>NC_090928.1:617966715-618281138 GCF_040938575.1 Ambystoma mexicanum | reverse complement strand
GCAGGGATTCACCAAACATGTAATGTTGGAGGCCTTTAGTTAGTGAGGGCAACCTGAACAATTCTCATGTTGCCGGTTCATAGATAAGAGGGAAAATGCCATACCTACTCTCTGACTTCATAAACAGTAACACATTTTCGTACAGTCCAGCACTGCAACTGCATCGACTAAATTTGGAAGGGCTCACAAAACTTTCCAGCACAATTTTGCTTCAGGTGATTCCCTCTCTTTGGCTCTTTGGCATATCCATGTTGGTGGATCTCAGGTACAATCAGAACACAAACCTTATTTTGCAGCTCTCAGATAGGGAAGATAACACAAACAAATGTCCTGTTGGCGAGTCTCAGGTAGCAGGGAATATCCAATACAATTCTCATGTTGTTGGCTTTTAGGGAGTGAGGAGAACTTAAACTAAGCTCATGTCGATTACTCTTGGGTAGTAGAGAAACCCCACAAACTCTCATGTGGTTGTCTCTTAGGTAGAGCAACCTACCCTATGACATCATAAACACCTCCAACATATTTACTTCCAATTCATCCCTCCAACGCCATCTTCTACACTTGGAATAGTCTCAGAGACTCCCAGAACATTCTTACCACTGTTGAACTCTGTTAGGGGAACTGTCCTTAAACACTGTCATTAGGTCTTTTAGGTGAATCTTCCTGATTTAGGAACTGTTTGAGTGTAGTGGTTAACATACGTGAGCAAACGTGAGTAGTTTACAAGCAATTTTATTATCCTAAGTCACTCAGTGAGAGTGTACAGGCCCCACCGGCCTCGGGCAGCAACTGACAAAATGCAGGTTTGAACCTCGCATTCCATGCGTCAGTCTCCATGTTCGATCCATCCCTCCATCACGCGCAGCCGCGCGTGATGGAGAGATGATGAGATACTACACATCTCCACTCCTTAGTCTTCTGCTGTTCATGAAACACAGTCTGGTATATCTCTTCTGTGTCTTCTGCGTTATTGGACGAAATCCTTCATGTGGTCTGGTTTGCGGATCACTCTTCCTTTTCTGGACACACGCGATGAATCTGGTTTAGGTTTTGGCAAGGAAATTCTCGACATTATATTTTTACTCAACATCGGTTTCACACGCTCACCATCTCTTCCTATGTTTCCATTTCCACTCCCACACGGTTGCTCTTGGCGTTTTGTTTCACTGGTTCTCACATTCCTGCTTCACCTCATCACACAGACCCTTTCCATATTCCAAACTCTACCATCCTGTACTCTCACAGCATGTCTGAAGACTTCAATCACACCAACTGGTTTGGACCATTTGCAGGGCCATCTCTTAGTACAGGGGGAAGGTTAATCCTTACTAAACCTCCCACCCTTGGAACTTCATTCACTTTCTCTTTGTTCATCTGGCTGTCATGAGCTGCTTTATTCTTTAGTTGGATGTCTCTGATACTCTCCACTACCTCTCCAAAATCCTTTCTCACAACAGTCTCTCTCTCCAACCACGATGGTGCAAGTTTGGTGTTTGCTCTACGTCCTCTACTTAATTCAAAAGGTGATAACCCTGTTGTACCATGTGGGGTAAAATGGTGAGCAATTACTTTCTTTTTTACTGCTTCCTCCCAGCTAAGCCCGTTTGCCCAGGCACAGCGGATAGCATCTTTGAGCACTTGGTTGAACCTCTCAACTACCCCATTAGTTTGAGGATGGTATATGGCACTGGTTTTGTGTGTAATGGAATTTCTCATACAGAACTTCTCCATTTCCTTTGACCTGAATTGTACACCATTATCTGTCAATATGCTTCTTGGGAAACCTTCCCCGGCACATATTTCTGACAAGAATTCTACTACTATTTTGGCATTCATGTGAGGTTTAATTAAAACTTCTACCCATCTGATAAGAAGGTCAATTACCACAAAACAAAATTGCTGCTTACCATCACAATGAATAGGTCCTAATATAACCATACCTACTTCCTCCCACACCTTCCCTGGAATGTTCGTGATTACCATCGGGTACTTCACACTCATGCACGCTCTATCACTCTGATTACAAAGGATACATTCTCTGATGGTTCTTTCGATTTGTAGGTCACATCCTGGCCACCAGAAATCGTCACGTATTCTCTGCTTTGTCTTAACTATTCCTTGATGGCCTTTGTGACCCAAATCGATAACCCTTTGTCGTAGACTCACAGGTGGAATTATTCGATCTCCTCTCATCATTCTGTCATTTGTTATGTTGAGTTCATCTGCAACCTTCCAGTATTCAATGAGACCAGATTCCTCAAATTGAACCCTTTTTAAACTTCCGTTGCCTTGTATAATTCGTTTCAATTGACATATATCATCATCTTGTCTCTCAGCTTCTTCCCATTCAGCTTTAGATATAGACAACGTTTCTATATTCAAAACAACCTCTGGATTGTTTTCACTATCATCATCAGTCTCTGAATTTTTTGTAAGCCTCGATAGGCAATCAGCAGCGCGATTTTCCACTCCTGGTACATATCGCACTGTACTGTTGTATTCTTGCAGGAGTACAACCCATCTCTTGACCCTGTTGGATACATTGTCCAAACCTTTATTCATAATAACATGTATTAACGGCTTGTGGTCAGTGCAAATTTCTACCTCCACTCCCCAGATGAAATTTCTGAATTTTTCTGTCGCCCACTTGATGGCCAATATCTCTTTTTCTATCACAGCGTAAGATTTTTCTGCACCTTTAAGCAGTCTTGACGCGAATGCAATAAGGACTTCTTTCCCGTCAGCCTCTTGGGTGACAACAGCTCCCAATCGTAGGTTGCTTGCATCTGTTGTTATTATGGTCTTCCTTCCACTCTCGAAGTTCTTCAACGAAGGTGCCTTATTCAGTTCATCTTTTATATTTTTGAATTCCTCTTCACACTCCTTGCTCCATTCGAATGATTTCTTTTTCAGGAGCTCACGGAGCGGAACTGTATGTATAGCAAAATCTTCTATAAATTTTGAGTAATACTCTGCCACACCAATGAACGTACGTACTCCTTCCTTTTTCTCTGGTCTTGGCATATTCATTATGGCATCCGCCAGTTGTTTCTTTGGCTTTATTCCGGCAGCAGAAATGGTATGTCCTAGATATTCAATTTCACTGCGATTGATGTTACATTTGTCTCTACTGAGAGTCATACCTGCTTCATATAACTTTTTGTAGACATGTTGTAATCTTTCATTATGTGTTTTCTGATCAATGGCATGCACCAATATATCATCTTGAAAGCAAATGATCCCTTCATCACCTTCAAACAACCTGTGCCATGATTCTCTGAAATACAGAGGCAGCTGACACCAGCCCAAATGGTAGCCTTCTGTATTGGTATAATCCATCTGGCGTGATAAACGCCGTCATTTTCCTGGACTCTTTGTGAAGCTTAACCTGATGGTACGCTGACGTTAGATCCAGGGCAGAAAAATACTTCGAGGGTCCAATGGTGGAAACAATCTCCTGTATATTGGGGAGTGGATGTCTATCCGGGATCACATTCTTATTTAATTCTCTCATGTCCACACATATTCTTAGTTTCCCTGATGTTTTTCTCAGTACAACTAATGGTGAAACCCATTCACTGGCATCTATTCTTTCAATAATTTTCTAATCTTCTAACAATTTGATCTCCTTCCTCACTTCTTCCCTCATCGAGAGTGGAATATTTCGTAACTTCTGCGCTACAGGAACATGTCCTGGTTTCATTTTGATTTCATGAACAAACCCACGTAAACATCCAATTTCCTTCCTGAAAATTTCTTCCATTATGTCAACATCTCCGGTGACTTCTTTATTTCCTCGAACTCTCCCAGCAATGCCTTCAACAGAATATACAGATTCGTCCGATGCAGCATCCAACTTTACTTTGAGTTTGCTTTGGTGAGTCCAGCTTAACAATGGCGTTCTACCTTTCCTTGATACATATATCTTTCCATTGGCTTTTCTCGCCTTAAATTTGAGTGCTCCCCAAAACCACCCTATGACATCTATTTCAACTTCGCCATACACTCTGGGTTTTATGTCTGGCTCATGTAGATATTCGTGTTGTTTTCTGTCCCAAAGAGTTTGTGGTATTAAAGTATATTTTGCTCACGAATCAATCATCATGTGCATGTCAGTTCCATCTACACACACTACAGCTTTAGGACTTTCCATTTCTTGTTCATTTTCTTCATCAGTCACAACAAACACACACTCTTCTCCATCTTCATCGGTATACTCATCATCACCTATCCAGTTAGTGGAGACATTTTGCATTCTGCAACATCGGGCATAATGCCCCTTGCCCTTGCATTTCCCACATATAATTTTTAGAGCAGGACATTCTGGATTGTCTGCCCAGTGATTCATGCTATCACATCTAAAACATCTTCCTGTACTTTTTTCCTGGCATCATCTCCACGCCTGCCTGGGCTTTTTTTCCGGCCATCACTGTTATTAGCTCTGGAATTTGTTTTCTTCCTTTTATCATCATTCCAAGATAATCTCCCACTCCTTTCTGACTTGTACCTCCTATTGGGCTTTCCTGATACTTGAGCTACGGATTCATTATCCTTGCTTGCAGTATATGTTACATTTTTGTCTTTGGAGACTTCTTGTTTAAAATCAGTAGCCTGCATTCTGTTCTCTAATTCTTTGACGCATTTCTCAGGGTGTTCTACTTCCTTGGCTACACGTAGGACAGTGACGAGGTTAGGGTCATCTTCAGCCCATAGCCTTTCTCTTACTTTACTGCTCCTACATTCCAACATGAATTGATCTCTTAATCTCTCATCTAATTGAGTATTGAAATTGCATGTTTTTGCAAGTTTCCTCAAACTAGTGATGTATTGCTCTATGCTCTCTCCATCCCCTTGAGTTCTCTTCCCAAACGTATAACGTTCCAAAATAGTGCTCAACTTCTTTTCATAATGTTTATCCATTTTCTTCACTGATCTCTCATATTCATTCAGTTCATCTTCCTCATCAGGTAACAGATCTGGCAGGTCTTCAAACTTTTCTTGTCCTGCTGGACCCAAACAATGCATCAAAAGGGATTTCCTCTTCTCAACGCTGCAGTTCTGACCGCATACAACGCCAGCGTAATGTTCAAATGATTTAATCCATCTTTTCAATGGAATAGCTGGTTCCCCAACATCAGGCAGGAAAAACATGGGTGGTGGTACACTATTGAAAGACATCACGATGGAGATGTAATAATTCTCACACAGCTGAGAATTGATATTCAACCGTATAATCTCATTCCTCCTTTTGACTCTTTAAGCTTTAAATATACTGGAAAAATGGGTCCAAATTGAACATGAATATTGCACAATATTTTTGACTTCATGCAATAAAACTGTTGTTTTAATTCATGCTTGCATGCTATCACTTCCTGTGCACATGTTTCATATGCTGGGGTTCATGGCAAAAGGTTTGTGAAAGTGGTTGCAGTCTTTTTCTTGACCTTTATTTTGATTTGCTTACAGCGGATAGTGTGTCCTGATATAATGTAATGCGTATAGCCACAATACGTTCCGTTGTGGTAACTGTAAATTGACACTCCAGCTACTTGTGTAATTTCACTTGCACAGGTATGCAGAGAATTACAGTAGGAATTTTTTAAAACAGTCACATGAGCTTATACACTGAGAACTACAGTAGGAAATTGTGGAGACAGATCAGGAGGCGTGTCAGGATAAATTATGCAGTAAGAAATACACGCAGGGCACTCACGTGATACGTTGCTCGCTGGGCGTTGATGAAAATCAAATAATCTCCAGCAGAGCGGAGCGGCCACAGCTTTTGGGACAGCTGCACGGCCTGCTCACGCTATATATTTTCGTTTATCAGCGAGCGGAGCGGCCACAGCTTTTGGAACAGCTGCACGGCCTGCTGCGCACTCGTGATGGATGCGGTCACGGAGATCAGTGAGCAGAACGCTTGGGAGAGATAGGGGGGGCGGTCGGGCCTGGAGATCCTCGTCGCCACTTGTAGTGGTTAACATACGTGAGGAAACGTGAGTTGTTTACAAGCTATTTTATTATCATCAGTCACTCAGTGAGAGTGTACAAGCCCCACCGGCCTCGGGCAGCAACTGACGAAATGCAGGTTTGAACCTCGCATTCCATGCGTCAGTCTCCACGTTCTATCCATCCCCCCATCACGCCCAGGTGCGCGTGATGGAGAGATGATGAGATACTACATTGAGCATCCCTCATTCTCAACAGGCTCTTTAAGTGATATTATGACAGAGCAGCCCAGGCCTAACTCTCAGCGTGTACAGTGGGATGTTTAACAGGTACAGTACAGACGAGAGAATTTCTATTAAAATACAAGCATTATACAAGAAAAGGCAAAACAAAAATCAATAGACTTACAGGTAAGTAAAATTTGCAAAATAAAAGATGCCACATTATAACAAGAAAAACAGGTAGGTTCAATAATACTTTTAAGATTGGTTTTCCTAGAGGTGAAAATGGAGTAACAGGTAAACAATAGACTTTTCATTTTTTGTATTTTTTCATTAATTGTTTACTGGCTAAACACAAAGTTCAACCATAGCAATCTCACATAAACGAAATACAAAACAAGTTACAATAAATTACATTCAACCTTTAGAATAAAATGGCAAATAATATTACACATTTGTTCTTGCAATCCTTCATCCCATCCAAGGTTTATATCAATTACCAATTTCATCAAGAAATAAAGAATTTATACAACCAGCAACTGCAATGCATAGTGACCTTTTTACACCATTCAAACATGATTTCCAAAATTTGTTATTGTCCACACGCTCCATCTTTTCAAGGAATTTAACAACAAATAAATGGCGTTTAGAGCATAAGTTGGCACAGTTCATTATTAGATGTTCTAGAGTTTTGATTGAATGCACTACTCCACAAAAGCGACAACTTATTCAGTCATGTTCAACTTCATTGTAACACTTCAGAACTTCACAAATTCTGTATAGATTCCAGCGAAATCTAGTGAAGTCCTTTCTAAATTATGGACAAGGAAAAAGCCTAGAAAGCGCAATGAGGGATCCCATAATTGGATGTTTGTGACATAGATGCTCCTCTAGCTGTGTAGTCCAAACAATATATTTTTCACATCTAGGCCCTGAAAGTTTCAAGAGACCACGGGAGACCAGTTGCACGTATTTGGAGCAGTCTTTGATGGAAAAGGTTTACCTTCTGTGACAGTGTTCAAGGAGTCGTTTTTGGAGTTCAAGCAGAGTGAAGTCTTCTGTAGACCTTTGATAATGAAGAGGGAGCCATGGCATTAAGAAAGAAATTAATAAAACACTCACTAGCAGTACCAGAGAGTCGGAGCGCAATGACCTGTGTCCAAAAAGCAGTTCCAACAGCAGTTTGGCAGTTTCCAGAGGGGGTCGCTGTGCATGTTGTTTTCAACCACCTAAGTATCCATTGATAATAGTGTTGTAGGAGAGAACCTAAGACCCTTGGATAAGGCTTTTATTCATTATTTGGTGATTCCCAGGTTGAGGGTCTTAGCCACAGGAGATGAATCACAGCAGATGCTGTGGTTGGCAGTAGTCGTCAATTCAAGATTCACACATCTTTCTCATATGCAGGATTCAGATTCTGAGGATGGGGGTGGCTTGAGAAGACCCCAAGGAAGAAGTAATCTTGAAGAAAAGATTGTTAAATCACACCCTAAAGCAGCCAGCCATAGAATAAGTACTGTGAGGAGAGTCTGATGCTGCAGTTGCAGGATTAGAGGCAACACAGGGCCCAGGAGCTTCCTGGACTTGGAAGATGAAACCAGGGCACTTGCTGGATGTGCTGGCATGAAGAATCACTGGTCAGTCTGGCACAGAGAGTCTTCAGAGACTTGCAAGTGAAGGGGAGCCAGGTTCTGGATCCAGTGATGCTGGCACCATGCAAGTGACTTCATCTATTTTCTATCAATTTTGAATATTTGTTATGTGGAGAAATATAATTTTATTTGACACCCTCAAACATGCCAATGAGACAGGCTGTGCTTCCTTCTTTTCTGTAGGCAAGATAACTGTTTTTGAAATGGAATATTGTAGACGATTTCCCCAACAAGTATGGGAACCTCCTTTAAATCTGATTTACTATTTTTAATAAAACAGAATATTCAGTGGTTTGGGTCATAGTCAAATATGTTTGTTCTTAATTACAAGTGAGACAGTTACCCCATCACACCCTCTAGAACTGTTTTTCCGAATAAAGTTACCTTCCATTGTGACACTGTACAGAAGTAAACCCTTTGGGTTATCAGAGGGGTTGAACTTAGCCATTTGTATAGTAGGGAAGAAATACTATTAATCAGATATGTTTCCTTAGCTATAACAACATAGACTGGCGTTCATCAAGAAAACAGCATAACTAACCTTTGAATTAAAGGTGACATGTTTCTCTTTGATGTGCCAACTAGAAGAACCATTGTTAGAACACTTTTTATTACAGTGAACCATCCTCCCTTGCGAGGAATAGAAATAGAAACTATAATAAGGTTATTATCACATAATATGCGTTAACTATAAATATGATAAAAGCTGAGGGCTGTTACACCTCAGAGATTCACATGTGTCATTTGCAAGCTTCAAGTACACCACATAGAGTAATGGACATTCCACTTGCATTGAGCCTTCTTTGAGGTCAAGATACATATCAAATTAAAAGCCAATTACTTTCCTGGGTGGTTGCAGAACTAAATATCCCTCCCACAGTAGAAAGCATGTAGTCTCCCTGATATTTGTTCGATGTGTGCTTTGTTGTGGCACTGGCTTAGTGCTGGAGTTCATGTATATGATTCTTGGAATTTGTACTACCTCAGCATCCACATTTAAGTGCAAGGAAAATATATGCCAGCTCAACCTTGAAATGTTTGCCAGAGGATGAGCCCAACAACTTGAAGCCTATGGTTGCTGGTTGCTGGGGCTGTGCAGAAAACAGTGTGAACAATAGCACTTCATTTTGTCAACTGTCTGCAATATCAAGCAAAGAGGGATTGAAAATCTGACATGTCTGACAAGGAACAACTCCTTAATACTCTTCTGGGGGGTGGAGGGGTGGAGGGCGCAGTTGAGCAACCATGTGATGCAGACGTGAACATCGGTAGCTCAGTTGGGGGTAAATTATCCTGATATCATACTCCTGATAAAATGACTTGGGCAGGCAGCAGAAGGCTCCTGAATACTCTGCTCTGAATCTGGTGGACAAGCAAGCCGGAGACCTGGAGACCGGGAGAACCTGAGCTTATGCTGCTGCTCTCCTGAGTCCAGCGTGCCAGTGTGCCATCTTTGAAATGGATTACGGCTTCAGTGCCTTGTGGTGACCAATCTGAATGACCGCAAGCAGCCCTGATCCTGACTTGGAAATTTGCAGTTTGGCAAAAAGGGTACAGAGGCTGGCGGACAACAGGTACAGCAAAATGGCAAACCCCCACAGAAAGGCAGACAGAGGAAGGAGCCATTGAGTCTGGTGCTGAGGACCCACGCAAGCCCCATTGGTGTGGGGGGCGTTATGGACACAGTGGATGCATGAGGTTAATGGCGTGGAACAGGCCCAAAAGCTTTCTCCAGGATTCGGACCATCCTTTGTGATTTAGGATGTGAGGTGCGCTACTCACAAATGGAGTAGGAACACCAGATTACCTGGCCGGCTACGAGGCACACACTTCTACAGGCATCAGCTCCGGAGCTCCCCTCCCCAATGGTCCACTACTGCTGGATTTCTGCCTCGGTCTCTCCCAATCAGCGCTCAATGAAGCCAGCCCCTCCTGCTGCTAAGAAAACCTCAGTAGTGCAAAAGAGGAGAATTCCTGGTCTGAGCTGTGCTTGGATGAATGCCATGTTTTCCTGCATTCAACCTGGGGGTTAACACTGAGGCCAAGGAGCTTTATCACACATGCTGCTTTTTGGAATAACACCACTCCATGTGCTCACTGGCAGCCTCCCCCTGATTTCTTTTAGGATTGTGGCATGGTGGCACCTTTGTTTTTCTTTCTATTCCTTGTGGCTGCCCACAATAAGAGTGACACAACATTACAGTGGGGGAGTCTGCTTTGGTTGGTATTTCATTATGACTATGGTGAAAAACAAGCCTACAAAAGTTGGCTCTCAAAACAAGATGGATCAGTACACAGTCTGTAACCCACCGGCCTCTAAGCCCCAGACACTTGCAGATATGGACACATGCGCAGACTTACCAGGATACTCCCAATCCCTTAAAGGCTTGATGGTGGCCATAGCAGACTCGAGACTCAATCGAGGGGAAGATTGAGGGGCTATCTTTAGAAGTGTCCCTGCTCATCCACAATCTGCACAAACTGTGCTCAAGAGTTGGAGAAAACGAAAAGCATTTATCAGACTCGGAAGACACCATCAGAAAGTTGGAACGTCAACTATTGTCGATCAAGCAACAACTCGGGACATTGGAGAGCTGGGCAGAAGAGAACAAGGCGCGATCTGGAGTAACAACCTTCACATCCTGGAACTACCCAAGAAGGAAGAAGGTCCCAGCATGGAGCTCATTGTTAGAACTTTTTCTCCATAGAAAGGGCACACCAGATGCTGACGGGTCAACCCAAGCCAGGAGCACCTCGACGCACCATGATAGCTAAACTGTTAAACTACCGGGATTGATATCCCATACTGCAGATGGGATGTGGCACTGCTCCGATCACTTAAAATGGATCTAAGATCACCTGTTTTCCTGATTAAACTAAGGAGTGAATTGGAGACGTGAGTCTATACTGTTAAGGTATCCTAAGAACATTACCAATTCCTCCTTGTTTCCCGACCAAATCCCAAAAATGTGGTCGATATATCGAATCCAAGTTTTCAAATATGGTTTCCATCTCTCATTTTCAAGGATATTTTGACTTTCCAATACATACATAAAGCAATTGGCGTAAGCTGGCGCCATGGTTAGCCCCATTACAGTTCAGGATATCTGTCTATTGTGTCTATGATCATACTCAAAACAAGAATGTGTGGCAATAAACTGTAATAGAAGCATCAGAAACTCTTTATTTTCTCCAATATGTTCTGTTTGAAGTAGAAGATTTTGAACTGCCTCTTGGCCTAGGTCATGGGGTATGCTTGTGTACAGATTTACTACATCAATCGTAAAAAGGATATCTTGTTCCTCCAATTGGATCTGGTTGAGTATTTGTAAGAAGTGGGTGGTATCTTTAACAAAGGCGGGAGTTTTTTGTATGATAGGTTGCAAAAAGAAGTCTATATATGTCCCCAAAGGTTGCAAAATGCTCTCTGTTGCCGCCACGATTGTTCTTCCTGGATTTTTATCCATCCTTTTGTGTATCTTCGGCAAATTGCAAAGATGAGGCATTTTAGGGTATGCTGTAAATAAGTATGATCTGGTTTTTTCAGTGAACCAATGGTTTCCCAATGCTTCATCTAAGAGTGATTCGAGTTCCTTTCTTATTTCTGGAGTAGGATCATGTGTCAGGACTTCATACGTATTAACTTCCGCTAGTTGTCTGAGACATTCGTTGTGATAGTCTTCAGTATTCTGTATCACTATGGCACCGCCCTTATCTGCCGGTCTGATTGTGATCGAATCATCGGTGAACAAACTCTTGATTTGAGACAGCTCTCCTCGATTCAAATTGTATTTGCTTGGGTTCTTGAATTGGATTCGAGATAAATCTTTTAACACCATTTTTTCGAAGATATCTATAGCTGGTATGTGAACAGGTGCGCAAAATTTACTCTTAGGCTTGAACTCTAAGTATTCACTTTCTGGCTCTGGTACAGGTGCATTCGCTGTCTCCGCAAAATAGGTTTTGAGTTTCAATTTTCGAATCAGTTTGTATAGTTCCACTCTAGTCTGGAATTTGTTCGTACTATGGGTAGGAACAAATTTCAGACCTTTTTCTAATGTACGCACTTCTTGACTCGATAAAGATCTTCTTGAAAGATTGACCACTAGTTTTGACTTGTTTGTTGCCTCGTCTGAACTCCTTGATATCTTCTTCCTCTTGCCTCGCCTAGTCCTCTTCCTCTTTGGTCTAAAAAACCCCCTGAGGCTTGATTTGTCAGTTGAGACGGTCTTCTATCTCTTCCTGAACCTCTTGCTGTCTCGTTCTCAGAGTTTTGTTCTGGTCTTGGGTCTGTAGTGTCCGACTCTGAGCTACTGTTATCACTGGTTGGTTTCTTTGTTCTTGTATTCTGCTGTGTATATTTATCTGCCCAGGTATATACCTCGTTATTCAGATAATCATACGTATCTCGTCGAAATTTCCTAACTTTCCTAGCTTCCAAATCCTGTTCGTAGCTTTTCAATTTGGTGTTGATGTCTGCCAAAATCTCTGTGAAAGATTTGGTATTGGTAGCTTCAGTAATTTCTTGTGACAGTTTCTCAATCTCTGTTTCAAGTACTTCGATGTTTCTCTGTTTCAAGTACAAACATAACCTCTGCACCTGGATCCAGAGTATAAAGACAGCATGCAGCAGATAAACAACCAGGAACTGCTCCCCAGCCTGGCTACACCATGCGGCCGGGGCTCACCCAACAGGGTGGATGAAACATTAACATCCGTAGACACAGGGTGATGACCCAAGATCAGCCCATGGTCCATTGTCTGTCTCGAACACAATGATAAGATGTTTTATTCATGGCTTTAGGCATTAAGACCATTCCGGTTGATTAATGGAGATGGAGGATGAGATTGACTCTTAGCAACCCCCGCATTTGCTGGTAATTTTTGTTTTCTCTACCACGTTTATTATAAGGTTCGGGCGATAGGTGCTTCAGGTTAGGACAAAGTATGGGGAGGGATGGTTTGGGAACATTTTATTGTTCACTTTTATGGATTGGGACACTAGTATAGGTTTCACACATGGGGAGACCATATGGGCTTCTGAGGTTATGACTACTGGGAGAGGTTAACTGGGGGTAACACTAATAACCCACACACATAGGAGCTGGGGACGCTAACAGAATTGTTTGCTGGCATGTGAATGGGCTCGGATCAAGCGTTAAACGTAGACTAGTGCTACAATTCCTTAACAGATATTCGCCAGATGTAGCACTGCTCACTGAAAACAGCAACTCATGCAGTATTCTCCAGGGGAGCCTGTGGTACTTTCATACTGATTCATAAGCGGTACCCCCTCATGTTCCTGACGATACAACAAGATTCAAGGGGGAGGTTTGTGTTGCAGCAGGGGAGGTCTGGAGCAATATCAGGGATATCTTGGCTGTTTATGCCCCCCCAACATTGACACTCGATTTACTGGATTACCTTAAATCAATACTCATGACTTATCTGGCAGATACATGGGTCCGCGGTGGGGATTTCAACGACGTAATGGACATGATCGCAAACTGGATCCCACCTCTGGTGTAGGAACCCTACTATGCCCTCAAAATTAAACACATTTTCAAGGGTATTAGGGCTCTCAGATGTGCAGAGAACATTGCACATGCAGGGCCGTGGGTTCTTGTTCCTCTCGTGGGCACATGCCTCCATTTTCAGTATTCATTATTTTTTTAATTCCCCAAAGAGACACCCACAGGCTAGTCTCAGCTAAGTTTCTGGCCAGAGGGATATCGGATCACTCCTTGTCACAGAACTTAAAAGTGACAAAATTAAACCTAGACCTACATGGCATCTGAATAGCTATATCTTGGCTTCCAGGTAGATCGACATTGAGTCAACCACTATGTACATGTAACTAAAAAATAAATAAGATAGGCAAACTAGGGGTGTGGAAGAGATATAATATTTTAACTGTATCAGATGTTATCAGACAGAGCAGGCTCATGTCATTTGAGGATCTGCAGTTCACTTTCAGACTACCTAACAATGAGCGTTACCACTACATACAATTTGCTCATGCTGTGTGTGCACAATTCCAAAACCAGCAAGAAATCCTGCCATGCTGTCCGATGGAGGCAAATGTCCGTCCGGAACGCATCACTACTAAAGCAACATCCACTTTATATCAGGTTGTAACTGCCTTTGGGACACAGGAATGGCCCAACGTCAAAGCAAGATGGGCGGTGGACATGGGCACACTTGAATCTGGAGAATAGGTAGATGCACTGCTGTTCCCGAGGGAGATTGGAATCCCAGCTAGATTATGACTAATACGACTGAAAATACTACATAGAATATACTACCCCCGCACAGCAATATTTAAATGGGGATGGGCTGAGAACACCAACTGTGTAAGATATGGGGGATCTGAGGGAACATTTATTCAGATTTAGTCACATTTTTTATTTGTTATTGTTGGAGAAAATGTCTGAACAAATTGAGGAGTTAAATGAGAGTTGGCAGTCTGTGCAGTCGGCACAGTATTCATTCTATCACCATTGGCAGAATCAGCAGAAGAGGACCCAATCCATCAAAAACCCTATCATACAGCGAAGCGGAGCGGAGTTGGATGAGAGTTGGCAGTCTGTGCAGTGGGCACAGTATTTTTTCTATCTCCATTGGCAGAATCAGCAGAGGAGGACCCAATCCATCAAAAACCCCATCATACCACGAGGCGGAGCGGAGTTGGATGAGAGTTGGCAGTCTGTTCAGTTCATTTCTGCCGAGGCTGCTGGTACTGTCCCTCGCTTGAAAATATCCGATCCTTGAGCTATCGCAGGAAAGCTCCATCCATGGCACGCAGGAGACAAGCAAAGGCGAGTAAAAGGCATGGGCGTATTTCATATCATCATTGTCACTACTATTCAATGACTGTTTCTTGATCACATTACGAACACTAAATTATCAGCTCACAAGAACATTTGCTCCACCTCCTACAAACGTTTTGGCTTCAAAGCTTTGCCACCTCTCCACTGACAAAGCAAGAAACAAAGGGAAATAAAAAATAAAACGAAAACAAAAATAATACTGAGACCCATACACCTTTGGAAGATGTCATACTCCTATAACCTCTGTAGCGGGCTGCTACTAGACAACCTATGGGCTTCTGAATTGGACCATTTCTCCTTAAGAAAAGCTTGGACAAAACTCCAATCAAAACCAGCAAAGTGGAGAAACCAAACAAGTGCACCAAGGGGCAAATCTGGCAAAAAAGCTAATTTGATGACACTAAAGACAACACAGTAAATGAAAACAACATCAAGACGCCGAAAGGTCTCGTACAAGTAGTCACTGCTGGACTGGATGTGGAACCTTTATCTATCTATAGTCTGTCATCCACGTTTACAGCGGCAACGTTGAAAGCCAAAATCAATGACTATTTCCCAATACGGAGAAGCCTTAGTTTGGGAGACATAATCGAACAGGTCTTGACAAAGATCCAACAACAAATCAGATGACAGAAAAGAACTGCACAAAAATCTCGGAAAGCAGTAGGAGGAACAAGATGGTAGACAGTGAAGCCTCTCCTGGCTCATCCTTGTCCCCTAGAACAACCAAGCTTGTAAACAACCAAACTGAATGAGCAGGCACAAAGAAGATACACAAGAACGAAATCCTAGATGCAAGACGGTCATCAGACAATACAAAACATCTCAATCATTAAAAAATGCAAGATTCAGAACATCCAGAAATACATAAAGTTAACAGCGGCACATTATGTGTGCTGAGTTTTGTTTTATACTCGCTTATCAATGTGTTTGAACTGGACCAAGATGAAGTCCAAACCCACTCAAGCGCCCTGACAGAGTTGACCATAGAAATGGAAAAGTGCAAACTAGCCGTAGGTGACATTCAGACAGTCCTACGCGCAGAAATAACAGACGCCCTAAAAGATCTGCAAATAGAAGCAATCAAGGAGACAACGAGCATTAGAGACATGCACAAAACCTTTAAAACAATGACCCAGCACACAGAATCTCTCGAAGGGAAACTGAGCTCCTTAGAAAGACAATTTATTATTATTATTATCCTATTTTCATCAAAAGAAGTCAACCCAGAACCGTTCACAGAAGCTGTCATGTATTGCAACCTAGATGACACACCGCTATCAGAATCTGTGCTTGAAGAATTAGATGATAGGCGATGACCCAGGTGTTGCGACAGAGATCCAGTCCAACCAAATTCTTCCTCTACCCGACATCAAGGAAGAAGCACTTACCCCACAAACAGACACACCCAAACAAAAGCAGACACAACCTCAAAAGAAAAAAGGAGAAGAAAAAGATCAATAAATTGGGTAATTGTGAGGTACCAGCTTTAGATGAACCATCTGAACCAACTACACCATTGCACCTGCTATAACAAAGTCAGACAGCGCCAAACAGCTAAAGAAAAAAAAACCCACAAAAACGAATAATGCTCGCTTTTTTTGCGAAATATCCCTACCCTCAAAAGAAGAGAAAGTCATTGCCACACCTCAATGTAACAAAAAAAAGTCCTGATGGAAAAAAATAAAACAGGAAAATATTTACGCAGTGCAGTAGACCAAGCGGTGCAAACAGAATGACCCCAAATATCACTTGAATCTGGATATCTTTTTTTTTTATTTATTTGTTTTTGGTTCAAGAAAACTTGGACCTTTACAAAAAAAAGCATTTGTTATAAATACATATCACATAGATAAAACAATAAAAACATTTTCATTCAATTAGTTCATATATTCATCTAAATAAATTTGACAATTTAGATCTTTAGAGAGTTTTAAAATACTAACAGGCATGTTTGAACCTGATTCTAACTCAGGCACAACATACTGTGGGGGTAATTCATAGAATTCAGCGCACAAGTGGCGCACGCGGCTGGCGCACAGTGTGCGCGTGCGAATCCCTGCGCCAGCCGCGTGCGCCAAAAGCCATTTCCGCGCACAGCGTATTCATGGATTCCAGCCACCAAAACCAGCCGTGGTGCATAGTGGCGCAGCGACCTTGCAGCAGCGCCAGTTATGCCCCCAAGAACGCCTTCCGCGCAGGGAAAAGCCATCAAAATCCCCAATCCAGCGCAAAGGGCTGCGCTAACCCTGTACCAGCACAGCAAGCGGGCTACGTGTATTTCAGGGGTTCGCGTGAAGTTTCTCACGCGATCGGGCCTGGGGGAGCGGGCTACGTGTATTTCAGGGGTGCGCGTGAAGTTCCACACGCGAATAGCCTGGGCGCGTGTATTTCAGGGGTGCGCGGGAAGTTCCACACGCGAATAGCCTGGGCGCGTGTATTTCAGGGGTGCGCGGGAAGTTCCACACGCGAATAGGCTGGGCGCGTGTATTTCAGGGTGCGCGGGAAGTTCCACACGCGAATAGCCTGGGCGCGTGTATTTCAGGGGTGCGCGGGAAGTTCCACACGCGAATAGCCTGGGCGCGTGTATTTCAGGGGTGCGCGGGAAGTTCCACACGCGAATAGCCTGGGCGCGTGTATTTCAGGGGTGCGCGGGAAGTTCCACACGCGAATAGGCTGGGCGCGTGTATTTCAGGGGTGCGCGGGAAGTTCCACACGCGAATAGCCTGGGCGCGTGTATTTCAGGGGTGCGCGGGAAGTTCCACACGCAAATAGCCTGGGCGCGTGTATTTCAGGGGTGCGCGGGAAGTTTTACACGCGATTTCAGCAGGGTACGTGTATTTCAGGGGTGCGCGAGAAATTCTACACGCGATTGGCCTGGGTACGTGGATTTCAGGGGTGCGCGAGAAATTCTACACGCGATTGGCCTGGGTACGTGTATTACAGGGGTGCGCGAGAAATCCTACACGCGATTGGGCCTGTGCGAGTGGGGCAGTGTATTACGTGGGTGTGCGGGAAGTTGAAGAGGTGAATTGCCAGTGTGGGTCCTCCCAGGTCTCCCCTCTACCCCCTCCACGACCTCTGCAGGCAGCCCACACCACAGGGGACTACCCTGCACCCCTGGTCATGTCCCGCAGGCAGCCCATCCACCATGGGCATGCCCCCCAGCCAAGCCACATGTCCCCTTGCACCCCCACCCCCCAGCACTGTGGGGCACCTGCCAGCAGGCCCCCAACCATGTCCCACTCATGTCCCCTTGCACCCCCACCCCCCAGCAGGCCCCCACTCATGTCCCCTTGCACCCCCACCCCCCTGCAGGCCCCCACTCATGTCCCCCTGCACCCCCACCCCCCAGCACTGTGGGGCACCTGCCAGCAGGCCCCCAACCATGTCCCACTCATGTCCCCTTGCACCCCCACCCCCCAGCAGGCCCCCACTCATGTCCCCTTGCACCCCCACCCCCCTGCAGGCCCCCACTCATGTCCCCCTGCACCCCCACCCCCAGCACTGTGGGGCACCTGCCAGCAGGCCCCCAACCATGTCCCACTCATGTCCCCTTGCACCCCCACCCCCCAGCAGGCCCCCACTCATGTCCCCTTGCACCCCCACCCCCCTGCAGGCCCCCACTCATGTCCCCCTGCACCCCCACCCCCCAGCACTGTGGGGCACCTGCCAGCAGGCCCCCAACCATGTCCCACTCATGTCCCCTTGCACCCCCACCCCCCAGCACTGTGGGGCATCTGCCAGCAGGCCCCCAACCATGTCCCACTCATGTCCCCTTGCACCCCCACCCCCCAGCAGGCCCCCACTCATGTCCCCTTGCACCCCCACCCCCCTGCAGGCCCCCACTCATGTCCCCCTGCACCCCCACCCCCCAGCACTGTGGGGCACCTGCCAGCAGGCCCACAACCATGTCCCCTTGCACCCCCACCCCCCAGTAGGCCCCCACTCATGTCCCCCTGCACCCCCACCCCCCAGCACTGTGGGGCACCTGCCAGCAGGCCCCAACCATGTCCCACTCATGTCCCCTTGCACCCCCACCCCCCAGCAGGCCCCCACTCATGTCCCCTTGCACCCCCACCCCCCTGCAGGCCCCCACTCATGTCCCCCTGCACCCCCACCCCCAGCACTGTGGGGCACCTGCCAGCAGGCCCCCAACCATGTCCCACTCATGTCCCCTTGCACCCCCACCCCCCAGCAGGCCCCCACTCATGTCCCCTTGCACCCCCACCCCCCTGCAGGCCCCCACTCATGTCCCCCTGCACCCCCACCCCCCAGCACTGTGGGGCACCTGCCAGCAGGCCCCCAACCATGTCCCACTCATGTCCCCTTGCACCCCCACCCCCCAGCACTGTGGGGCACCTGCCAGCAGGCCCCCAACCATGTCCCACTCATGTCCCCTTGCACCCCCACCCCCCAGCAGGCCCCCACTCATGTCCCCTTGCACCCCCACCCCCCTTCAGGCCCCCACTCATGTCCCCCTGCACCCCCACCCCCCAGCACTGTGGGGCACCTGCCAGCAGGCCCACAACCATGTCCCCTTGCACCCCCACCCCCCAGTAGGCCCCCACTCATGTCCCCCTGCACCCCCACACCCCAGCACTGTGGGGCACCTGCCAGCAGGCCCCCAACCATGTCCCACTCATGTCCCCTTGCACCCCCACCCCCCAGCAGGCCCCCACTCATGTCCCCTTGCACCCCCACCCCCCTGCAGGCCCCCACTCATGTCCCCCTGCACCCCCACCCCCCAGCACTGTGGGGCACCTGCCAGCAGGCCCCCAAACATGTCCCACTCATGTCCCCTTGCACCCCCACCCCCCAGCAGGCCCCCACTCATGTCCCCTTGCACCCCCACCCCCCTGCAGGCCCCCACTCATGTCCCCCTGCCCCCAGGTCCTGACGAAACGCAATCATGGCAGTAATGGGCAGCATACCCAGCACAAACACCCAGCCAAGGATTGCATCCACCCACATAGTAGATGCAATTACATGATACAACCCCAATGGCAAGTATGTAAATGAACACATGTCCGTCACACACACATACACAATGGGTGCAAGTGAATGTCAAAACCCATATCATGACATGCATGAAACCAATGAGAAAATACCACAAATGTAAGTAATAAATATATGTATTAAAGATGAAAATGAAGTAAAGAAATAAAACACACAACAATGGGGATGACAAAACAAATGGTCCATGTCCGAGAACTAATAGAAAAAATCAAAAAACAAAGGAATCCAAAAACTAATGTAGTCCAAAGAAAAATAATGGGGGGAAAAAATAAGGAAAAACCATTGCCTCATGGTGAACACAAATATAAATCCAACAAATGTTTTCAAAACATCAAACTATGTACAAGAATATCCCAGGGTCCATGAGCCCAACACCATAAATGAAACCTACTACTACTAACTAATAAAAAAAATATATACAGAAAAGTGGCCATTGTCCGAGCGGTCCAAAAAAAACTTAAAAAATAAAGGAAACCTAACACTAACTAACTAAAGAACTATATACAATGGCAGCGGGCAAGTCCTGCGGCTCACTCTGTGATGTTGCCGGCCAGGGCATCATCGAACTCCATGTCGATGTCCCGGAGGCGGGACTCTGTCCTGGCCCCGAGGTCTCGCAGGGACAACCCCGTGTCCACCTCAAACTCCCTGCGAGCTTCCTCGAGGCACTCAGCCCGCCTCAACGCCCGACGCATGGAGAACTCCGCCCTGACCATGGTGAGCCGCTCCTCTTCCGCCCGCTGCCGCTCCGCACCTATCCGCTGGACCAACTGCTCCCACACGGAAGACACTGCCATCCCAGGGTTCTCCTGCCCTGCGGCCGATGCCTGCCCCTCTGATCTTGATGGCCCCGAGCCATGATGCCTCCCACGTCGAGCCTGCTGCTGCCTCCGACGCCACTGCCTCTGCCAGCACGACGGCATCCAGGCTGATGGAATCCACCGATGCCGTCGTGCACGTGCCCTGCCAGATGATGCCGGCACATCCTCCATCTGCAGGGGGACGGTTGCTGGTGTGTCCACCCCTGCTGGACCTTCGACTCCCGACTGTTGCAGGGATGGGATCCCCACCGAGCTGGCTGCATTGGTCAGGGCAGGTCCACAGGGGGCCCTGGTGGCATCTGGGCCGGAAGACGGCAAGGAGAACGACTGGCATATGGTCTCCACAGAGGAGGAGAGGGCCGCCAGATTGGCCGACACATGCAGGAAACCCCCGAACATGGCCGATCCCAATTGGGCCACGTCGGCACGGTGCTCTTCGTGATGACGTGCGTGCTCCTCCTGGAAAGCACGCACGGCATCACGAATCACAGCCGTGCGCATCGCGACCCCAATCAGGACCTTCTCCACACGGCCAGGGGTCCCCTCGTCCGCAGGTGGAGGGGAGTCAGATGACATGGACATCCCCTCTACCTGCGGACGGGCCTGGGACGGGGCATCCCTGCTGGTGCAAGGTGGTGCACCCACAGGTTCAGGGACAGCGACATGCACAGGCCCCACCACGGTGACCTGTGCTGCCTCCTGCCCCTGCCCCTGGACTGCACCACTTGCACCAGCAGGGATGCCCCCACCAGGCCCCATGTGCGCCTCAGTGGCAGCCTCCTCCTCCTCTGTGGAAACCACCAACCTGGATGGCTCCTCGCCGTCTACCGCCGTAGCAGGCCCCTGTGGGGGCTCACCCACCCCTTCCGCTGCAGCCGTGGGGGCATCCCCGCCGCCTTGCTCCACAGCGCCGTCTCCGCCCTCTCCTTCACTAGCCGCTGCGTAGAGGGAGACATAGAACACAAGCATCAGGGTACTGTACAATGGTCCCCTAGACAGGAAGCAATAGCAGATGAGTGCCACTGTCAAAGTACACTTCCATCATGTCACACCACAACACATGTGTCAATCCAGGCAAAACACACACAGTGACAGTCATGATGCGTGCCATGGACATTTCAATGCATGTCCAATGGACTCTCGAATCATACAATGTAATGGGACTCACATGAATCATGGGTCATGCCTATCACATGCACACACTTCACCTCAGTCACATCCATCTGGCCCCGTACACCCCAATCACAGTGCATACAAGGATGACTAGGCTGCATCAGTGAATCTTTACATTGTCACGGACATGTGTCATGCATCCATGGCACTCACAAGTCACAGACACGCAGGTCAGGCACACAGACATGGATACCACATATGTATCTGGCATCAGCACCCATCCCTCGCCCCCACCCATGTCCAGGAACAGAGACTGCCATGCTCTCATGTGTGCAATCTGCACAGGGCTCCCCATGTCGCATTCAAACACATGCAACAACCGTGCGGTTCACACATTACAGGTCGCACATGCATTCCCATGATGTCCCTGCACACATACATGCGTACATGGCCTATGTCACACATGCAGGCAAGTATCAGACAACCAGCACACTGCTACATGCCCTGTCTCACACAGCAATGCTTGGCCACTTACCGCTCAACTCCAGACGGGTCTCCCTCTCAAGGACCTGGGCGTGGAGCGTTGGGTGTGCGCGTTCCAGGACCCTCAACTGGATGGAACTCATGCGGCCCCGGCCCCCCTCCACGAGGCGCCGGGCCTTCCTGAGGGTCCTGGACCTCAAGTCTTCCCAGCGCTTCTTGACCTTCTGGATGGTGCGGGTTGCCACCCCCTCCGCGTTGATGGCAACCACACAGTCGGCCCAGATCCTGTCCCGTCCTTCCTTGTTGGCGCGGGACGATCCGAAGAGGGCATCATACTGCCCCAGGACTTGCTCCACCAGGACACCAACTTCTGTGGCAGTGAAGCTGGTGCCCCTCTGCCCCTCTGGCTGGGGGTTGCCACTGGTGCCAGATGTTGATGTGCCCGACATGGCAACCCCAGGGGCAGGAGTGGGTGGGCAACTGGGTCCTGGGGCTGGGCTGTGGAGCGATGTTATCCGAGTCGGGAGTCTTCTGTTCCAGCAGGGGTGGATACAGCAACTGGACCCCTGCAGATGGCTGATGTGCAGGCACCAAATGGCAGGGCACGGTGGCAGCAGGCAGGCAGGCAGGCAGCAGCAGATGGCACGTGGGAGGCTGCTCGGGGCACTGGGGGGGCAGTGATTCGGCCTTCTGGGCAGGAGCGTGGTCTTCCGTGTGTTTTCGCGTGGCCAGCTTGATACGGAGTGATTTGGCACGTGAAAATCCTGCACGTCAGCGTGAAAATCGAGGAAAGGCCCTTAGCGCGTAAGCGCGTCAGCACGCGTACGCGATTTCATTGGACCCAAAGCCCTTGCAGCTTAAGCGCGTCTGTGACGTTTTGCGCACGGGCGTTGCCCTGGCAGGGCTTGGTGATCCTGCGTGCATTTATGTTCTGTACGTGCTTTTCGTGCGGTGCGTGTGTTTTCCATCCGTTGGGGTTCACACGCTATTACTTCACAGCGGGTGTTGGCTACGCGTTCTTCTACACGCAAGGCAGACGGTGAGTGGTACCCCGCTCCCCCAGGCCCGATCGCGTGAGAAAGTTCACGCGAACCCCTGAAATACACGTAGCCCGCTCCCCCAGGCCCGATCGCGTGAGAAAGTTCACGCGAACCCCTGAAATACACGTAGCACGCTCCCCCAGGCCCGATCGCGTGAGAAAGTTCACGCGAACCCCTGAAATACACGTAGCCCGCTCCCCCAGGCCCGATCGCGTGAGAAAGTTCACGCGAACCCCTGAAATACACGTAGCACGCTCCCCCAGGCCGGATCGCGTGAGAAACTTCACGCGAACCCCTGAAATACACGTAGCACGCTCCCCCAGGCCCGATCGCGTGTGTGACTTCCCGCGAACCCCCGGAATACACGTATCCCGCTCAATCGCGTGTGTAACTTCCCACGCAACCCCGAAATACACGTGCCCCGCTCGCACAATTGCTGTATGTTGCCACTTTTGTAATGCGCAGGGACGCTACCGCCTGCCTTCGTGTGGCGGACGTGTATCGGCTTGTGCGTGTCTTTCGCTGTGCGTGGTTTTGCCCTATTCGATTCCATGAATACGTGTGGTTCGGGTGCGTGTGGGCGTTCCGTCTGCTTCCCTGCAGTACATCCCCAGTTACGCCCTTGTTTTCGCGAGTTGTTCCCCATTCCGCGCGTTACGCCCCGTGTTCCGCCCACTTTCTGGTGTATGCGCCGAGGTTGTGCGCTTTCACTGTGCGCATCGCGCACGTCTTTTGGGATGTTGCAGTGACGTGTGCGCCATGCACGGGTTTGGCGCACATCCCGTGGTAAACACGCGCAGGGACTTCCATGTATCGCACGCGTGCGTGTGCGCCTGTTTTTTTCCGCTTGCGCTTGCTTGCGCCTGCTTGCGCCTGCTTGAGCGAAGATTTTCGGCGCACGTTTGTTCCATGAATCGGCCCCTGTGAGTGGTTAAAACATCAAATTAAAATCCTAAAATCCCATTTATAAAAATAAAGGAAGGATCATTTGGTCTCATGTCGGCTTATTTCACTTTCAATATAATCACAAAGTTGGACAAGGGCATATATTAGTGGTTTGTGTTCCCCAGTCGTCATTCTTGCCTAGGGTGTTTCTTCACAATACTCAAAATATATATTACAAAACTTTGATAATAAATTAGTTCTCCTAGTTGTAAAATAGAGATAGTATAAAATCAGATGTTTCAACGTTTCAGATTGTTCTAAACATGGGAAGAAACAACATTTTTCAATCACTTCATGCCCAATTTCCTTATTCCAGTGTTTTGTCCTTTCTCGTGTAAGAAGCAAATGTAATTAAAACCACATATACTGCTTTCTGTAGTGTTAACAAGGGAAAGTCTCAATAAAAGAGTGTCTAGGAGCCCGTTTCCTAGTATATTTACAGTACTCCAAGTACATTTTGTACTTTCCCATTGCTGTGATAGTTTTACACCAGTCCATTTCAAACAGTTTCTTCTTAGCGTAGGCTGGTCTAAGTGATAGACTTTCATGTTAAGTTCATTGAGACAATGTTGCATTTGACGATGAAAGGTATTGATCGAGGGAGTGTTCAATAGTTGGATATTTGTTTTAAAATCATAGTATAAAGAGTTAGGTTGAGAGAAGCACATTTTGGAATAGTTACAGAGTTGACGCCATTTCTTTCTTGATGACAGTGCTATAAGACCTAATTTATGTCTTAAAACACAGTTAGGAAGACTTAGTGGAAGGTTCAGTGCAGTTTTTAGAAAAGATCCTTGAAGGCTGTCTAGGCACTTATCCATCACCATCAGACAATTATCCAATGTATACAGAAGAACACTTTCAGTTTTCAAGGTCCATAAGTCTATTATCGGAATTAATTAATGTTTACAATACTTTGCATAGATTAACTTCAACTGCGGGAGCAATGGGCAGCTTTTGAGTTTTAGTAAAGCTGACCAATATTCCTCATTTATATTATAACCCAGATATATAGTATCCTCCAGTAGTGGTAGGGTAGTTTGCTGCAAATACCATCTGAAATTTTTTATTTTTTATTTTAAGTTTGTGCCGAATTTCATAATAGCTGTTTTTGCTGGGTTGGGGGATAGATTGTGCTCTCATGCAAAATTCTCAAAAAGATGAAATTTGTTTTGTAAACCAATTGGAGTTGGATCGAAAATGATTATATCGTCTGCAAAGGCGAGCCATTGCAGACGTAATGTGCCTATTTTTACAGAGAAGAGACTTCTTTCAGACCAAGATGCATCCATATCTGCAATATATTGATTGAAAAACCAGGCAGCTAAATTACAGCCTTGTTTCAAGCCTAGTGAGGTTTTTATCGGAGCAGTTGTTCTCCCTTCTGCTGATATACGTATTCTGTACGATGTATCTGTGTGGAGTTTTATAAACCAGTAAATTAGGCCACCAGAGATACCCATTTTTAACATTTTTGACCACAGCAGATTACGTACTACACTATCAAAGGCTGCAGACACATCAATCATGGCCATATAAACCAGATAGGAGTTCTTAAGTTTTGTACCTGCTTTTATATGGGCCATTATTGTGGCATTTAGAATGATGCTCATTTCTTCGCGAAAACCTGTTTGAAATTTAGAATACAGATCCAGATTCTTCATTTCTTGTTCTAGTTCAAACAGGAGTAATTTTGCGAAAATCTTGGCTTCTGTGTTGATGAGCGAAATAGGACGATAATTTTCTGGAAGTGAGGGGTCATCCTTTTTGAATATTGGGATAATAATAGAGGTGGTCCATGACTGTGGGATCTGTCCACTAGTAATGATGTTATCAAATGTATTTTTTTAAATTAAGGTCCATAAGTTTACATCAGTCTTATAGACACATGGTGGTAATCCGTCCGGTCCAGCAGATTTTTGTAAAGGATAGTTTGGTTATTGCCCATGTTATGTCGGCGTTTGACCATTGATATCGAGTAAGGTCTTTATAACAGAACAATGTATTAGGAAAATTCCTAAATGCTTCTGGCAATTCAAATTTGTGTGTGATGTAATTACACCAGATGGCTTCAGAGATACAATTCATCGTAGGAGATATCACAGCATTATCTTTGCTTTTTATGGTTTGCCAGATTTGTCTCGTGTCGTGTCTGCATATGGCATTTATTAAGTTACAATTCACTCTATTGTAGCTTAGAATTCTGAGATGTCTAAGATTATTTTCATATTTTGCTATTATTTGTTTGTGCAATTTCTGATAATTAATTGAGCTGAGGCCCCCTTACCTTAGAGTTCTCAATTCTTTGTTTTTATCACATATTAAAGATTTAATAATCGGATCAGAGGGATGGGTATAGAATTGGGCTTGCTCTTAGTATGAAAGTGTTGTATCCCAGAGCAGATTATCTCCATATTAACAGTCGATATGATCTGGACTTTTATGGTATCTTCTATGTACTTTGATACATATGCAGAAAATTGGTGGCATAAGTTTGAATTCCATCTGAGGGATATCAAAGGGCGGTCCATCTCTAAGTGGGCTATAGATAGATCTAACGGTAAAAGGGTGCAATCCAGCTTGAGTGAGAGCGATAACTGAGCATGATCAGCATAGATGATCGGGCTAGTGTCCAACGGTGATGCAAGCTGCGTAATGTAATGGGAGAGGAATATATAATCGATCGTTGAGGAGCTATCTCTTCTACTCCAGGTCGGGCGGTCACCACTATCAGCGCCTTGCATCACATCAATACCCCACCCTTCAAAATATGAGTTCCAAAGGGAACCCCTCTTTCTCATTAAGTGTTTACCTTTTTTTAATTTCTCTTTCAGGCCAATGCGACAGTCTGAATTAAAGTCTCCCGCTAATAGAATATCACAATCACCTAATTTTAACACGGCTGTCTCAAAACATTGATCTAACTCATTCAACATGGTTTCCTGCGGAGTATTTGCAGGGTTCTAGTATAAGCTTATAGCTAAGATCGATCTGCATTTCTTTTTAGAAAATGTCAGAGCAATCGCTGAGATATTCGATGTTTCCCATAATAATTTCGAGTCAATTCCATATGCATTTTTATTATGATCGCTAATCCTCCAGATGGACGTCCCAATGTTGAACGTTTTGCTAGGGAGCAATATGTGGTAAAGCCCTCTATAAAAAAGGCTATACTTTCATTGTTTCCTGGAGGAGAGTTATAGTAGGATACTCCGCAGGAGACAAAGTGCTAAACCAAGTGAAAACATTTTGGAAGCCACATGAATTCCACAATAGTATTTTTAGGATACCTGTTTTCGGTGGCTATTGTTGGTTGGTATTTAGTTGTGTAGTTAAGAGTGACTTTAGCATGGGTTCGAGCCATGCAATATGTTTATTTTCGCCTAAAAGGGTCAAGAAGTCATCAGTGAGAAAGATTTTAGCAACATGGGCTACATTCACTGCATTATTGGATTCTGCGTCTTTCGTGGTATCTGGGGGAATATAGGCAAGGTACTCTTGGGCACTAAGTTCGTTCGGGAAGGTAGAAAGGGTAAGGCTGTGATCTCTAATTTCTGCTCTGCATGACCATCTGGATATCAACTAATAAATAAGACAAGGGTGAACGGTATGTGGGTCGGATGAAGGGTGTGTGGGGTGGATGAAGGGTGTGTGGGGTGGATGAAGGGTGTGTGGGGAGGATGAAGGGTGCGTGGGGCGGATGAAGGGTGGATGGGGCAGATGAAGGGGGTGTGGGACGGATGAAGAGTGTGTGGGGTGGATGAAGGGTGTGTGGGGCATATGAAGGGTGTGTGGGGCGGATGAAGGGGGTGTGAGGCGGATGAAGGGTGTGTGGGACGGATAACATGTGTGTGGGATGGATGATGTGAGCGCCAGGCAGATGACATATGTGCAGAGCGAATGACCTGAGTACATACATACGTACGTATTGGAGTGCATGGAACAGTTGGAGTGCATGGAACGGTTGGAGTGCATGGAACGGTTGGACTGTATGGATCGGTTGGACTGTATGGATCGGTTGGAGTGTATGGATCGGTTGGACTGTATGGATCGGTTGGAGTGCATGGATTGGTTGGAGTTCACGGACCGGTTGGATGCACAGATCAGTCGGAGTACATGGATCGGCTAAAGTGCATGGATCAGTTGGAGTACATTGATCAGTTGGAGTGCATGGTTCGGTTGGAGTGCACGGATTGGTTGGAGTGCATGGAATGGCTGGAGTGCATGGAATGCATGGAGCATGAAAGCACTCGATTTCAAGCACCTACTGAAAACTACCATATCACTTCACCACGCTTACTCTCTTCTATACACCACCACTCAACTAGAACACAGCGATACTATGACACATTCGGTATAGCTGTTCTCATACAACACCTCCCACATACTCCCCATCATCCTAATTAAACACAGCTGGCTCCACACCTGCCAGGCTAGTCGTTCTCCTCAGGCCTAGTGCAGCCAGAATCGATCTGGGTAACTCCAAGCGAGTACGAACACATACTCCTGATCTCCCATCTGCCACATCTACCCCTAATAAGCAGCTTTCATACGTGGGACACACCTGCTGCACACATATCCTGTGCACACACGCACCTTTTGTCTCTCTCTCTCTCTCTCGACTGACTTGAACTACGGTTCCCGAGGGCGTTCAATTTACCAGCGCCTTGAGATCATACCAATGGTACACAAGGCGCTATATAAATACAAAGTAACATAACATAAAATAACAAGTGAACAAAATGCTACAACAACTATAATTAACAACTAAGGGGCACCCCAAACCCTAAAACTGACTCCCATCTTCTTGAAAAAAGAAAAAACACCACAGTACGAGGCCAGTAGCAGGGCTATTGATACTACAACATCATTAACACAATTGGCAGATGAGAGGGAATGTAATAATCGTGGAAATGGCCTAAAGAAGAAAAGACAATGGTCTGACAACGAGGCAAAAGATAACAGTTGCTTAGAATGAGTAGAAGGACTCCAGCCAGAGAACGAAGAGTGCAAATGAAAACACACAACCAACACAGCAGAGACGATCCCTTTGCCATCTCAAGAATATGGATGAAGCGCTCGATGTCAGAAAGGGCCCCAAGCCCTTATTAGAAGCACCCCTATATCTATTTTCAAGAAAATACCAGCGCTTTATTTCTTTTCATCTCAAGACCTGGAATATGTGCGTTTTCCCCACATGAAACACGCTCACATAGTAGAACTGGGACTGAAATCATGGGTGGGTGCAAAAGCATTGCTAGACGCCAGTTCCGACCTAAGTAAGGTCAGAATCACAGTGTTAGATTTCCTCCCTGAATTAGATCACAGAAACGCACAAGAGATGGATTTTGAAGACATAAAGGAATCAAGATGGGAAAGTAACCAAAGTAACAGCAGTGACCAAGGGGAGAGAGAGAAGAGAGTAACGGCAAACTATGTCTTTAAAATAAAAATATAATATCTGCCCTCTACTGCCGGAAATAATCACTCAAGTCTTACTGAAGATGGGCCAAGCAAAGGAATCTCTCTAGCCATAGATGAGATGCGTGTATTAAGCTGGAATACATGTGGTTCTAGCTCATTCAAGAACCCCAACGTAGGGAAAACAATGTTTGCCAATTTTGATCTAATTCTATTTCAAGAAACATGGCTGATGAAATACTTGGGAGTGGATGACTACTTAACTTTCAGCCAACTGGAACTCAATGCGAAGGGTGGGTGCCCTTCGGACGGCATGCTAATTGTTGTTTGAAATTCAACAATACCCAAATCTTTTCTCATCAGCAGTGATTTTACTGGAATCTTGGCTGTCGGCATGATGACTAATGACAACTTTATTCGCTTTAAGATAGCTGTCATTTGTATATATTGGAATCTTGCCAAAACAAATCAGACAACGTTTCTACACTCCTTGATGTCAGTACTCTTGACCATTGAAAATACATACAAACACTATACACTTCTTATTGCTGGCGATTTCAACTCACACTGTCTTATCAACAACACAGAAATCTCAAACTCCAAAATAGTAGAAATCACCAGCAAAGGCAAACAATGGTCCATGTTTATGGACGATTGGGCACTGAAAATGGCAAATGGGAACATTGAAGGTGACTGTTAAAAAGCAGGTTCCAAGCTCTTTAAGTTCACTTCCTTCCTGCACCCCCCACAGCAGGGTCCTCAGTCCTTCAGCTTGTAGTACGTAGGTTGCCAAAGACCGACTCGGTCCAAGCTCTTTAAGTTCACTTCATGTAAGTTTATTTCCAGCTTAATCAGTTACAATTCCACATGAAGACATAAAAGACATTAGTATAGACAAACACTGGCTCCCATCACCCAGGGCCAGCCAGCTGTAAATGTCACTGAATAGAACACTCACTAAGAAGATTCTATCATCCACACACAAACATTCTACACGACATTACCAGCTACATCACCACAGACAGGCACAATACAACACACCTCTCTCCTTTACAAACCTAACCTGCACAAAACAAGTCACACACCACAACAAGGCTACCACCTTCCAAGAACAGACAAACATGATACTCAACTGAAAACGGACACTTCCACGACCAAACCCAACCATCAAAACACCACACCCTGACAAACTACATTCCATGTGCCAATTACCAAAAATACTATCATCCATCTGCCTGTTCCTGCCACGAACAAGCAACTGGGTGCTCACCCCAGGACCTGGCCAACCCTAAAACTGGGCTACATCACCTACATTCCTAACCACCACAAACCTGCTTCGCCTCCTACGACCTGCCCCCGCCTACAACAATGCGGGTGTCCAGGCTGCCACCCTGGAATCTCCAGCAAGCCTCTAGACTGCCACTCTAGAGAGCTGAGACCTCAAAGTCTCCAAAAAACACCAACCACAAAATGGAAACATAAAACATCCTGAAACCACAAACACCCATGGACTCAACACCATACACATTACACCAGACCACGTTGCATAAACCTTCCAAACACATAGGGAGCGGTGGCCACACACTCCTAATGCCAACATCAATGACTGGTAAAAACTCAATGATATTATTCACAAGGAAAAACATCCTAACCCAAAACGTGCTGTTAAACCCATGGACACAAGGAAATCCATAATAAATACCACAAATGCATAGAAATCAATGTACTCATCATCTAAGGACATACCATTCTCAATACCAACGGGTCATTACCAGGCGTCCTCAGCAACCCCTTTTCCAATAGCTACCTACTGTCCAATGTGATGAGAAGGATAAAAACTCTAGAGGAGGCGCTACCTCTCTTACAGAACAACCTAATCGCTGTTCAACCCTTACCACAATGAGAACTCCTATAAACCAGGCCAATAAACAAACATGGATTAAGAAAATCCTATTTGAAAAATCCTATCATCCCTTATGAAAAAGCCAAGGCGCTACCTCGCTCCAAAGACAACTAGATGGGTGTCCAACTTTTACCACGACAGGTAACAACTTAAACCAAACCAAAACAATGTAAGGAAAACTCGATCCCCCACTGACATAACCCAAACAAGCCAAACCATGCATTTCACAATGCAACACTTCCATGCTGAATGTGAGCTCTTCCATTACCAAACTCTCACTGACTCTCATCTGACTGTCTGAGTCAGAGTCACAACATGCATTCCACAATCACATAATGCTGCAACCATATGTTGTAAACAATACTCAAACTGCATTGAAAACATTTGCGTTGCAAACATTAGAATTCCATAACCACGTTGCTCATGGAAAGTAAAATCCCCCAAGACTTACATATTTATGAACTAAACGTCCATAGCCATTTTTAGGCTCTAAAAGGAAACTATGAGTCCATAGCCACTTATACAGGCTCTAATGACATGTGCAATATAGCTGAAAATCCTCAAATGATTAAACCTATCACACATACACCCATACCACCCATCATACATTAATAGCAACTAATTAATTACATTAGAGTCCATGTGCCATGGTGCTTGGCACTCGAAACCTGCAATTCCTCTAAAGAATTATACTAAAAACCCTAACACACCACTTATTACCATACTATAGCACACCTAGCTTATTCATTACCACAACTAAACACCGTAGCACGCAGATGTGTGTTCATTATAGCACTTCACCATCCTACAGCAGCAAAATGTATTTACCACACTCTTCATGCAATAGGTTCATGGAAACACCACCAGGTTCACTGCATTTAAAAGCATTTGCTGTATATGTTAAGTCCCAATCTTAAACATATTGGTGTAACACCATATAATGCAACTAAACATCTTCAATTACTGCAGCACATTAACCCGAACTTATATTGTAAAGCTACCTTTACATTATACATCATAATTGCACCATTAAAAGCAAATGTTCCAAACCGCCAAGGATACATCTTCTGCTGTATGCGGAGCACTCGAGCAGAAACACTCGAGCAGAGGACACGAGATAAGCAGTCACTGCCGAAACACAAATATTTTCGGCAACTCACCCTTCCACTCCTTTTCTATCATGCGCTTCAAAACACCTTTACAATGATCCATGCTGCACTTTCCTCCCGCTGGCCTCCATGGGCTACAAGACATATATCCCCGCTACGCGGTTGATATTATCAACACATTCTGACCTGACTTAGTGCAGACAGGTGCATTGCAACTCCCGGATGCTGCTCCAGCTGATATTATTAACACGTCCAGTCCCGACTCTGCGCAGACAGACGTGTTCCAACTCCCGAACGCTGCTCCAGCTAAACACGACAGTGTCCTGGATGCTCATTCCTTCCGTGCGCCTTCCTGACTGAACGGCACCCACACAATTTCCTCATCACGTAAGTATGTTGCTTTGGGTCCTTTACTCGCCAGAGAACCGAATTCTTTGCCTCATGACAGCTTCTCCATTCCATACGACTCAGGTGACGTTCCAATGAATCACCAACTCCCTGGTACGCCTGTGTGACGTAATTAGTCATACTTGCTCTGCAAGCAGTGAGGTTCTCCGTCTGACCTACGGCCAAGCACAGCAGGAAGGAAACTATTACGGGGCTGCCTCTCCATTGCGGAGATCCCAATAGACAAATCCTTCACACAACTTATTTCCGAGGCTCCAAACAGCAAAGAAAACCCTGCATGCCTCATAAAAAGGCAAAACCTTCATACATGTGGACAAATAGCACTTTACAATAACGCAGGAAGGCAGGTTCTCCAACACAAAGAAAAGTCAAAATTCATGTGCAGGTGGTGCTGATCCCTTTAACTCTTCTTTAAGCCTTCTTTAAGTCAGATAACCTCTGGGGCTCGGATTACTTTAACCGCCTGGGACATTCCCATCTGCGGTTCAAAAGGGGTCAGCTCTCCCTCACATACAGCGCTAATCCACACGAAGGGGGGGATATTCAACTGTTCATTCCCCCTGATGGCCTCCTGGGACCCAGCTTGCCCACCCTTATGAGCGCTGGTCCCACCAGCAAGGATCGTGTGTCTCCCCTACACTTTATAACATTTTCACGAAGCCCCTTTTTGATGATCTAGACGATCTGGGTATCACCTACACTAATTACGCCGATGATACCCAGATCCTCATCCCGTTGTTGGGGGATTATGACAAGGATTTGGCCTTCGTTAATAAAGTGTACCTCATCATCCAGGCATGGATGGCCTCACACGGACTATGCCTGAATGATGACAAGACGGAACTTCTCATTCTAGGCTCCACACACTACCTCAACAAACTGGGCCACAAATACTACTCATTCATAATTGACGACAACAAAATCATGGTAGCTAAGGAGGTTAAAACCCTCGGATTCTATCTAGATTCCACCCTTACCTTCAACAAACAAGTGAACGCAATGGCCTCCGCCACTTCTTACACTTGCAAACTTATCAGGGCAGCTAAACCCTTTCTCTCCCCCACCAACTGCACTACCTTGGCCAGGGCGCTGATCCTGTCCAAGTTGGACTATTGCAATGCCTTATATCTAGGCTGCAACAAATATATCTCTAACAAAATCCAAATCCTCCAGAACAATGCCCTCAGAGCGGCCCTTAGTATCCCGAAGAAAGCCCATATTTCAGATTCCAGAAGATCTGTTAATTGGCTATCCACCAAGGACAAGATATTTCTTAAATCAGTGTCTTTGATTCATAAATGCCTCCACCAAGCAGCCCCCCAATACCTCACCTCCAGATTTACTAGACCTACCCTCTCCCGCCCCGCGAGAACGGCCAACTCCAACCTTCTTCTGGTGCCCAGGTTTAAACGTACTACATCTGGAGGAAACAGCTTTCCAGTAAAAGCAGCACAATTCTGGAACTCCCTCCCTCCGTCGTGCAGGGAGGACCTACCCTACCACCAGTTCAGAGCTAGGACCGTCCATTGGCTCAAATCTCTCGACTCATAACGACTCTTAGAGACCCAGATTCGCCACTACCATGTGGCGCCTCATTGAATGTAAATATGTTTATAGTATTGCCCTAATGTACATGTTATGTTCTACCCCTACTCATTGAATGTGAATATGCCTATAGTACTGCCTTTAATGTACATGTTCTACCCTCCTATTTGGTGTGATACGTCCGGCAATGTACCCTAGCTGGACCTCGCCACACGTATGTAACAAAGCTTTGCAACCCTCTTGCTTCCTCTGCGCCTGGCTACCCTCGGGTTAGGTGCACATTACAAATAAATAAAATACAAATACAAATACAAAATACACCAACAATGGGGCTCTCTCCCTCCGGCACCCCCTTGCGCCCTGGGTGATGGGACTTACAGTTTTTGGGGGCGGTGTTGTCCTTCTCCAGTAGCTTGTCCTTCCTGCACCCCCCACAGCAGGGTCCTCAGTCCTTCAGCTTGTAGTACGTAGGTTGCCAAAGACCGACTCGGTCCAAGCTCTTTAAGTTCACTTCATGTAAGTTTATTTCCAGCTTAATCAGTTACAATTCCACATGAAGACATAAAAGACATTAGTATAGACAAACACCGGCTCCCATCACCCAGGGCCAGCCAGCTGTAAATGTCACTGAATAGAACACTCACTTAGAAGATTCTATCATCCACACACAAACATTCCACACAACATCACCAGCTACATCACCACAGACAGGCACAATACAACAGTGACATTCCCCCGAGTCTCACATGGAAACAGGGTGCGAAGGGCTTCACCATTTATTATGTTTTTTATCTAATCTGCTATTCTCAAAGTGGATTAATGTCCAAATCATGCAGCAGTCCGTCAGTGACCACGATAAGTTAGGAGCAAATTTCATCATGCCACACAACAGAAAAATAAACAAATATACAACAGAAATAGCTGTCAACGACAGCAGAAACCGAATTAAAAAATTCAAAAGAGATAGTTTTATTCTGAATTAGAAGATCAAACATCACTGGGACACTGCAACTGAATTGGAAATAAGAAAGCTCTGTTCACCAAAGTATTTTGCAGATTTCTTGCTCAAACTAGATCTGTCAAGACTCGGGAAAATAAAGAAACACCTCAAGTATAATTATGTGTATGACAGTAAAACAGCAGAAAAAAGGGCCCTAAGAAAATCCATCCATTCCCTGAATTTAGAAACAGCCACGCTTCATATATAACCAAGCTAAAATCTCCAAAAAACAATTACAACAACTGGTCAAGAAACCAAAGACAGCTTTGCCTCCAGAATGATGGAGAACTAATGCTTAGTTCTTTGTGACAAAGCGACTAAAGAAACTTCTGGACCATAGTAAAAAAAAAACTACATACACCACAAGGGCTGGTCCAGGGCAATGTCATTTCAGAACTAAAATGGTGTGACTTTTTTACAACCTATACAGGAAACCCTCAGATGAGGTTTTTAAAGTCGATGCAAATGTTACCTGGTATATCACTATAACAAAAGTCGGAATAATGGAGTTAAGAACTCATCATCCTCCCATGCAGCTGGTCCTAATGGGCTTTGCAACCAAATCCTGAAATCAAATACAGACTTGTGGGCCACAATCTTGGAAAGATTGTTCAAGGAAATCATTAGATGGGAAAGCCTCCCTGACTCATGGAAAAGAGCAGTCGTCATCCCAATATATAAGAAGGGCAATCAGACAGATCCCAAGAACTAACGCCTGATCGCCGTATTGCCCTCCTGGACGTTGATAGCAAGATCTTTTCAGGGCTCATACTAATGGTCATACTAATGGTATTGGAAACTTGGGTGGAAAGCTAAAATCTAAACATCAATCAGGATTCCATAAGGGCATTGGCATCTTAACCAATGAGATACTTATGAGATTGATATGTGAGAAATCATGGATATAGGGGGAGAATACCTTGTATGGAGCCTGCGTGGACCTATCACAGGTATTCGCCACCATCAAAAGGAAACGCCTGAGGAACAAACTTAAAGCTTGGGGAATACCTATGTCCCTCCTAGCAATTATAGTTGCGCTCCATAATTTATCTAGGCTACAAGTCAGATTGAACTTGGAGGGCACCTTATTCAAGATATCATCACAGAAAGGGGAGTCCGACAGGGATGCATCATTGCCTCACTTCTATTTAATCTATATCTAGCAGATCTGGGAGAGGCTTTGGATCCAGCTGCCTTAAACAGCCCCAGAGTCGGAGTGGAAAGATTAAACTGGATCGCACATGCAGATGATCTGGTCATCCTTGACTATGCACCTATTGGACTCCAAAGAATGTTACATGCTCAGGAGAAATATGCAAACATTAACAACCTATCCATGAATCCAACCAAATCTCATATAGTCAAATTTAAAAGGTCACACAAACAATCTGCGAAATTCACTTGGAAACTAAATGAAATTACTAACTTGGTCTTCAAACTGAGGTCTTTCCCCACAGAAATCGCTCTTGAGTCTGTCTTAGAAATAAAGGCGGCACAGTTAATATGCAAAATGAAAAAACTGCTCTCCAACTATTGTCGCTTTATTCTACTTCCCCTAGTAAAATTCTATAAATCCAACGTAATTCCTTCTCTTCTGTATGGTGTTGAAGTCAGTCCTCTGACCAAGCACATAAATTGGGCTCGGCTGGAGTGCCGAATATGGAAGAAAGTATTAGTCCTACCAATGAGTCTCCCAATCTACAGTTTAAAATACGAGTTAGGACTTCCATCAATGAAAATACGTGATAGGTTATTTATAACGCACTTAATACCCAGAGGTTTCTAAGCGCGGACCCAGGGATCAAACCTTTGGTGCTCCGTGTTGTCTTGCTTCCAAGGCAAGCACGTTGCCACTGATCTATCCTCCCGAGACAAATCAATCAATGCAACGATACGTAGACTGGAAGGTTCTCTCCTTGTTCACATCCATACGGCTCTCCTGTCGGAATCCCTACTTGAAAACATGAATACAGTGTTAGATAACCACTCCAATAGTTTTCTAATCAACTCTGCTTGCAAAGCTTCCAAAGTGCTAAAATGTAGTGAATGCACAGAAGACAAACTCATAAACAACCACCAAAAACGTACAAACTGTATGTTAAGAAATGACTGGATTATCACCATCTCACAGACTCGTAACTCCAAGGTTGAAAAACCATTATCTGAATTAGACAAACCCAGGGGCTATCTTGCAAAATACCTCAGAAAGTTCCCAAAACCAACAGGAAGAACTAACTTCCTAAGATTTTGCTTAAACCTTCTACCTACTGGCTAGATAAAATTAATCCAAAACCAAGTATCCCCACACGACGCAATCTGTACATTCTATAGAATGTCCACCTTACAGACTCTGAAACACATAATGATGGAATGTACTGGTACTGAAGACATACGAATTAGACTTTTGAAAATCTTTGTTCATCGAGAGGAAGGACTGCACATAAATTACTTTTGAGAAAGAATAACCAATGAAGTGTTAAAAGTGCTGCAAACTCTACATATACTGCTAATTCAACATTTTAATGACTGCATTGATTTGATGAATTGCCTTTCAATTCCATTTACTTCTTTTCTCATGCTTTATCTTTGGATATTCCTTTCGAATTTTGTTTTGCATTGATTGTATCTCTGTTATGAATAGTCGATTTAATTCGGCTGTATCATAATAATAAAAATAAATAAAATAAATTGACCACAGTTCTGGAAACCACATTCTGGGAAGACCCAGGACACAGCAATATTTAAATGAGGATGGGATGAGAACACCAATTGTGTAAGATGTGGAGGATCTGAGGGAACAGTTATTCACATTTATTCATATTTTTGATCTGTTATTTTTGGAGAAAATGTCTAAATAAATTGACCACAGTTCTGGAAACCACAATCCCAGAAGACCCGAAATTGCTGTTACTGGGAATATGGGGGGAATCCTCATATACTCAAAATGAGAAACTGTTACCATCCACCACAATCGGCTTAATAAAACAACTCATTTCAATCATGTAGGGAGAACCGGAACGCCCCCAATTTAGCAGGTGGATTTCCGAGGTAGACATGCACATAGCCCTGTAAAAAAGAGTGTATAATGCACAGGGATGTCCTGCTAAAACCCAGAAAATATTGGGGAAATGGGAAGGGGAGGGTTAGTGGAAAGGGGTTGGCGTCCCCAGATCTTATTGTATCCAGATTGTATGTTCATTTTCATTAGACAATAATCGTTCCTTGGCCAAGGAGCAGAGTTCCTAAAAGAGAAAATAAACATCTACCACCCAACAAGACCACTCAGATCAAGCAATGACATCTGCCTAGAACCAAAACCGTAGAACAAAAGAAACTTCAGAGGATCATCTTTCTCTCACCGGGCACCAATTACCTGGAATGAGCTACCAAAAAACATGTGTAACACAAGGGATCTTCTTCAATTCAGAAAACTACACAAAACGTGGCTCTTTTTCCCAGAACCAGAAGGAAACTACTAGGAAGCATTACGCATATACGCAGCAGGAAACAAGAATCCATCCTCTATAACTCCCCAACTTATCTTCCCTAACCGGAGGGCGGGGGAAGAATGCCATTACCGCATACCACCATACCAAAGAGGAAATGTAGGTAGGTCAGGATCCCATCTGGAAATGGGCAAGGAGGGACCAGGAGAGCAGGGGGAGGACACCATGTCCACATACCACTTCTCCACAAAGGAAACATAGGCAGATAGGGTCCACCAACATGGGAATGGGCAGGATGGGACCAGAATCCTCTAAACGAAGCATCGCCAACACCAGGGTGGGCTAACACGCTGGCTTCAGCCAAATACGCAAACCACTTAAGTAGCACAGAGGAAAATTGCCACCCCAATCATACCTGCAAACTAGACTGACAAACTACAATACCAGAATCACAGAATAACCATAGATGTGGAGCAAAAAAACGCAAAGATTAAGAGTTAAGAAACTAAAAAATAAATAAAAAATCTAGCCCCAACTTTAAAGAAACCTCAAATTTCTGCATACACTTCTCATGCAGAAACTCACACACCCACTTCTCCGCAGAGCAATCTGCATCTGCTTCACCACACTGCAACAACAGACAGACAACACATAACCCGTATCAACAGCACGTGGGAACTCTCACCGACCCGATTACCGCACGCATGCTCAGCGAACGGTGAAACCGAACTGAAGCTACCAACAGAACATCACAACTCTCACTCTCCTATTCCCACTAAACCCTATTAACCACCCAACCCTCCGCTTTCAGATCCGCCATTGCACCTGGGGACCACTCCAGTGGTGATGGTGCACGGTACAAATATCTTTAACATTAACATATGCTTTTCAAGATGTACCCAATCATGTCATAGTTTATTTGTTGTTTGGTTTATTTATATAAATCAATAAAATCACTCTCCAAATGTAAAAAAGAAAATATACTCTTCTTGGAAATTTCTGCTTGTTTGGATGCCAGCTGTGGCCGTCCTCCTTCAAGCTTCTCATTGTTTTGAAGAAATCACAAGGTGCGAGTAGTACCTGCATCATTCCAATAAGATGAAACCCTTCTTCAGCTGCTGGCATCCATTCTCCTCATGACAATATATACCATATACAAGCTCCCACTAAAATGACCCAATGTTATGGAACCCTCTTGAAATACCACCAGTGATCAGATCAAGCTGCATAGAATATAGCTACAGATATCTGCCTTTTAATGAACTAACCATGCAGTCTGCCCTATTGACAATGTGGCCATGTATCTTTTTTGGGCCTCTGGCATAGCATTTTCCAATATGGTGATATTCCTTTGAGACTGTCTATTTGAGAGCACCTTTTACGAATAACTGAATTTGTGGAACCTGCTCCAGAAAGCCCCTTAGTCTTGTTTGGTCTTGTGCAAAGTGGTTTCTGGAATGGACCAAATACTTTTTCGATTTTGATTATTCTTTGTTTACTTTGGTGCGGCCGTGCCCACACCATTTAATTTCTTAGCATGCGTTCTATAAGTTTGCACTCTTTGGGGTTCTCTAGCTATGCTTACATTCTGTACATGTTTTAAAACATGCCATACCCTGCAGGAGTCTGTGACTCAGAAGGTCAGGGCTGCTTGTAGATTCAAACAACTGGGCCACATGTGATTTCTGTATTGAATAGGAGAACACATTGCATCATCCATCTGACAACAACCTGGAGGGTATTTTCCACCTTCAGAGGCAGTGGTGGCAGAGCAAAACTGAAAGTTCAGGTTGCGGGCCCAGCTGCAGGTGAGGTTTATTGAAATTTGGAGTTACTTAAGCAATATCGCATAGTGAGAAGGAGGAAGAAGGTGGCTGTGGAAGCAGGGAAAGGGTGCACATTTGTTTACTCCCCAGATATATCATGTGGGTATCCAGTTAAGGGACCAGTTAATGGACTGTATGCACCACTAGAGGCAGACACCATATTTTTAAGAAGTGATTGTTGATCCTCCCCTGGTAGCCCGGGGGTCACCCTCTATGCTTCATCAGGCACTATGGCACCCATCGACTACTGGATCAATGAAGGTCAGAATAAAATATACCAGACCTGCTAAAGCCAGCATAGTGAGTATGGCCACCATAGGTTAAATAAGGAAAGGGTAGAAGGAAAGGGATGAGAAGTGTACATTCCTAGTGAGTACCCAAATGCCAGTTAGTTATATATCACCTGCCATGATCTGTATGCAGCTAAGTATTTCCCCATGTTGTTGAAACTAGTTCACCTTAACCTCCAGCAGATGCTGATGTGCATCGTGTTTCCTTTCTTGAGATGATAGTACATCTACCAAAGATAGGGAGCATTGTTCTGGTGGGAAACACTTGACCTTTCAGTACCTTTAGTGTGTGAGAAATACATATGATCTCCCCCAAAGATCTAAAATAGTGCAAAACCCGTAATATGGAGGAGTTCTAAAGAGTAGTTGACCAGTGAAGAGTAGAGTTATTACTGAACAACTAAAAGGTATAAACAATAAAGACTTTGGGTAATAGAATTCCTGAGTGAGTGTTTCTTCATCCATCGAAAATAGCGATCTATTTGATGGTCTGTGTCTGTTCAATGAGATAGGTTAAAGTACTATAATGCATGTAGTATAGCGTAAAGCACAATGAGGGAGATCTGCACATTGGTGGGGATATACAAGCAGTCAGGTTGCCTAGAGGGACTCAGAAGGGAATTAACTATGCAACCTGTCTCCCGTCTAGCCAAATGCATAGCAGTTAGAAAACTTGAAACCATTATTGCATATAGAATAATCACATTCTGAAGGTACATTTTCCAGTGAAATCGACTCCCACCCACATTTAACCTGGCCTACCCATCGCCCAGATTGTCTTGTGAACACAATCCCACTAAAAGACGAAAAGATACACAATTCAATATTTGTATGCTCATAGACATGCAAGATGTCCTATAATATATGTCAACTATGAACCCTAATTGACTAGCTATTTAAAAGTTGTAATTTAATGTGTATTCTAGATGGTCTTGTGTTTTCAGTACTCCTCTTTTCACCATATGGCCTTTTTTTATATTTAGTTATTAGATTATCATAATTTATACACACATCATGACTGCCCCTTATGGGTCAATTCGTGTTTTGGTTTTCCTTCTGCTGTTAAAAAATAAAACATGCTTCAATCGACATTATCATATTGCCACTCCCTCATCCTAGGCAATTGCCTGTTAATGTTACTGCCTCAATGCATAAAATGCTCCTATTATCCTCAATCCTACTGTACCTCATGCACGACCATTACTTACCTGCTGCATACTTGGTGCCTGATAACCAACCTGTTTGTTCACTGTTGCGTTTGTCAATCTGTCTGTAAACTTCTGCCAGCGTCTCTTCCCTATTGTTATTGTACTTCATTATGTTTACGCTGTTAGTTTTTTTTCATTCTGCTACGTTCCTTGTATTACTGTACACTTAATCCATGTTGTAACCCAAATTTTGTACCCGGATAACCTTGGGCCAGGTGCGCTTTATAAATAAAGAAAATACAAAATCCGAAATAATCTATTTAATGAGTTCACCTGCCCTTTACCCAAAACAATCAAAGGCTAATGTGCATTTATATATCTTCTTGCCTGGGCCCTAAAAAAATCATGCATCACAAAATATGGGTTGGTTCTCAACAAACAATAATCACAAGGAAATGTGATGTGTGCGATGGGGTTTCTCCTCTACTGCACTTTAAAAATGTGCATCTCAATGTCTATGATTTGGTCTATCCTCTCTGTGCCGAAAATAAACATGTTTCAATATCAGTTATTTCTCTTCTCCTTAAATCAAACATTTACCTTTTATCTGGGTCCCCCCTTCTCCACCCAAAGTAATTGCATCCAAATGTGTGTGACTTAATTTCTCCTCTCCCGCATTCCAAAAAGTCTCACACACAACCCAAAAATCACGGTGAATGGTATTGATAGTTTTACCTCTCATGTGACCAAACACAACGTGTGTCACCATCAGTGGTTTCGTTTCTTCTCTCCTGCACTTAAGGTAAATATTGGCCCTCATTAAGAGTTGGGTGGTAAATCTGGTGGTAATTCTGCCTTTGGTGTCTGGTGCGGAATTGCTGCCAGAAACCAATGTAGAGCGGCATTTCCTCACATTGTGTAAGAATTACTGTTACCTCTGGAAAAGTGGAGTAATAACTGAATGGAATTACTGCCAAGTGGAAAAGCATCATGTCACAAATTAGAAGATCAATAGCAGCCATCTTTAAACAAACAATGAATCCAGAATCTCCCATTTACTGTTGTCATCTGGCCTAGAAGGAGTGGCAAAAATGTCTGCAGAGAAAGGCAAGGGGGAAGGGACCAGAAATGAGGCGTCTGAGAAACCTCAAATTTAGTGAGGCGCAGCTGCAGGTCCTTGCGGATAAAAGTCATCAGCCATACAGAAGAGATGTTTGGGGCAAACCAAAGAAAAAACCTCTCTCCAGAGGAAAAGTGCAATCTGCACTGAAACTGGGGAGAAGGTTGTGGCGTTTGACATTGAAGATTGCAGGAAGCAATAGAATTACCCCAAGGCCCTGGCCTACAGCAGCCTGTCCATTCACTGGTGGGAGACAGCTGCTACAGGATGTGGCACAGTAGAGTCACTCAGCCTCACACCATGGGAGGAAAAGGCTGACAGTATCCTCCACATGGAAGAAATCAAAGACATTGGAGGAGTGGAAGTTGGAGCATCCCATTAATCCGCGTTGGTGAGTAGAAATATCACCTCCCTAATGTGAATGCATGACTTGACTGCCAAGCCTATGCATGTGGCTGGCTACGTTGTCAGATGGCCAAACTGGCTAGGCCTATGACACACCAAAAGGAATGGGACCAATGCCAGGGCAACAACATGCGTGTGCAATTCATGGTGGTGTGAAAATAGAAATGTATCATTGCATATATGGACATGTGAACCGATGTAATCTGGAGGTGCATCTACCAGGACATCCTATGCCCATGCACTCAACTGAAACTCCTTCTTTCCACATCCATCCCTGAAACACCCAAATGCCAACCAACCCACAGAGAAAACAACACCAATGAATGGCCTGACGCATGTAAATGTCATGTAATCAAGTCATCTGCCAAGGAGGACCTGCATACATGGCTGAGCAAGTTCCCATGTCTCCTCACATACTACCCAGTCCAAATAAAATTCTTGTCACATGAAAGTCAGCCCTCATATCCTGCTGAGGCGTGTGCTCCTTGAAGTTCATATGTTACAATAGTTGGGTAGACATCCTCCTGCATGTTAACCTACCCTAATCCCATCAGCACTGGTCGGCATCTTTCAAGGTGCATGGGTGTCTTGCAATGTCATGTACCAGTCTGCATGATGACTGACAGCATATGATTCATCACCCAACAGGTACACAGTAGACATAGGTAGATGAGGCTGGGCCCAGTTCATCCAAGGGCAATACTACAGTCACAACGACCTCTGCCTACACCCCTGTGCCCTGAAGCCATGGCACACATGGGAAGGCTCTAACAAATTAATATCTGGAACCAGCAGCAGCATGCCAACTGCACAGACCAGCCACACTGGCACCATCCCCCCAAGTGTGGTAACAGGCAACACCAACACTGATGCCAATGCTGTGCCACCACAAGCCACCACCATAGCTGACACAGCCACCAATGCCACATCCCCACCTGCCACCAACATCACTAGTCTCCAGGCCCCAGTGAAGACCAGTGACAAATCCCATTTGACTCCAGCTACCAATGAGGTGACCGAGGCAACCACTCTCATGGCCCCTCTCCTCACCTGTTGCATTGATTCAATGCCACCAGCATCCAAGCCCTGACACAAGGACCAATGATAATGGCATTGGACCAGTGGATGCAGGTGGTCATGGGGGCAGGTACCTGAATGAGAGCACCAACAATGTGCACAACCCTGAGGTTGTCTCACAGCATTCATTAGAAGGGATATGGAGGAGTCTCAATGCCATCAAACAACTCCAGGAGCATATTGAGAACATGTCCAGGCTGCAACTTCAACACCTGCAGGCAACGATGGATGCCTTGCATGGCTCATCACAGAGTAGCAAGATTCCCAGATTGGCAATGCCACCACCTATCAGTAACAGTGGCATCACACACTCTAATGGATGAGAGTTTAAGGGAGCTCACAGAAGCAATCTCTGCAGGTGCTGAGACCATACAGAATACTCTTCTCTGTACATTGAAACACATCCGGGGTCAGGAGTCAAAGCCTTTCACTTCCATCACCCACCCTGGAGCTCACTGTCTGGCAGTCCCCATCAGTGGTCACAAAGAAATGTTGCACACGCACAGGCAGCTGCTAATCCAAAGATGTCATAATAATTAGTACATGTGACACTGATGCCAGGCACAAGGGTGGGGGGGCAAGGGTGTTGGGGAGGAGGGAGTGCATAGGTGGTTATTGTAATTGACATGAAAGCACACATACACTTGAACATATGTGAACACAGACATCTTTGAGTGGGTGTGACAGATCTACTATGTGACTATTGTGGTGGTTGGGAAGAAGGAGTCAGACACATTTTTGACATATTAACATTATAATGAAATGTTAAAGAAAAGGCCTATCTATCCATATTTCTATGGGTGTTTCCCTGCCTTACTAAAGTAACTGAAGGTGTTTGTTTATAGTCAGGAAGTCCAAAATAAATGTCTTGAGTCCAAACTTAACTCTAGCTGCCCCTACCACTAATATGATTACCTAAAGTAGGGAAAAAGAATGTCTCATCTCCTGATCGTTTCCCTTTATGCTTTCTTTTTTTTATTGACCTTGTTGTTTAGTTTACAGGTAAACATTTAGCAAAAAGGAAAAGAAGGAGAAAGAAAAGAAAAAAAAAATAATAACGTTATGTCCGTGTAAGTATACCAATCAACCATCTTCTATGTAAAAGTTCTCAGTCCACGGGTCCTTAGCCATGGAATCCGGCTTATGGCTGAATGCCTACTACTTTCCTGGTGAGCACTTTTTCCAGAATGCTCCTGTACAAAGTGACCATAGCTAAAGTTAGGGAGATTTTAACCCCACTTAACATGTATTTCCACCATATATCTGGGGCCATGGGGAGTGGGCCATGACCAAACAGGACCAAAATCAGGCAGGAAGTATCAGAGGAATAACCAATCAGACACTTTATTGACTGATTATCCACATCAAGAGCACTATAAAAGGAATCTGAGTTTAGTAGTTAGTGACAGAGAATGGACCATAGACCAGAAAGCAGAAGGGGAGAGAAGAAGACCAAGGGGAAGTGGCAGACATTGTCAGAGATCCTAACGAGCCCTCTCGGAGACCAGTCTGAGAATTAAACTATACACAATCTTCTGAGTGCTATCTCTCATACCTGACTAAGACCAGAGTGATATAGAGAGTTTAGTAGTTAGTGACAGAGAATGGACCATAGACCAGAAAGTAAAAGGGGAGAGAAGAAGCCCAAGGGGAAGTGGCAGACATTGTCAGAGTACCTACTGAGCCCTCTCTGAGACCAATCTGAGAATGAAACTATACACAATCTTCTGAGTGCTATCTCTCATACCTGACTAAGACCATAGTGATAGAGGAACCAAAGAACCCACAGAGTGTGATATTTCATACATTGTCACAGACCAGACATAGGAGGGAAGAAACTAGATAGCCTTCTGGCTGCATTATCCAACATGTTTCCTAAGACCAGACTGAAGAGAGGTAGGCTATAGAGCCTGCTGAAGGCTTAATCTCATGCAATGGTTGAGATCAGACTGAGAGGGAGACCACAGAGCCTGTAGCATATATCTTAGACAGTGTTAGTGACCAGAGTGAGAAGAATGAAACCAGAGAGTCTCCTGAGGGCTATATCTCAAACATTGGCTGACACCAGACCAAAGGAGGAGTTGGCTCTGGAAGGCAACCTGAGGCTCACGGGTGACAACATGAAAGCCTTACTTAACCCTAAGCAAGAGGGATAAACACTTGTTGGTTGGAGTTTTTTAAATGGTATTTCTACTGGCACAGAAGGGTAACCTGAAATGAGAATGGTAGAATGGTAGAATATTAATTTCAGGAGGATCTATGTGAACTCATCACAAATATTTTCTCGAAGACGATTTGATCAATTTTTTTTTTAAAAATGTATTTCCTCCAAAGACTCCCTAGCCCAATCCCTGGCAGATCTTACATCCCACCATGGGGGACTAGAAGCCAGAGTCAGCGATCTGGAGAATGTAACCTGCGGTCAATCTCATGATAGTGATGTACTGGTGGGTAGAGTAAAAGCAATTGAGGAACACCTGGAGGAGATCTGGGCTAAAGAAGCCGATTTAGAAAACAGATCCAGGAGAAACAATGTGCGCCTGCGAGGGATCCCCAGGAAGACACCTGATCGGGAGCTAGCTGACTGTGTGGAGACATCCTTCAGAGCCCTCCTGGAACTACCTCCAAACGAGGACCTTAAACTGGACAGAACCCATCGGGTGTACTCATCGGCCCAGATGAAGAAATACCTAACCCCAGATGTACTCACTCGAGTCCACTTCTATCGCCAAAAGGAGGAAATCATGGCCGCTGCCAGAGACTCAGACACAATTCGGTTTCAGGGCACAGAGATCCGATTGTTCCAAGACCTAGCCCCTTACACATTAGCGCGCAGACGGCGACTACTGAAAGTGACATCCTGGTTGAGAGACCGGAAAATCCGCTACCGCTGGGGATTCCCATGTAAGCTGATCTTTGAACTTCATAATCAACAGCACGTAATCACTTCAGAGGAAGAAGCGAGAGATATAATAGGCGAGACACCACCCGCAGATGATGCCCACAATCCACGATCTCAGGAAGAGAAGAAATCCGCCCCAGGTACCCTACCGAAACCGAGACGGGGAAGGTCTCGACGCCGATCGCACTGCTCCACGACCCCAATCCGGGGACCAGACCCGGGGAAAACACCCAAACCCCCGGAAAAGGCCTCCCCCCGAGCATCGTCTGAGGGAGAAAGCTGGCCAGCAACCTGAACAGTCCAAGGATGGGAGACTCGAAAGCGCTCTGAAGTTCTCTGTGGAAAGAGGTTTATTGTTCAAGACCCCGGTTGGGCCTTATTATACTCCCAGATGAAGAGGCGGGTGCCATGATAAAGGGAACACCGGAAGTATTGGAAAGTTTGCACTGGTCCGGAGGAACACCTGGGAACTTCTGACAGGAAGCTTAGATGGCTTGCAAGTGAAGCAGTGGCATTAGGCTACCCAATACAATAACAAGCTGAGAGGACCTTGGGCATTTATGCGTCCTCCCCACTCGAGCTCATGGTTAAACTGCCTGAGTCCGGGCTTGAAAGTTCTGAAAATTTCTGTTTGAAAGTTGATCTGGGCGTTGGAATTGAATACGCCTGACAGGTTTTGTATGAGGTTTAAATTACCTTGGGGACTAAAGATAATGCAATTCTTAAGGAAGGTAACATGCTGACTAGTTGTGACCTGCTTTTATTATAATTCCTTTTTTAGTTACTTTACGTTTACCCCCACCGGGCAACTGGGGAGGGGTTATTACTATGTTTTGTTTTACCACAACACTCAGCCGTGCTGCTCTTGCACTGTAAAGCTCAATCCCAAAAGTTACATCTTGCGAAAACACCATGGCAATCCCTGGCTATAAATTCATCTCGCTCAATGTCCAAGGATTAAACTCCCCTCTGAAATGCAAAGCCCTCTTCCATAGATTGAAATCCCTAGATGCATCATTCTTACTCCTTCAGGAGACCCACTTGCTACCGGCTGATGAATTCCGCCTCAACGATAAGCTCTACCCCACCAAATGTTTTGCCTCTAGCGGGATGAAAAAGTGAGGGGTTGCCATCCTGGTGCGCAAGGGGATCTCATTTAAAACTCAGGGAGTGTTCCGAGATGAGGAGGGGAGATTCCTACTGATTAACGCCATATTAGATAGCCGTAAGGTCACTTTGATCTCCATCTACGCCCCCAATAGTGACAAAAGTCAATTCTTCCTGAAATTGTCAAAAGCGATATTTGACCACGCTGAGGGAGAAGTGATTATGGGGGGGGGCTTCAATGCTGTGGTCAACCCCCTAGTTGACAAAACCCTACCCCCCACAGCTACTGATAGAAACAACTTTAAGGCCCTCACCTCTCTACTGAAAGACCACTCCCTGATTGAGGTATGGAGATACTGCCATCAGGAAGAAAGGGATTACACACATTTCTCGGCGGTCCACGGGGGATTTTCAATGTTAGACATGTTTATTATATCTAACTCACTGAGTCAATATGTCCAAATGGTAGACATGCTTCCCGAAGCGTTTTCAGACCACTCTCCGGTTCTGCTGGCGATAGCCCCCCTTGGACCGGTCTCATCAAGGAAACCTGCCTGGAAGCTAAATGATTTCCTGTTAGACGATCCACTGACCCGCGCTAACACCAGAGAAACTATCGAAGCTTATTTTAACGAAAATGACACGGGAGAGGTGGGCTGGGGAACGATTTGGGATGCAAGTAAGGCGGTACTCAGGGGCCACCTGATAGAACAGGCAACACAACGAGGGAGAGCTAGGAGACTCCTGAGAGAGCAACTAGAGGGGGAAGTACTCAGACTCGAAAGGGCGCACAAGAAAAAGCCCTCCCGGCGCTAATTAAGGGACCTGAGAGTCGCGAGGCAGGCCCTAGAAGCGCATCATATGGGAAAGGCGGCATGCAGCATGATGGGCACCAAACAATTTTTTTACACTAAAGGAAACAAAGCCAACAAACTATTGGCAGCTAAGTTAGGTAAAGAAATGAAACAAAACAGAATTGACTTTCTGCGGGATAAATCAGGCAAAGACACATATTCTGAGGAGAGCAAATGCCGCATTATAGAAGATTTCTTCAGGCAGCACACGATCTCACATAAAGGGGATCAACAAGCGGTTAAAGAATTTATATTCAAGGCGGACTTCCCACAACTGCCCCAATCCTCTTTAGAACTCCTAGATGCCCCAATACTGGCAGAGGAAGTTGAATTTGCCAACAAATCCCTCCCTCTGGGCAAGGCTCCGGGTCCAGATGGATTCACAAACAAATACTATAAAGCTTTTGTGAAAGAACTCATACCACACCTCACAAAACTATTCAACATCCTATGGGAAACGGGAGCGGTCACCCAATCTATGGCTGAATCCACCACAATCCTAATTCTAAAGCCCGGAAAAGACCCAGCAGATTGTTCTTCCTACCGACCCATAGCCTTGCTCAATACAGACGCCAAACTGTTCAGCAAAATCATAGCTCAGCGATTAGGAGATATATTACCTACACTAATAGACAGGGACCAGACGGGATTTATTCTGGGAAGATCGGCCCATGATAACATCCGGAGAGCAATAGATTTAATAGCCCTAGCCCCCTCTATATCTGGCCCCTTTTCATTGCTCTCTTTAGACGCCCACCGGGCCTTTGATAGCATGTGTTGGGATTATCTGTGCCAAGTTCTGGAGGGGTTTGGTTTTAGCCCACACTTCTCCAAATTGGTCCTGGCCAACTTTCAGATTCCCACTACCCGAATACGTGTCAACGCCCAATGGACACCACAGATAAAACTGGGTAAAGGGACCAGGCAGGGTTGTCCCCTATCACCTCTGGTTTTTGCTCTGGCTATGGAACCTTTAGCCCAACACATTCGCCTGCACCCTGATATTCAAGGGTTCAAGGTGGGAGCCCAAACCCACAAAGTGGCATTATACGCAGATGATGTGCTTTGTTTTTTAAGAGAGGCCCAGACTTCGATCCCCTCTCTCATGAGCTTGCTAGGAAGGTTTGCGCGGATAGCGGGCTTCACAATTAATAAGGCAACGTCAAAAGTCCTAAACCTCTCTGAAAAGCCTTGAGTGCTAAAAGCCCTACAGGACACCTATTCTCTTAGATGGGTAGATTCCAAAATAACATACATAGGTGTACACCTAACCCCAACATACGCGGGATTAACAAGAGCCAATATCCCCTCTTTGTTAAAAGAGGCAAAGGAAGCTCTAGCAAAATGGGCTCCTCAGGAGATATCTTGGCTAGGACGAGTAACAGCCATCAAGATGACCCTACTACCCCAAATGCTTTACACATTTCAGGTGCTCCCAATCCACATCTCGGAGTGAGACTTACATAATCTGCAGAAGGAGATAGGCAGATTTATCTGGCAGCGCAAAACACCCAGAATCCAGCGCCGGATCCTAACTAGAAGCAGACAAGTAGGAGGCCTAGGACTCCCATCGATCTTAAGGTACTATAGAGCTACACAAATTGCCCCCATCCTGGGCTGGGCCATTCCAGGTGATCCCCCCAAATGGCAAGATATTGAGCAGTTGTTCGCAGGGGCATCCCTTTCTCACCTCCCCTTTCTACCGCGAGGGGCACAGGGTTCCTGGGGACCCCTTCTTCCAACCACACGCTCCACGCTCCGATGCTGGGACCGGCAGATAACCCTGAGAGGATTGACCCCGGGACTGGGCCCTGTGACCCCGATCATGCAGAACCCAATGTTCACCCCCGGGCTCCAATCTATATCTTAACACAACTGGTTGGGAACGGGGACCCTGAGGCTACAGGAGCTTTATGTTGATAACGACCCCTTGACATTTATCCAATGTGAAGAACATTTTAGCCTTCCGGAGCCGGAGAGATTTAGATACATACAACTTGGACACTGGATCACCAACCCAAATGTGAAGAAAGCGGCTTCCAGGCAGCCTATGGGTCTAGAACTGACGGTGGTGGAAGAGCAGCGAACACACAAGGTGGCAACCTGCTACCACCTCCTAGAACATGTCCCTGAAGAAGAAAAACTGTCTTACATGGCAGCATGGGAAAGGGATATAGGGAGAGAGATAACCCCAGAATCATGGCGAAAAATATGGGACAGGGCCCACAGGACCTCTAGATGTACAACTGCCAGAGAGTGTGCTCTTAAGATTTGTTATAGATGGTACTTTACGCCACAGAGGCTGCATGCAATAAACATAGAGTATCCAGATGACTGCTGGCACGGATGTGGGGCCAAAGGGGACTTGGGACACATGTGGTGGCACTGCCCGACCATCCAATCCTTCTGGCTAGAGATCAGGTCCAAAATTAAGGATATCTGCGGAATCCTTCTCCCCTTGGATCCACTAATAATGGTACTTGGTGACACCCCCGAGGACGGATCATATCCCCAATCGGGTCCCAGAGCGCGGTTAGTCACTCAGCTGTTAATGGCGGCAGGCCTCACGCGCGCCCGATTCTGGAAAGAGCGAGAAGGACCCCACATTGCACACTGGTGGGTTAAAGTCTGGGACATTCTGGGAGTAGAGAAATTAACAGCCACTATGGAAAGCCGACTGAATAAATTTCAGAATACCTGGGGTCCACTTCTAGAATACGTTGAAGAAAAAGAACATATGTTCTTCCAACCGAGACTGATTAAATTCCTTCTTCAACCCTGAACATCCGGGGAATAAAGGGAAGATCTACTGATTGGAGAGCAAGGACAGAAATCCCAAAGGACATTGAGGACAATATTTGGAAACAGGAAAAAACGAAGAAGGGGTTGATAGGAACCAAATTTGAATGAATTTAACGGTGACTGTGAGAAAAGTGGTACTGTAAAATGTTGTTTTAAAAAAAAAAAAAAAAATTCTCTCCCTTCCAACTAAATGCATTGTAGAATGTAAAGCGGCTATATTATACCCCAAAAGTTATTCATGAAGCAGTTTAATATTATGAATTATATAGATGTTAAAATGAAACGTTAATGCATTGTGACAAATTAAATTAATTGAAGCTGTGTGAGCAATGACAATGCCGAACTTTATGAAGCCTTATGAGTGGCAGGAAGGGATTCAAGGGACAGGCACCAAGGGCGCGACTGATCGATGTATTGTTTTAACCAATCAACTTTGCCACTGTCATGTTTATTGATGAATTCATGTTTTGATGTTTCAATAAAAAGATTTTGACTAAAAATATATATATATATATTTCCCTGCAAATGTATGTGGGGCACAACCCCCAACATTAATTATTACCCTAACCCTTATTACCCTAACCCATACCCTGCATATACATGTGGTGAAATGTGTTCCCAAAAGATTTGATCAAATCGTTTTTCACCAAATCTTCTGATCTTCTGCAATGTGAGCTATGTATTCCTTTCAGGGCACTTACTCTAAAGCAATGACTGACAAGAAGTGAGATGGACACTATATCGCCAAGGCTCCGAGTGACAAAAAAACATGATGTGCACAATATCCCTCATTTCGTTTATTAGAGTCAGGAATCCACATAGGAAGAACCCATTTTGTCACCTTTGAGATAGTTATCCCTATTAGTTGAAGAGTGATCCCTGAAAGATATTGGAATTTTCCCTTCCCGCCCTGATACAGTTAATAAGGATGTTGAACTTGACTGATGACTTGCGTTTTTGTTACGCTCACCTGGCTCCCACAGGGGCGTCGATCTGAACTGGACAGCTGCAGCCTCCACCAATGTGACGCGTAGTGCAGAGATGACGGACTGGACTGGCCCACCTAGCTTCGTTTGCTTGGCCCGTAGGAATATTCTTCTGCAAATGGAGAAAGGGAATTAACCACCCGTGGAGTTGAGCGTTAACCCTCCCCTACTCCCGCTGTTCTCCCCACTGATCACCTTTGATGTCCCCTCTTATAGTCTCACCTGATGGTTTGGAAAGATGAGCTCTCCATCCTGCATTGAGCGCAGGGGCGCGTTGATAACCAGTTGCTTCACTGGCTTGAAGGAATTGGGACGTTCCAGATCAATATTGACTCTGGGATTCCCGGCAAGACACTGTAAGTATGTAGTTCGTAAGAGTTCAAATGTCTGACTTTCACTCTTGTCCGATTCCTTGCAGGTTGCAGCTTGACCCTAGCGAAGAGTTCCTCGTGACCACCGGTAATATTCAGGTAAGGATTTGTATTATCCAACACAGTTCGATAAAGTAATGTCAATATGCAACCTGTTGCTTTCTCCCTTATTCAGGCGCTGAGAGAAAATATGAAGTCTCGGGGAATAATGCCTCCGGCGGTAAAATCAGGTAAGTCTATTGTGGGTAGGAGGTTTCCCCTTGTTTGTCCCTTTGTTTCACCTTGCTGTTCCTTTGTTTCCCCTTAGGGGCCGGGGTTCGGCGAGGATGCAGTGGAAGCTGCAAAGGCGTGATGGATCGGGAATTCAGGTAAGGATCAAAGGTATTGCTCTTGTTCTAACCTTTTCTCCTTCTCTCCCCTTTTTCTAGGAGCCTCGGACTCGAGGCGAGTGTGGCAGAAGACTGGATGCAGACTTGCAGGCACGATGAGCGTTACGCTGCTGGATGCAGAATAACGCGAAGCGTGTGCTGCTCTTCGGGCATGGTTTAAATAGCCTCCAAAGTAGTCCCAGGTAAGTATTCCTCCCCAGCCCTACCCGAGTAAAAAAATAGTCCCTTAGGTAAAGTAGTCCCTTCCAAGCCTCCTTTGGCTTGGAGCTCTTGCAGCATGGTCTGCATCAGGTGAGTTTGCAGCATGGTCTGCATCAGGTAAGTTGTAATCTATGAGCATGAGGACTGACTCTCCATATGAGCCTGGCGCCATAGGCGCCAGGACCGCACCCAAATAGCCCCTAGCAGGGGTTGATGAGTTTGCTTAGTATAACTTGATGCCTGCTTCTGGGGTTGCTGGACTTGGTCGTGGTCCCCGGGGGTAGGCATCATGACAGCACTCCCCCCAAGGCCCCTCCTAAAGTCATTCTTTCCTGTGGTTTCGGTTTGTCTGGGAAATTTTGGTGGAATTTTTTCACCAATCGGGGTGTATGAACGTGGTCACTAGGTTCCCATGATCTTTCCTGTAGTCCGTAACCTTTCCAGTCGATTAAATAAAAAAGTTTTGACTTTATCAGCTTGGAGTCCAAGATGTTCTTAACTTCAAATTCGGGTTCCCCGTCTACAAGGATGGGGTCTGGTGGCTTGGTTAGTCTTGTCCCTGATTGCACTGGCTTCAAAAGTGACACATGAAAGACGGGGTGAATTTGCATATTAGCAGGTAAGTCCAACTAGGCAGCCACTAGGTTGATAATGGCCTTAATAGAGTAAGGTCCCAAATATCTGAGGTTAAAGGGCCGTGTTCCCTTTAGAGGTATATGTTTTGTGGCTAACCATACTTGGTCCCCTATCTGGTATTGTGGAGTGTCACTTCTATGCCGATCAGCATCTTTCTTGTATTTTTCTTTCACCTTTTTTAAATGTTCAGTTGCTTCCTTAAAGGCTTGTGTAATCGTAGCGTGCAGATGGTCCACTGTGGGCATTTCTAAGTGTTGGGGTGAGTCAAGGTCTGAGGTTCGAGGATGGTGCCCATATAAGGTATAAAAGGGGCTTTGTGCAGTTCCAGAATGTACTGAATTATTGTATGCATATTCGGCGATCCAAAGAATGTCTTTGCAATTACTCTCAGTCTGATGTAACATACAACGCAGGTATTGTTCGAGAGTCTGGTTGGTCTTCTCTGTTTGACCATCGGTTTGGGGGTGGTGGCTGGTCGATAACCTCACATCGATTTGCGCCAATTGACAACATTTTTTCCAAAAATGTGAAATGAATTGACTGCCCCGGTCGGAGACCAATACGGACGGAAATCCGTGTATGCGAACAATGTTTTCGAGGAACTCTTTGGCCAGGATTGAAGCTGAAGGTAATCCCTTTAAAGGAATAAAGTGGGCCATCTTGGAAAAAGGATCCACAATAACTAGAATGGTGTTAAATCCATTGCATGGCGGTAGATCAGTAATAAAGTCTAACGATAAGGTGTGCCATGGTGTAGGCGGAATGTCTAAAGGTTGTAAGAGTCCAGCTGGTTTTTTCTTTTGACTTTTGTTTTGGGCGCAAATGCCACAAGACATCACAAATGATTTAATATCCTTTTGCCAGGTGGGCCACCAGAATTGTCTCTTAATCTTAGCTTCAGTTTTTGCAATACCTGGGTGCCCCTCCATTAGGGTATCATGATAACGGGAAATGACTAGCTCTTGTAGTTCCTTATGTGGCAGAAATAGCCGCCCTTGGTAATAAGGCAGGTCATTGGTGACAGAGTATTCCGAGCCTTTCTTTACCCAGTCCTGCAGGACTGTAGGATAATAGAGTTGTTGGATCTTTACCTGAATATCCTCTAGTGTCTGTAGAGTTGTCATGCCAAGAATCCTTTGTTCGGAAATTATAGGTACTGGTTCTGGGTTCACTTCTGCCTCTCCCATCCCTATTCGGGATAAGGCGTCTGCTTTACCATTCTTACAACCTGGTCGATAGGTTATCACGAAATTGAACTCGGCAAAGAACAATGCCCATCGGAGTTGGCGTGATGATTGAGCCTTGGCTGTCTTTAAATACTGTAAGTTCCGGTGATGGGTGATCACAGTAATGGCATACTTGGCACCGAGAAGATAGTGCCGCCAAGCCTTGAAGGCGGATTTAATGGCTAATAACTCCTTGTCGGTAACTGCATAGTTTAACTCTGGTGACGAGAACTTTCTGGACCAAAATGCTACTGAAAGAAGCTGGCCAGTTTCAGGGTTCTTTTGAGGCAGGACAGCTGCCATGGCTAGACTGGATGCATCAGTTTCCACTATGTATGGAAGTTCAGGGCGCGGGTGCTTTAATACAGGTGCAGACGTGAATTTCGCTTTCAGCTCTTGGAAGGCATTTTCAGCTTCTTCAGTCCACATAAAGCGTTTATTTTATCGCAAGAGTGCTGTGATGGGATGTACAACATGTGAAAAATCCGGGATAAATCTGCGGTAGAGATTGGCAAAGCCAAGCATGCTTTGTACTCCATTAACTGAACTTGGTGATGGCCACTTAGGAATTGCGTCCACCTTTCGTGAGTCCATTCGGACTCCTCTTGGGGTCAGGATAAACCCAAGGAATTCAACTTCTGTGGCATGAAAAACGTATTTTTCCAGTTTTGCATATAGTTTGTGCTGGCGCAATTTCTCAAGGACTGCTCGGACATGCTTCACATGGTCAGATTCTGAAGAGTATACTAGAATATCATCGATATATACGACAACACAAACGTCAATGAGTTCATGAAGGACATTGCTCATGAAGTATTGGAAGGCTGCTGGTGCATTGCACAACCCGAAAGGCATCACCTGGTATTCGAACAACCCATAATTAGTGCGAAAAGCAGTCTTCCATTCATCACCCTCTTTTACACGTACCAGATGGTATGCCCCCCGGGGATCTAGCTTAGTGTATATGCAAGCGTCCTTCACTTGGTCTAGTAGTTCAGGGATCAGAGGCAATGGGTATCGGTTCTTAACAGTTATCTGGTTCAATGCGCAGTAGTCTATGCACGTTCTGAGGTCACCTTCCTTTTTGGGCACGAAGAAAAAAGCTGAAGATGCAGGGGACTTGGATGGGCGAATGAACCCATTAGCAAGGTACTGGTCTAAGTATTGTCGTAGGTGAAGGTTCTCAGGTTCCGTAAGGGTGTAGATCCTGCTACAAGGGGGTTGTGTACCGGGTATGAGATCGATTTGACAATCGTACGATCTGTGAGGTGGTAAGGTGTTTGCCTGTTCTTTTTGGAAGACATCCTGGAATTCTTGGTATTCTGGAGGTAGTTGCACGACTGCTGTGGTTACTGGGGCCAGGCCTGCGTTCAGATTTTTCTTTGTGTAACAGGTTTGTGCACAATCCGGGAAGGTTATTCTCTTCTCTCGCCAATCAATACAAGGATTATGTGTTTCCAACCAAGGTATCCCCAGTATTATTTGGAACTGTGGGGCTTTGATTAGATCAAACACAATAGTCTCTCAATGCCCATCCTGACCCAATAGTCTCATCTCTGCGGTGGAATGAGTTACATGCCCAGAGGCAATTTCAGTTCCATCGACGGTGGTGATGACATCTGAGGTGGTTTTTCGGCAGAGAGGTAGATTCATCCTGGAAGCCAATTCGTAGTCCACATAGTTTCCTATGGAACCCGCTATCAATGTATGCCCTTACTGCGTGCATACGCAATGGCTGCCTTGGATCTATGAGGACCATTGGTATGATGAAATGCGAGGTCTGAGTATACTTCTTCAAGATCGGCAAGCGGACCTCTACGCTTGTCGGGCGTGGTCGTTTCCCGAGTCTGACCCCATATGGCTTTTATCAGCAGCTCCTACCACCTTCTTGGGTGGTTTTACAGGGCAATCCCGTAGAAACTGCCCAGAAGTTCCGCAATATAGAAACAATTGCATTTGCCGTCTCCTTTCTCTTTCCTTCTGGGTTAAGGGTCCTTTAACCCCTCCGATTTGCATGGGTTCTGAAGCATCTGCTCCTTTGGGGTTAGCGTGGGTCTTGACCAACACCCGATTCTCAAACTTGGCTCGATCAGCATTTCTGTTTTGAAGTCTGTGATCTAACTGGACCACTAAGTCTGTATATTCAGCGCAGTCTTGAGGTGGGTTCACGACTTGAGCCAAGACATCCTTGAGTTCTCCTCAAAGCCCTCGATGAAATAACGTGATTCGTTTTACCTCAGGCAATCCAGTTTCCACTATCAACCTATTAAAGGTTGCGATGTAGGATAGAAGGTCCTGGTTACCTTGTCGTACGGACAAAAGTTCGTTATCCAGGGCCTGTCCTTGGGAGTGCTGGGCAAATAGTCTTTCCATGCTCATTTGAAAGCCATGAAAATCCCGAAGAATTGGGTCATCCTGAGTAACTAGTGGAATTGACCAATCAGCTGGACTGCCGCTGAGATATGACAATACGAAGGCTACCTTGGCTTGATCGTTTGGGAAGGCTCCGGGTCTGCATAAAAAGTGCAAGCGGCATTGGTTCATAAACACGGCAAACCTTATGGGATCTCCGGCAAAGCGTTCGGGCGGAGCTAATGGAATACTTCCTGGTAGGTTTATTTGCACAGGGTTACTCGATGACACAGGAGCTGGATTCCCCCCGGGACCTGGTAGGGGTGCTTGTCCAGCCTGGCTTTGCAGTAGTTGCCTAGCAAGGTCATCAGTTTGCTCCTTTGACAAAATCAGTTCTCTCCTAAGAGCAGTGGTTTCTTGACGGGCGGAATGCACTTCAGCCCTCAGTTCCCCTAGTAATTGGGCCAATTGGTCAGTTTCTGAGGTATCCATAACACCCGGGTGGGAATTTGTGGGTAGGCTTTGCGTTCTGTTGCGCTCACCTGGCTCCCACAGGGGCGTTGATCTGAACTGGACGCTGCGGCCTCCACCAATGTGACGCGTAGTGCCGAGATGATGGACTGGAATGGCCCACCTAGCTTTGTTTGCTTGGCCCGTAGGAATATTCTTCTGCAAATGGAGAAAGGAAATTAACCACCCGTGGATTAACCCTCCACCACTCCCGTTGTTCTCCGCACTGATCACCTTTGATGTCCCCTCTTATAGTCTCACCTGATGGTTTGGAAAGATGACCTCTCCATCCTGCATTGAGCGTAGGGGTGCGTTGATAACCAGTTGCTTCACTGGCTCGAAGGAGTTGGTGAGTTCCAGAACAATATTGACTCAGAGATTCCCAGCAAGACGCCGTAAGTATGTAGTTCGTAAGAGTTCAAATGTCTGACTTTCACTCTTGTCCGATTCCTTGCAGGTTGCAGCTTGACCCTAGCAAAGAGTTCCTTGTGACAAACGATAATATTCAGGTAAGGATTTGTATTATCCAACACAGTTCGATAAAATAATGTCAATATGTAACCTGTTGCTTTCTCCCTTATTCAGGCACTGAGAGAAAATATGAAGTCTCGGGGAATAATGACTCCGGCGGTAAAATCAGGTAAGTCTATTGCGGTGAGGAGGTTTCCCCTTGTTTGTCCCTTTGTTTCACCTTGCTGTTCCTTTGTTTCCCCTTAGGGGCCGGGGTTCGGCGAGGATGCAGTGGAAGCTGTGCCGACCCGTGAAGAGGAATAGTACCCCTGGTGGTAAAATCAGGTAAGTCTATGGGGGGTAACTAATATTGCCTCTGTGTATTCCCTTGGCTCACCTTGCTGTTCTTGTCTTCCCCTTAGGTGCCGGAGTGCGGCGGGAGCATGCAGAAGGATGCGGTGGAATGTGAAGATGCTGCGAAGGCCGGTGAGTTCAGCGCGGCGCTGCTGCAGGCGAGGCGACGCGCATAAAATAACTTCTTTCTTCCAGCTCGAAGGCGCGATGGATCGGGAATTCAGGTAAGGATCAAAGGTATTGCTCTTGTTCTAACCTTTTCTCCTTCTCTTCCCTTTTTCTAGGAGCACCGGACTCGAGACGGGTGTGGCAGAAGACTGGATGCAGACTTGCAGGCACGGTGAGCGTTACGCTGCTGGATGCAGAATAACGTGAAGCGTGTGCTGCTCTTCGGGCGTGGTTTAAATAGCCTCCAAAGTAGTCCCAGGTAAGTATTCCTCCCCAGCCCCACCCGAGTAAAAAAATAGTCCCTTAGGTAAAGTAGTCCCTTCCAAGCCTCCTTTGGCTTGGAGCTCTTGCAGCATGGTCTGCATCAGGTGAGTTTGCAGCATGGTCTGCATCAGGTAAGTTTTAACCTATGAGCCTGGCGCCTATGGCGCCAGGACTGACTCTCCATATGAGCCTGGCGCCATAGGCGCCAGGACTGTACCCAAATAGCCCCTAGCAGGGGTTGTTGGGTTTGCTTAGTATAACTTGATGCCTCCTTCCGGGTTGCTGGACTTTGCCTGGGTCCCTGGGGGTAGGCATCATAACAGTTTTCTGTTGATCATTGGTCACACATGGTTTTAGATATGGGATCAACCGAACTTGATATACACATTCAATCTACTTCTTCCGCTTTGGCTACTAGGATTCTAACTGATAGTTCAGGCTCACTACCAACTCTAAAGTTAGTATAAGGCTGAGAAGGACATCTCAAATGCCAGGCTTAATTTTTCAGATTAAACAAACATGCTTTGACCTCAATAAATAGATAATTCTAGGAACTGTGGCATAGTCTCCTGCCTTTGCCTGTAGGTAGTGGATGATGTGTGCATGGGTACCTGGTACCATCACCTATGGAATGATACTAGGGTTGGACATTGTACATTTGTGATTACCTGTACGACCACACCTCACCTCAAGTGGATGGCGTAGTCACAGTTTAGGGAGAACACTTCATGGTCTCCTTGGGTGGCAGCTTGATTAACTGGGAGTCTTACTCTATTTGACCATAGTACTTGAGACATGCCAGCAGTCTCACGTAGTAAAGAGGAGCACGCACTGTAAGAGATGCAGCAGGTGGTCAAGAGTGGTTGGCTTCGATGTGAAGAATGTATTCCCGCTTTTCAAGATTGACTCAAACCTAAATTAGACTCAGTCTTTGTTGCTGCATATAAATCAATCAGTTAGTGTAAGTGATTTCAATCCGGCATGCACCCAAGTCAACGCCTAGCATATAGTGCACAACTGAAATCCTTATTTATTTGTGTCTAAAAGTTCTTTATTCTGAACGATATACCAGTCATATCACGCCCTTCTCCTTCAACCCCTGCCCCCCCGAGAACCAGCAATCAGGCTGGTTTGCAAAGGTAAAGATTTATTTATGTATTTAAAATTTTATCACAATATGTCTTAATATATACACCACAATCACCAATGGGGTGATGTAACACCAAATTATCTCTTTAATACACAAGGAGTAAGTAGTGAGCAAAACAATTCAGCACAGAAAATAATACTTGTGTGTGTGGTTTCAGATAGGATAGCACTGTGGCTAAAGGTTCCCCCTTCACACCCATCAACCCCCCAATAGGCAATGTAAAGAGATAGGAGGAGAGAGCAGGTATTCTGGAAAGGCAGAATTCAAACAGAATAACAATCCCACTTTCCCCCTTACAACACAAGAGAAAAATAGAATTGACTGTCAAGCTGTCGGAATGGCTTTTAAAGTTATCTTGAGAATGAACTGGGCAAAAACACCAAATATTGTCTACGTTTCTGAAATTGCTATAAAATTCTTATGGGAGCCACTTTGGATAGTTGCACACAAACACAAGCAATGATTTAATACAAGGAACAATTTGAAATCTGAAAATTCAAGGCGGAAGCAATCAAAAGCTGTTTTACACGTGTACGAATTTCCCAAAATGAAAATTTGCTGCAAACATTTCCCTGCGCGATATTTGCGATAACGGGAGAACCATTTTGATTTGAAATGTGGTTTTAGATGTGATTTAAAGTCTGTGGATGTTAATTACAAGCAGAAGTTGAAATTTTGAGGAAGTTATAGTCGTTTTAGTAGAGGTCATTTTTTCGCGATAGGCCCAAGAATGAAAAACAGCAATGCACTTTTAAAATGACAACAGGGTTTCTTACTCTAGAGGATGACTATGAACAAAACGAATGCCACACAGGAACACAGTCACTTGATCAGAATGACTGCCTGTGGAGGAAACTCACCTTCTTCAGATGAGAAACGATCAGGGTAAAGATAGTTTTAACAGTACTAGTTATGGAGGGAAGACAGCATGGTTTTGATAGAGAGTTCAGACAATTCAAAAATATTCCTAACAATACAGGTTCTGAATACAAGACAGGATGGGTTTCAGATATGGATTGACTATCTAAAATACATATGCCAGTGACACAATTCTTTCTATAGATACTCACTGGATATGTTTTTAAATGGAACCATCAGGATTCTGGACCGTCAAGATTCTGGTCAGGGAATTGGATCTGGTTTAAGACAGATGGCTGGGCACATCGGACTGGGCAGGATTGGCAAGGCACTCTGGTCACAGCATGGCACCGGACTGGACTGGATCTGCAAGGCTCTCTGGTCACAGCACGGCACAGGACTGGATTGGATCTGCCCTTTCGGTTCTGATGAAATTATTTATGATGTTTCCCCTTAGGTTAGTGGGGTTCTGGTTCAGGAATTTTGAAGCCTAGCTGAAAATGGTTCAGCTATGCAATGGGCCTTTTGCTTTGCCAAGTTTCTGGAGTCTGGAACAAGGACGATGTAGAGTTCAGCAGCAGGGTGTTCCGCCAGCATCAGGATAGTGAGTGTATCTGTCTCTATTTATGCTATGATAAAGGGGGTGTTTGGGCTGGTTTAGCCTAAGCTTGTACCTTTTGACAGGTGATTGAGTCAGAGTATACTCTTTGCCTTGATAGGAGGAGAGAAACAGAGTGTCACATTTATGGTGTGATTTTATCAGGCTGAGAATCCACCCCTAGCCCCTGGAACACAAAATCTACTTTTGGCACAATACATGTGCAACCTCTATAATAATCACATATACAGATTACATATTTTATATAGCAGCTACTCCTCAAAACCCCGTAGCTGTGGGATCTTGTGTCCGCTTTTCACGGAATTTTGCCCTTTTCATCAGGAACACAATGTCCAATTTTTACATTTCTACAAGTGTGCGTGTTTAACATGGGCATAAGTGTATAAAGTTTCATACTTCTAGCGGAAATACATTTCACATAAAATCAAATTTCTTGCCGTTTCTTTCCAGAACATGTCACACGATTTTGCTGCCTCTTGAAATGTGAAGCCAAAACTTAGATTCACAAATCTGTTACTTTTATATTTTTCACAATATTGACTGGCAAGTTATAAATCTTTAAAAGAAAAGGTTCTTTGTTAAGGTTCAGCCACAGATGGCTGTTTGGGTCTGCCTCTTTTTGTCTCCCTGCAGTCCAGGAGCAGTCTCCTCCCTGTTTGCTCTTGGCATAGGCCATTTACCACTGTCTTCACACATCGTATTGTCTTCACACCGCGCATTTCCTTAGTTGGAGCTGGTCATTGTTCCTCATGCCTCTGTAGACCAGGTTCTTTCCTACCCCATACTTAGAGCTTTTGTGTGATTTCCTGCTCGGGGGAAAGACCTTCCTTCTGTGAGAAAACCTGTTATTCCAGTTTGGTGGCTTCCGCCAGACTTAATTTTAATTGTTAACTCTGTTGAATTTTTCTTTAGCTTAAAACAAATGTGTTGTATCAAATCACAGCTAGAATACTTATTCAAGATTTTAAACCATGGGATCAAAACAATTACAATATGGGTTACTCTCAGTTACAGGCCTCTTAGATTGCAAACATTTGATTTCAGTTTATACATGTTAAAGTTTAATTAGGCAGGCTCCTGACAGCTGTCATTCAGGCGGCCCAGGGTACTGCACCCAGAGATTTTTGACAGATCCACAGATCTTGCTGTGGAAATCTCTTTATGCTTTCAGCTTTTCAGGACCTTGTAAGTTCACAATGAGTTCTTAACCAAGTGAATTGTAGCACCCAGCAAGAATTTTGGATGTTTGAGGGTGTTTTGTACCGGTATTCTGAAGTTTCAGCAACAAAGAAAAAGGGATTTAAAGCAAAATTCTGGGTTTCATTTAGCAAAGCACTGCTTTTTCCTTCTGTACTCCATTTTCAATCGTTGTGGAGCCCAGTGACATATTTCAGGAGTGAGTGCTCTGTTCCACAACTGACCACATGCGTGGCAGATTGGGCAGCCATCTTTTTGTGCTTTGCAAAGCGCGATTTTCAGAGGTTTTGGTGCGTACAAGGGTTTTGTGGCAATTTTGCTGTTTTCTGGCACCATCATAACACAGTGCTGCAGCGTAGCAAAGCAAAAGTGGGTCAATACATCCCACAGAGCCCCCCCCTCCCGAATTGAGTTTGACTGCCCGTCAAAGGGAAGTTGGGAGATTAGGATGTTCTTTCTTTCTTTGGTCCAGGTGGAGAAAGTCGTCTGCTTCTCCCATCAGTTCTGGAGGTGACACACTCTCCTCGCCGGTTCTGGATGGGAGTATGGAACGGCACTCTGGGCTCCTTAGGTCTTTCCTCCCGGTCCCCGAGTGGTCCTCCTTGGTAATTAGAAATTCTTGGTTCCAATGCTATGAGACAGAACAGAGCATGATTATGGAAATGTCCCCTCTTCTACTCGTGTAGTGGGGCAGATGTATACATTGAATACAATTTACACTTTTCCGCACCTATATTTACTAATGGGTTTAACAGGTGGATTCTTCTAGGGTGCCGGAATGTCCCCCTCTGGGTTTCCAGTTGGCTCCTATATTTGCCGCAAAGTATGCCTGGGATGGCAACTCTTCACCTGGTTTATGTGGACCTACTTATCTTCCCCTTCTGCCAAACTGCAGTTGGGGATGTGGATTTTGTCAGCGACTGTTGAGATTCTGTCTACAATTTCAAAAAGACCCCGCCAAGTTGGGCGGAATTTGCGCTGTTTGGCTTGGTTCCTTTGGAAATTGTACAAGTAGACCCGGTCTCCTACCTGGTATTCTTTTTTAGTTGTATTAAGATCATAGTGGGTCTTCCTACTGTCTGCAGATCTTACTAGATTCTGCTGAGCATAGGCAAAAGCATGTTTAAGGTGTTTTCTCAGGTTCTCAAAATACTCATGAGTTGTGGAGGCATTTATCAAGGTCTGCTCTTGGGTTCTGTAGAGCAGATGCTGGGGTAGCACCATCCTTCGTCCAGTCATCAGCTCAAATGGAGACATTTTTGTTGCAGAAGAAGGGGTAGATCTGATGGCCATCAGGACAAGGGGTAGTCGAATGTCCCAACTTGGCCCAGAATCTGCCACAAACTTTTTTAATATGCTCACAATTGTGTTGTTGTATCTCTCTATTGCACCACTAGAGTCTGGCTGGTAGGCAATGTGTAATTTCCTTTTGACCACAAGTATCTCCCACATCTTTGCCATTACTTTGATAGTGAAGTGGCTACCACGGTCTGACTCGATACTTTGGGGTAGTCCAAAACACGAGAAGATGTGGTTGATCATCAGGGCAGCTGCTGTTTCTGCCTTGCAATTTGGGGCCAGGAGACATTCCACCCATTAAGTGAACAAGCATGTTAAGGTCAACATGTACTTGTTCGCCCTAGAGGAGCGAATCACGGGCCCAATAAAATTGACTTGTAAATCTGACCAAGGCAGTGTCATCCCCCTCTTTTGGAGGGGAGCACGGTGTGTGAGTGATGTTGGCTGAAATTGTGCACACACAAGACACCCCTTCAAGTATTGGTTGATGTCCTGCCCATGGTGTGGGCAGTATGCAACCTCTCGCAAGATTTCTAATGTCGTATGAAAGCCCCGATGACCGGCTGTGGCCGCATCATTGGTGTGACTTAGCATCAGGTTTAGGAATGAGGTTGGGACCACCCACTGGTCATGACCAGCTATGGATCTCCTCACCAACAAACCGTCTTGGATTCGGAACATTTTTGGACATTTCATCAACACTCCGAGGTCCTCTTTCACAATGTAATCGGTATCCGTCAGGGGAAAGTTCTCAGGGTCCTGAATGTGTTGATAAAACATACCAATTATTGGATCCCCTTTTTGAGCCGTAATATAATCAGCATATGGGGTCTCCTTATGCCATTGTGCAGTTGAGAGTTCATTGTGAGCATTTGTCTGGGACCTAGTGATAGTAGTGTCTGGATTTCCCCCAACGGGGACTCAATCTCAAGTAGATCCACTTGGATGGCTCAGTTTTTGGCCAGCTGATCAGCTAGGTAATTTCCAGTTTTGTCTGGTCCCTCTACTTTACAAATGACCCTTGATCTTTTTCCAGTAGATGGTCATCCCATTCGAGGTGACCAGATCATCAATATTCTGTATTAATTTCCCATGTTTTAAAGGTTTACTATTAGCATATAGCATGCCTCTGGTTTTCCAGTTAAATAGGTGCTCCACGAACCCATTCCGTACATAATCCGAGTCTGTGATTATGACCACTTTGTGGAGTTGATGTTGGACAGCAGTGAGGATGGCTTGACGCACAGCCATCAGCTCTGCCACTTAACTACTTCGGGGACCAATTTTGTACCCAGCGGAGGGTTTTGGGGCATCATTCACCCATGCATTCCTTACGCCGTCCACAAGTTCCTTTTCCTCATTGTTGTTCAACATAGTAGGAGCACCCATCCACATAGACAGTGGGCATTCCCACACTTGTCTTCTTCATAGACTTTGTGTGGGGAATTAACGTAGGCCTCCATGTTGCCCTAGATTTAAGACTTTCGTCCTCAAGACAATTTTCTCCGTACAATCATGCAAGTCAGCCAGTCCTTGCACGAAGGGACTCTTCTTGTTTTGGCCATATCTGACCTCCACAGGAAATCCTTGCATTGACTGAATCCAGGAAGTTATTCAGGAATTACTCACATTTCTGGCCCGGATTCTGTCACTTTGAAGATATTGCAAAGGTTGGTGTGCAGTATCCACTATGATGTGTTCCCCCTGGATAAACGGGTGGTAATTCTTCAATGCCCATACCGTTGCCAGGAGTGCCTTCTCACAATCATTGAATTTTTCCTCCGCAGAGGATAAAGTCTTACTCGCATAGGAGATTACTTTATTGACCTTGTCATGCTTTTGGTATAATACTGCAGTCAAGCATGTATTTGAGAACCCTGTCTCCAAGAAGAACTCCTTGTTTTTGACAGGGTAAGCTAGGCATGGCGCTTGTGAGAGGCTTCTTTTGAGTTGTCTTACTGCCTCGGCTTGTTCTGGACTCCACTCCCACTTGACCCCCCCTTCAAAAGATGGATCAGGGGTCTTGTGATCTCTGCGTAGTCCTCAATGAGCTTTCTGCTGTAATTAGTTAGTCCAAGGAGGCTCCTTAGTTCCCGCAGAGTTGTGGGGTCTTTTATTTTCTGGAGAGATTCTACTTTCTTTTCCTGGGGACAGAGACCCTGAGGAGTTATCTCATGCCCCAAGAAATTGACACGGGTTCTGCACCACTGTGTCTTTTGGAAAGAGGGTTTTGCTCCGGCAGCCCTCAACTGTGTCAGAACATAACGGATCTCGTTATGTGTTCCTCCTCATTTGAGCTTTTAACTAGAACATCGTCTACATAGGCCAGGTTACCCCTTTCACCTAGATCGGGCATGGCCTTATGTAGAAAGATGTTAAATTCATTTCCGGAGTTCATGTATTCGAATGGAGTCTGGGTCAACGTGTGCTGCTGCCCCCCAAAGGTAAAGGCCAGCTTGTATTGGTCCTCCCTGCTGACAGGTACAGTCCAGTACGCATTGGTCAGGTCAATGGCAGTGAATACATTAGACCCCTGGATCTGGGCCAGCCCTTGGTCAATGTAGGGAAGAGGCCATCAGGAAGTATTGACCCGTTTGTTGAGCTCCCTCAGGTCAGCACAGAGTCTCCACTGGCTGTTTGGTTTCAAAATCCCCAGCACCGGATTATTGAAGGTGCTGTGGACTGGACAAATTATCCCAGGGGACTCAAGGTTCTTAATTATTTCAGTAAGAGACTCAGTTGATGCGAGAGGCAAGCGATATTGCTTCACAAACACTGGAGTCATGCCAGGGTCCGTGGGAATTGTTGTTGTGTGGATGTCGGTGTGACCACAGTCATATGAGTCCACGGCAAAGAGATCTTGAAAATCTAAGAAAACGTGTTTCAATGTTTGCTTTTGCTCCAGAGTATCACAGGCATCAGCTAGGTTGACTCTCTCTTCAACCATCTGCTTGAAGCCTGGAAAGACTTCTGGTTTGGCTATCTCAGCGGCCTCCTCCAGCTGGGTGGACAAGTCCCTGGTGAAAGTGTTGATTTGGACTGATGGCTTCAGGTGGAGAAGGCAGTCCTTGTGGACTTGGAAGATCACCTCATCCCTCCTGAAGTCACAAGTTACATCTTCCTTACCGTAAGGGCAGGAAGAGTACACCAGGAAATTCCCCTGATGCCGGGTGAAGATCCTGTCTGGTGTTGTGTCATCATCGCTATCACTGTCAAAACAGTCCTTGAGGATTGGTCCTAACAGTTTGTTACATAAATCTATGGAAAAATGTCAGTCATCAACTGCCATTCCAATAATGGTGCCTGCGCCCAGAGAGATACTCTTTAGGCCGCTGTTATCCACCTCTATTGGAATGGTGTTGTATTCTATGTTGACTAGTGTTGTTTGGTTGACCCCCAACCATTGCTGTTGGAAATGAGCATTAAGATGAACATAGGCGTCAGGATTTTTCAGTTTCTGTCATCTTTTAATTTTTACTTCCAGTGAGAATTGTCGAGTCTGTTCTGGGATGGTGACTTGCTCTCCAATCTGAATTTCAACTGCATATGGCAGCAGTTGAGCTGACCGAAATGCTTTCTCTGGGTCATCAAAGTCCATGGGATTACCCGCTAATCGGGGCCCGGCTTTGAAGTTTATTAGGCCCAAACTAATGGCAAAGCGATTGAGAATGTCACTGCCTAAATAAAATGCAGCAGGGACATCTTGCAAGACCCAACAACTATGGACTATGCTCTTGTTGCTATGGAAATTTTGGGCATACACCTCCTAGGCAGGAGATGTTTGGAATTGGATGTTTCCAGGTCCATTTCCCATTTGGCTAACAGTTCAAATGTGGGAATGGCTGGATCTTTTGGAGTTTACGGAACATGGCTTTGTTGATGAAGCTCTTACCGTTGTTCACACATACTCGGGCGAGAACAGAGTCCTTCCCCTCATTTAACTGAATAGGGATGAACAACTGCTCTCCAATTTTCTGAGTATCAGCCAAGCTTTGAACTGATTCCTCATCAATTTGGACTATAGGAATGGGATTTTCTGATTGTGAATTTGTATAGAATTTCAGAGTGTTTCCTTCCAGTGTGGAATGCCACCTTAGACTGGAAGGAAGGTTGATTTTCAGAAATAGAGAGGACTCTGCATCACCAGTTTGTTGTCCTACTGCAATTACTGTCACATCTGGGATTTGATTATTCTGGAAGTGAAATTCAATTTGGTCAGGCTTTTGTTCAACCATGTGGCATGTGCCATTTAAACTAACATGGCTGACACTCTGTTTTAATTTTATTGGTCGGATAGTCTGGGTACAGAGGACCTTGCTTACACAATCTATGAGGGGAGACAATCTACACAGGATGTCATTCCCTAGTAAACATGTTGTGCCCTCTGGAGTCACAACTATGACCGGGTGCTTCACCTTGTGTCGCCCAATTTTAATATCTAAATCCGCAGTCCCCTCAACAGGAATTTCCTTCCCATCAAAGTTCTGAAGTTGTCCAGGAAGAGGGGTAAGAGGGATTTGGTATTTCCCCCCCCTTCCCGAATTCAGCTGATCAAAGGCCCTTTCTGACAGAGGGTGGCCTGGGATCCAGTGTCCACCAGTTCCAAAATTGAACATTGCCCCTGTATTTGGACCGGGGCATAAAATATTCCCTCCTTTTCCTCAAGGGAGCAAAAATAATGCACATATTTGGCCAATTGGTGGGCTAATTTCCTTGCTTTGGATACTGACAGAGAGGTGATTTGGGCAGGATTTTGTTTGGGATCTTGGGAACCTGTTATAAAAAGGTGACAGCTAGATATGGGGGAAGTTTTGGACTCCCCTGGCTCTGATTCTAGGCTGCCCCCCACTTTTTGGAGGCAGTCACCAGCATGGGTTAGAACAAGGGGATTTTCGTGCTGGTCATTCTGGGGTTTGATGATGGGTGGTTTCAACTCGGTCCCCACATCTACCCAGTCTGGATTTGGATCCTTTGGGACCCATTTTTCTTTGGGAGGGATTCCCCCATCCCTGAAGGAGAAGATCCTTTGAATCCTCTGAGGACCCCTCTCCTTCAAACTGGAAGATTTGCACCTCCTCCACAAAATGGGCCTTTTTAGGCTCTTTATTTCTCCTACCCTTCCTCTGCTCCTTGGGTTGCAGATTTTTAGGGGCAGGAGATTTTGGTTCCAGTTCCTGGGTTTCCAGGGGCTTTTCACAAGTGGGGAAGGAAGCTTCCTCTAAGGCTTTGCATCCCCCCCCCCTGTGCCTCCTCCCTGGGAACCGGTGGGTTGTCAGGGTTCTTCCCCCGTCATTGTTCTGGAGCACCAGACCCTGGATTTGAGGAGTTCTGGGCCACCATGCTCATCTGAGGGTTCTGTTGAGCCCTCAGCATGCAACCCAGATACTGTGCCATGTTCTGGACCTGGCGCTCCAGTTGGGATACCTGCTCTGGCTGGTAAGGGGTCCTCTGGTCTACCCTGGGTTGATCCTGGGAAGGGTAACTATCCCTTCTCGCATAATGCCCCTGGTTAGGATAGTTTGGGTATCCCTCCACCCTTGGCCTCCCCTCTCCCGGATTGGGCTGTTTGGGCTCAGGAAAGTGGGGAAAGAAAGAAGGGTTGTTTTGATGGTTGAAGTTTGGGCGGGTACCGGGGAAAGGAATTTGGTCCAGCATTTGGGGGATTACTGCCCTCCTGGAAAAAATGAGGAGGGAAGTTTTCTGGGTTTCCTGCTGTCTGGTTGGATCCCCCCCTTGGGCTGGAGGAGTCCACACATAGCCCAGGATGGGTCTATTTCCCTTGTAGCGTGGGCTGATCTAGTCAGGGGAGTTAGGGGTCCCATTTGTGGGGTTACCTCCCTGGCTCCCCGTTTGGGATTGGCGCGAAGGCCTTCTGGGTTTGGGGTTGGTCGGATTCTGCGCTGGAAAGTTTTTAGGCCCCCCCATCTCCAGATCTAAAATGGGGGCAACCTTCACCTCCGCCACCTTAGCAGCAGCAGGGGTGTTGGTTGGTGTGGGGCTTTTGCTACTATTTTTACTTTCCAGCGGCTTCTGCACTTCATAGATGTGTGTTGCTTGTTAAATGACCCAGTCTAGTGATCTTTTCTCATGAAATGTATTTAGGGAGTGCATGAAAGAAGGTGTTCACAAATTCCTTACTGTCAGTGTGCACCCTTCTAGTGGTCTGCGCAAAGGCACGTTTCAATTCCTGAACAAATTCTTGTGGGGCCTGGTCTTCCCCACATTGTAAGTTGTAGGCTGCCTTGCGGGCCTCTTGAGGGTTGCTATGAATAGAAAAATGTTTCAGGATGGCCACCTTATAGATGGACCATCTGGAATGGTTCTGATCACCCAGCCCCGCAAAGAAGCTGGAGTTCTAAGGGGAAAATGTCAACTTTACATACTGAATGCAGCTTTGGCTGTCCTTCAGGTGGAAAGTCTCCATCATCTGCTCAAATAATTCAAGGTGCTCCCAAACCGAATATTTGGCATTTGTGTTATAGGGCGTGATGATGCTCCTAATAGCTTTTATTTGCTTCAGGGGATCCTTGAGTAAAGCCCTCTTAACTTTGTTAGCGTTTTTAGTTCTGGTCACCCTGGTCCACTCATCCTCTGACTCAGAGGCTCTGCTAGCAGAGGTGGCTGTCTGATCGTCTAGGCTCTCCTGGATTCTGCGAGCTTGGGAATGGCTGGCAGAATGTGGGGGCCTAGTCTCTTGGGACCTGTGGCGCTCATAAGAGTCTTCTGACTCTTCCTTGCTCCCAGGATTGGCTGAGTACCCCCCCCCAGCCCACCACTGTCCTAGCTGGAAAGAGGTTTATAGTATGCTCTTGGTGGGTCTAGTCTCATGGAATTCCCCACCAAATTTTACCGCCTGATCTCTAGGTATGTGATATTTCTGAGGATCCAGTTCTCTGATTCTCCCCTCACTGTAGTCTCCCTGATCAGAGAAGATGGCCCTGGCATTTAGGAACCTGTACATAGATGCCCGCCCATCCATTTCTGGGAGGCGCTGACCTATTAGCCCCATATTTCCCATTGAGTTGAAGTCTATCATCCCTGTGGTCCTTGGTTCCAGGGTTCCTGAGGTTATGCTCAGGGATTTCTCTCTCCCATCTGACCTCATATCTCTCAGCCCCTACTCCCTGATGGCATGCCAGAATCTGACCCTTTTGTTCCTCTATTAAGGCCTTACTGGTCTTTATAAGTTGTTCCTGTATGACTATCTGTCTACCTCAGGGTCATCTTCGACTCCACACTCTCTTTCTCTCCTCACATATCTGACGTCTCTAAGAAGTCACACTACCAGCTACACCTCCTCAGAGGTATCCTTCCTTTCCTCTCCTTCCCCCAGAAGCTCACTGTCTCCAGAGCCCTGGTTCTCTCGAAGCTGGACTACTGTAACAGCCTCTATCTAAATCTTCCTGCTTCTACTCTCCGCCCTTTGCAACTCATCCAGAACAGGACTGCGAGACTTGTCCTTGGCCCCAAGCCCAGGGACCGTATCTCTCCAGGACTGAAATCGCTACACTGGCTCCCAGTGGCCGCAAGGATTAAGTTCAAAACCCTCTGCATTGTCCACAAGGCCTTCTGGGGCCTTCGGCCAAAATACCTTCAACTCTCTCTTCCTAAATATCTTCCTTCTCAAGCTCTTCGCTCATCCACCTCCAACTACCTCAGGGTCAGCCGCTTCTCCAAACAACAAGCTGGGGGTAGATCTCCCTCCGCAGCAGGGGCCTCCCTCTGGAACAGCCTTCCTCCCTCCCTGAAACTTGAGGAGAACCATCTCCGGTTCCGAAAGCACCTCAAAACCTTCCTCTTTGCCTCCGCTTTCTCTCCCTCTCTCCCCTGCTAAAATCACTGAACCTGCACTGAATCTGCAACTGGCCACTCACCGATCTCGGTCCTTGGCCCTGCCACTCTTCCCTGCACTGCCTACCTGCACTACGGGATTGTCTCTGTATCCTACAGCCCCTTCTCCCAGCATTTACCTTGCACTTGCCACCAGCTGGCCCTATTATTTATCTTGTATTCTACTAACCATGTACTGCACTCTCCTTGCACTTGCCACCAGCTGGCCCTATTACTTATCTTGTATTCTACTAACCATGTACTACACTTCCCCTCTCCCCTTCCCCTTGCACTTTTCCCAGTCTCCCTACCCTTGCATTTGCGTGATCTCAATGACACCTGGCCTAGTAGGATCGTTGTCTGTTCTCCCCTTGTCCCCCCCGCTTCATCGCGCCTTGAAACACTTGGGAATATGTGCATTACAAATGCCATATTATATCTTATCATATCATATCATATCATATCATATCATATCATATCATATGGAGCCTGTCATTTTTTTTCACAGAGAGCCTCATTGTCTGTCTGTGCTTCCTGCCTGCATTGGGAGTATTGGGCCAACTTTTTCTGCAGGAGACTCACCTCCTGAGTTTGGTCCATACTGCCTGATTATTCTTTGCCAGAGCATCTTCCACCCTCCTGGTATGCTCTAACAGCTTTTCATAGTCCATTTTGAGTTCAACCAGTCCCTGAATGGCCAGGTGATTTTCTTCTAGCTTGGTTTTTAATTGGCTGACTTCCTGGCCTAAGGCGTCCCTTTCCTGAGTTAGAGTGCCCCTCTGTGAAGCCAGGTCGTCCCTTTGTTTTCTAATGGTACATAATTTCTGGCACTCCTCATCAAAATCTGTTTGAGTGTGGAGATCCTTCATTATTTATTTATTATTTTCCTCCTGTAGTTCATCAATCTGATTTTCTAGGGCAACTATCTGCCCTGCGCAGACTCTATTATAATTTAATTGCTGATCCAGCTTTTGTTGGCTCTGTTGTAGAGAATCCAACCTTTCTTGGCACTCTTTTTGCATTGTCAGTAATTTGGCATCTTGCTCTACCTTCTCTTGCTGCAGGAGATCCAGATCTTCCTTTACTTTTGTCATGTACTGTCTGGTTTCTATCTCTGATTCTTGGCTCTTTTGTAGCCTTTGCTCTGCAGAGTCCAAATCAGTTTGGGTTTTCTCTAGGGATTGTACTTGCCTCTTTGCCAGATCTAGGTTTTAGGCATATTTTTCCTGTATTACTCCAATATGGAGGTAAAGGTAAGCTGCTATTTTGGCAATTTTACATTGCTCTTCATTTACTTTTGGGGCCAAATACAATTCACTAAGTGCCTGGTCTAATGGACCCTGTTCCTGCCATGTATCTAATTCTATGGCAGTGACTTGTTGTTTGATTTCCTGCAGCCAAACATTCTCATCCTGCTCTACCCATTCACCCCTGACAAACAATTTGTGCAGTAGGTGTTCTTTTGCAATACTGATTTCCACTGGGGTTGCCATTCCGGAAATATTAATTTCCTTCTGACTTATCTCAGGGTTACTTTACTTTTGCAAAACAGGCCCAACTCCTTTGAGTATTTCTATTGAAGGGTGTTTTTACAGTGTAGCACAGTATGGTAGCCCAACAGGGTGTATGTACCCCGTCAGTTATCATGCTGTGTTAGACTGTCACAAGTGGTATGTCTAATTCAGGATCTCGTGACGAGCCCCCAAGCTGTAAGTGATTTCAATCCGGCAAATACCCAAGTCAACACCTAGCATGTAGTGCACACCTGAAATCCTTATTTATTCTAAAAGTTCTTATTCTGAACGATATACCACTCATATCACGCTCCTGGAACCCCACCCCCCCCGGTCACACTGAACCAGGAATCAGGCTGGTTTGCAAAGGTAAATATTTATTTATGTTAAACTTTTATCACGATATGTCTTAATATGTACACCACAATCACCAATTGGGTGATGTAACACTAAATGATCTGTTTAATACACAAGAAGTAAGTAGTGAGCAATACAATTCAGCACAGAAAATAATACTTGTGTGTGTGGTTTCAGAAAGGATAGCACTGTGGCTAAAGGTTCCCCCTGCACACCCCTCAACCCCCCAATAGGCAATGTAAAGAGATAGGAGGAGAGAGCAGGTATTCAGGAAAGGCAGAATTCAAACAGGATAACAATCCCACTTTCCCCCTTTCAACACAAGAGAAAAACGGAATTGACTGTCAAGCTGTCAGAATGGTGTTTAAAGTTATTTTGAGAATGAACTGGGCAAAAACACCAAATATTGTCTAAATTTCTGAAATTGCTGTGAATTCTTATGGGAGCGGCTTTGAATAGTTGCACATAAACACAAGCAATGATTTAATACCAAGGAACAATTTGAAATCTTAAAACAGAAGTCGGAAGCAATCAAAAGCTATTTACACGTGTAAGAATTTCCCAAAACAAAAATTTGCGCCAAACTTTTCACTGCGCGATATTCGCGATAACGGGAGAACCGTTTTGATTTCGAATGCGGTTTTAGATGTGATATAAAGCTGTGGATGTTAGCTACAAGTAGAAGTGTTTCTAGCACAAAAAATAGGCGTTTTGGTAGAGGTTGTTTTTATCAAGATAGGCTCAAGAATGAAAAACAGGAATGCACTTTTAAAATGACAACAGGGTTTCTTACACTAGAGGATGACTATGAACAAAACGAATGCCACACAGGAACACAGTCACTTGATCAGAATGACTGCCTGTGGAGGAAACTCACCTTCTTCAGATGAGAAACGATCAGGGTAAAGATAGTTTTAACAGTACTACTTATGGAGGGAAGACAGCATGGTTTGGATAGAGAGTTCAGACAATTCAAAAATACTCCTAACAATACAGGTTCTGAATACAAGATAGGATGGGTTTAAGATATGGATTGACTATGTAAGATACATATGCCAGTGCCACAATTCTTTCTATGGATACTCACTGGATATGTTTTTAAATGGAACTGTCAGGATTCTGGACCGTCAAGATTCTGGTCAGGGAACTGGATCTGGTTTAAGACAGACGGCTGGGCACATTGGACTGGGCAGGATTGGCAAGGTGCTCTGGTCACAGTACAGCACTGGACTGGACTGGATCTGCAAGGCCATCTGGTCACAGCACGGCTTTTCAGCAGGCAAGCAGTAGAGCACAGCCCGGCTCTATTATGATGTTTCCCCTTAGGTTAGTGGGGTTCTGGTTCTGGGATTTTGAGGCGTAGCTGAAAATGGTTCAGCTATGCAATGGGCCTTTTGCTTTGCCATGTTTCTGGAGTCTGGAGCAAGGAAGATGTAGAGTTCAGCAGCAGGGCGCTCCGCCAGCATCAGGATAGTGAGTGAATCTGTCTCTATTTATGCTATGATAAAGGGGGTGTGTGGGCAGGTTTAGCCTAAGCTCGCCCCTTTTGACAGGTGATTTGGTCAGAGTCTACTCTCTGCCTTGATAGGAGGAGAGAAACAGAGTGTCACCTTTATGGTGTGATTTCATGAGGCTGCGAATCCACCCCTGGCCCTGGAACACAAAATCTACTTTTGGCACAATACATATTTACACATGTGCAACCTCTATAACAATCACATATACAGATTACATATTTTATAGCAGCTACTCCTCAAAACCCCTTAGCTGTGGGATCTTGTCTCTGCTTTTCACAGAATTTTTCCCTTTTCATCAGGAACACAATGTCCAACTTTTAAGCAAATCTCTACAAGTGTGCGTCTTTAACATGGGCATAAGTGTATAAAGTTTCATCCTACTAGCGGAAATACATTTTGCGTAAAATCAAATTCTTTGCCGTATCTTTGAAGAACATGTCACACGATTTTGCCACCTCTTGAAACGTGCAGCCAACATTTAGATTCACAAATCTGTTACGTTTATATTTTTCACAATATTGACTGGCAAGTTAAGGTTCAGCCACAGATGGCTGTTTGGGTCCACCTTTGTTTGTCTCCCTGCAGTCCAGGAGCAGTCTCCTCCCTGCTTGCTCTTGGCATAGAGGCCATTTACGACTGTCTTCACACCTCACATTTCCTTAGTTGTAGCTGGTCATTGTTCCTCATGCCTCTGTAGACCAGGTTCTTTCCTACCCCATACCTAGAGCTTTTGTGTGATTTCCTGCTGGGGGGAGAGACCTTCCTTATCTGAGAAGACCTGTTATTCCAGTTTGGTGGCTTGAGCCAGGCTTAATTTTAATTGTTAACTCTGATGAATTTTCCCTTAACTTAAAACAAACTTGTTGTATCAAATCACAGCTAGAATACTTATTCAAGATTTTAAACCATGGGATCAAAACAATTACAATATGGGTTACTCTCAGTAACAGGCCTCTCAGATTGCAAACATGTGATTTCAGTTTATACATGTTAAAGTTTAATCAAGCAGGCTCCTGACAGCTGTCATTCAGGCTGCACAAGGTACTGCACCCAGAGATTTTTGACATATCCACAGACAGGACCCTTTTGCTGTGGAAATCTCTTTATGCTTTCAGCTTTTCAGGACCTTGTAAATTCACAATGATGTCTTAACTAAGTGAATTGTAGCACCCAGCAAAAATTGTTGATGTTTGAAGGTGTTTTGTACCGGAATGCTGAAGTTTCAGTAACAAAGAAAAAGGGATTTAAACCAAGATTCTGGGTTTCATTTAGCAAAGCACTGCTTCTTCCTTCTGTACTCCATATTCAATTGTTGTGGAGCCCAGTGACATATTTCAGGAGTGAGAGCTCTGTTCCACCACTGACAACATGCATTCCAGATTGGGCAGCCATCTTTTTGTGCTTTGCAAAGCGCGATTTTCAAAGGTTTTGGCGCGCACAAGGGTTTTGGGGCCATTTTGCTGTTTTCTGGCACCAGCGTAGCAGAGCAAAAGGGGGTCAATACATCCCACATTAGCACACACATATGAGCTCTGTGAATGGAAGCAGTTGCTCCATTCCCATTGCAAGATTAATAAGTGTACAGACATTTTCCAACTGAAGATTAGGATGGCTCCTGCGAGAGGACAGGGTGCTATAGAATGGTAGCCAAACTGACACTGTTGTGGTTGTCAGGAGTTTGGAAAAAGGTAGAGGTGGTGGAGAAGGAAGGAGATAAATAAGAGGTGTTGCAAGGAAAGGAAGGAGAGATGGTGGAAGGAGAGAAGGATTCTGAGGTTAGAGGAGAAAGGAGTTGGAAGGAGTAATGAGAGAGACAGTGGAAAGAGTGAGGAGGAGTGATGGTGGAACGGTTGGTAAGATCAGAGATGGATGTAGCACAGAGAGAGGAGGAGTAAAGAGGACAGGGAGAAGGCACTAGGTTAGGAAGGAGAAGGGAGGAATGGAAGAGCACTACAGAGAAGGTTGTGCAAAACAGAAAAGAGCAAGGGGAAAGGAGACTCCAAAAGGGCTGCACGGGAAGCCAGGGGAAAACTAACTCTGAGAGGAGCGAAGGAGGAAGATCAGGCCATACTACAGCCCAACCTGGTAAAGCCAAGGAGTGGTAGAGGCATGCACACATGACAGAGCATCTCTACACCATTGATACTTGTTACTACCTACTCGAACCAGAGTTATCAGATTTCTAGGATTATTAGAATTAACTGGAAAACTTTGCAATTTGATCCTCAACTACATCTCCTATTTCCAAAACTACCAATGATGGCCTTCAAAAGAGGGTGTAACTGATGTGATATTCTAGTTAAAGCTGAGAATCCTTCAAGTTTTACAGAGAGCTCTTTCTAAATCTAAGGCAGGAATGTTCCCCTGCCTGAACTGCAGCAATTGCAACAATGTCTTATGAGGAAACTCAAAACAATATCCCTACTCTGGCGGGAAGATTAGACTAATAGATTTTGCAATGTGTAACACTTCTAAGGCCATTTATGCAATCAAATGCCTGTGAGGCTGACTTGATGCAGGACAAGCTACAAGGCACATTAGAGAGAGATGGGCTGAACGCAAAGCTAATATCAGAACACGATAAATTAAAGCACTGAAAGCTTGCCACTTTATTGGAAAGGGGACAAAGAGATCAGATTTATTGTCCTAGACGTAGGTTGACATCCACAGAGAGGAGGGGATTTAAGGAAAAAACAATCCCAATGAGAGTTATTCTGGATAGATCAATTATATACTTTCATGCCAAAAGAGATGACTGAAAAATACAATTTTAGTTGCGTCATATCAAGTGATTATTTTGTTTTAAAACAGATTATGATTATCCTGCCTTTTGAGAAATAACAGCGGATCCCACTGACTGATTATTACCCACTTGAATGTAATGACTTAGAGATGTCGATCACAGATCTGGTGGAGTACATTTTACTCTAGTATTATGCTTACACAATTACAAACTCTTTTCCTCAACTTGTATTATAGGCTTTTCTATTTGGAATGGCCTCTAACTACTATTATTACCTTGAAAACATGGCTGTGGCATTGATGACAAACATTGCAAAGCATCATGATGTCATCAGCGTTATGAGGACATTACATATTTATGATTTTTTATGTTTTTTCACACAATTTTGGCCATTTGGGATTTTCTATTCTGCCACACATGCAGTGACCTCTTTGGATGCTTACTTTTTGTGGGAATTTATTGGGCCCGACCTTGGTAATTACCTGCTGGATTTATTTCTACATTTTCTTCTACTTTTATCCATATTATCGAGGCTTTTTTGTGCAGATTGCAATGCTTCCCGGGAATATTTTTCATACACTGAACGTATTTCTCCTTCTTCTCTTATCACGTTAGTCTATAACATAATATATTTGAATCCTTTTTCTTTCATCCATTGCTCCAGAATTATTTCTTGGCAATCTAATATCTCCCATTCTGTATTGATTCTTTTGATCAATTATTTATTTATGTTTTATCTATTTGTGCTTATATAGTGCTTAATACCAACGTGCTTAACAATGTAAAGGAACAGCGGGCAAAGTCAGTCAACTGTACAAATTAATGTAAAGACTGACTTTTTTGCATATAGGAGAGAACATGAGATTTCAAATTGGAGCGAAATAATGAAAATACGTCAAGAGAATGAAAAGATAGAGGCAGAGAATTCTATAATTTAGGAGTCAGTATGGAGAAGGTGCGAAAACGAGATTGGGTACAAGGAAGACAAGGGACAGAAAGGAGGAAAAGATTTTTTGAATGGAGAAGACATGGTGGTTGGTACCAGGAAACAAGAGAGGAGAGATAAAGAGGAGTCATGCCATAAAACAAAGACAATAGAAAGAAAACGATATTGGAGACAATGTTCAAAGGATAACCTGTGAAGAGAGTTAAAAGCAGTAGAAATAGAACTACGGTAAGGAAGACAACAGATGAGGTGGACCGATGATTGGTAATTAGACCCAAATCGGGCAAGAGAACAGGCAGGAAGACCAAGAAATAGAGAAGAGCAATCGCCGAGCCGAGGCAAGATGAAGCTAGAAACAAGGAGTTTGGTTGCCTTAAAGGTTAAAAAGGGGGAAAGCTTTAAGTATATTGAAAAGATGCAAGCAGCAAGCTCAGGCAGTGGCAAGAATGTGAGAGGAGAAGGACAAAGAGAGGTTGAAGGTGATGTCCAGATTCTTAGCAGAATTAGATATTAGATAAACGTAGCTATGATGGGGAGAGAAGAATAGCGGGAGGAGAATGGGAGACAGAAAGAAGAAGAAGGAATTAATAGAATATCAGTCTTAGATCAGTTCAGATGTTAAAATGGGAAGACATTCAAGACTGAATAGATGAAAGGCAAGTGGAGAGTTTTAAGTGCAGAGACTCTGAAAAAGAAGAGGAAGCAAACATTTGATTTGTCATCTTCATATAAATGATGAGAAAGATTATGAGAAGAAATAAGAGCCGATAGAGGGATTGGGTATAGAGAAAAAAGTAAAGGGCTCAGAATGGACCCTTGGGGGACCCTAAAGTGAAGCGGGAGAGAAAGAGATGACAGTCCAGCCCAGGAAACAGGGTACGTTTGGCAAGATAGATAGGAGCAGAACCAATTGTGAACAGTACCAGAGATACCAAGTAATAGGAACCTACAGGAAATAATGTGGTGATCAACAGTGTCGAAAGCAGAGGAGGTAAAGTAAAATAAGAATAGAGGAGTGCTTAAATAGTGAGCAGAGAGGAGAGAATCAGTTACAGAGAGTAAAGCCATTTCAGTTGAGTGAAAAGGTCGATAACCAGATTTCAGGGGAGGGAGTAAAGAGTGGAGATTCTGTAAAGAAGAGACTTGAGAGTAAGCAACTCTTTCAATATTTTTGTTAGGAAAGAAAGGAGAGATATAGGATGTAAATGTGAAGGAGTAGACGGCTGTAAAGAGGGATTTTTTAAGATAGTAATGCCAGTGGCATACATGAAGGAAAGTAGGAAAGGTAGCAGACAACAGATAGTTATTAAATCAAATAAAAAAGGAAAGAAAAGGCAAAAGAAGAGAAAAAACTTGAGGAATAAGAGAAGAAGGGATTGGGTCTTTAGGAGCAGCAGATGATTTTGCCCGAGCAAGAAAGAGAGAAGTATCAGTACACTTATCTAATTTAATATGGGATTTCAAATGGAATAACATCTGTGATTATCATTATTAATATGAGATTCTTATGATTAGGTACAATATGTGGGATTTGTTTTTGGTTACTGCTTTAACTATATGGTATCTCTATATCTACTTGTTTGAAAGAACTATGAGGGAATTTTAGTAAAGTGAGCAAAGAACATTGGAGCATTGATATCATTACCCATTATCCTTTATAGAATAGTGCAAAACATTGGCACATCTTGCTTCTGAACTCCGACCTACGACAGCATTTGGACAGTAAACCCACATTTGTGTTTACCAGAGCACCCGCCATCAGAAATAAATTTTGTCCCTCATTTTTAGATACCAGTAGAACCAAGAAGAGGAGTGGGAGTGACTAGGTAAGGGATTTGACAGGCTTCCACAAGTGCAGCACCTGCAGCATGTGCAGTTATGCACATGCTGATTGCTGAGAATACATTGACAGGGGGCATAGAGATCAAGATTAAGGATTTCATCAACTGCAGAACAACCTTTGTAGTTTACGTTATAATTTGTGTTTGCAGAAAACTGTACGTAGGTGGCACTATAAGACAGTTATGAGTCAGAATCAGAGAGTACCTAGCCAGTCTTAATAGCCAAGACCACAAATTGCCAATTGCAGTATGCTGGCAAGAATTCCACCAGATGGAGGACAAAAGTGATCTTAGGTTCATTGGACTCATGAGGGCAAAATGTGGGAAAGGAGTTGGTGATTTGAAATTAAAACTGAGGCGCATGGAGTCCAAATGCATCTTGTATTACGGAAGGACTCAATACTGTGCATGAAATTAATGTTTTTTTGTGGTTGGGGACCCTCAGAGCTGCACATAACCATGTTACTGCATGCTGATTGTGATATCATATTTTGAAACACAAGTGACCATAATAACTGAGATTACTATGTAACCGCATATTCAAACCAGAGGCGTTGGATGGAGCACCCAATAGACCACTGCCAGGCTTATCAGAGAACCTTAGAATTTAATTAACTGAGATGCTATTACTGTAGGATCCTATATTGATGGGACGGCAAGGTACATCGACATACGCCAAACATGAAGTAGACTCACTGCTCCTGCACTAACAAGTGACCAATGCGGGAATGGGGAACATAGATAACACAGTCATTATGTAGATTGACAAATGACAATGATGATATTTTGGGCTGTATGGGATGCAACCTTTAAGGCCCTGCCAACAAATATTTATAGACAGTACTACATTCACACTCGCACATTCTCATCCAGCCATATATCATCACATATACATTTATTAGCTATGGACATAGTTCTTCAATCAATGATACATGAGTTACTTTGAATATATGGCAAGTGTCAAAAATCATAATGAGCAGCAAATTCATCTATTATGCACACATACATACCATCACTAATACATGAGAGAGTATGAACAACTACCCTCATCAATGCGGCTGTTGTTATGGCAGAATAAGCAAGTTCAGAGGGATTGTTGATGTTCATACATCAGTGACATCACACACACTGAGTGTGAGTCGTCACATGTTCGCATGACCACATAAATAAAAAATCAAAATGGTGCCGGTGTGCCCCACACGCATGAAGTGCCCGGGATCCATCCCGCTGAATAGAAAGCAAGCTATTTGAAGGTAAGAAGGAGAGCAATAAGCTTGCAGACTATTACAAAACTAGCAATGCATACTTAATTCTATTAAGTTACCTCAAGGGGTTGGGTACCTGCCGTACTAGCTACCGAAAGGACAATTGATGATGCACCGCTATACTTATAATACTCTAACCAAGTGCATACCCAATTGTACTAACATATGCAATTTAACAATTATTTTAAGTTATAATCAACAACTTATAGTCAGCACAGTATCTACCACTCTTTTTTAGCAACCGAAGAAAGGGTAACATTAAGAGACCTACAATAAAGTGGATATTACAGAAAAGGTAGCACACACCCAACGGGTAAGTGACCTGTTATTATTATAGACACATCCTAGATGGGTCAATAACAAAATTAATGCAGAGATTTAATCATGCCCAATATTTGCATTTTAGGCAACCGCACTAAATCACCATTGATGAGTTTTATCCAACATTTCTTTGCTTACCCTGTGGGGACCCAAGAGTGGGCTTTACTGGGGTTCACCAATTAGGTGACACTAATGAACCAACTAACTGTTCACCAGTGAGCACATTTAATCTAGACACCAATGCGAAAATGATTTGGGAGTGCCATGAGCACTAGATAGGAACATTGATATATGGGCCAGGTACGGGCTATTGGGTGCTTCACACAATCTGCAAACAAATCTCTGGGCAAAGGAGTTTAATGCCATTTAGGAAGAATATTTTGTCTTGTATGACAAATGTTCTTGTTTGTTTTTTTCTCACGCCTTATCTACTTGCTCACAAATGATGAATTTGGTGTGTACATTTGCTATTCTTTTGATACTGTTACCACATCTTACGATTTTGATATGATTTCACTCTAACAGCCTTGAAAACAACCAGTGTCGAAACACGTGTCGGCTGTAAAAAGAAAATAAATCTGGAGCAGCATAAATTTAGACTTTTTAAAACGTATATAGTATAAAAAAGAATTCTGTGATATACTTTGTGAATTAACTGACATTATTTACGGGCACAATGCAAATCACCTGTAGAAACATATAAACATTAGATAACACAATGCTTTTGTTATAAATATATGTCTCTTCCAGGAATCCCATAAAAATGTTTGCCACTGACAGGGAGAATTTTGCACCCATAGCTATCCCTTTCTGTTGTAGATATAGCTTATCATTAAACATAAAAAAATATTTTTCAGAATTAGTTTTGTTAGGTCTAACAACAAGATTTTACCCCAAAATAAGTTGCAGATTTTTTGTTATAAAAGTATTCGATTGGTTGTAATGCAGCTTCATGTTCCATTGAAGTATATAAACTGGTAGCATTTGGTAATTTGGGCACTTTCAGGTGGGTGCCAAGACAATCCTGGTGCTGCGATGTCTATATTTGATCAATTATAAGGATGAAGAATTGGAACTTAACTATAGGAGTGTAGGAAGGATTAATGGTAGTACCTTGTATTGGAGAAGTTATGTTTTGATAATGTTAGCTATATCTTTTAGACTATGTTTAAAGTAGTTAGATACTTGACTTGGTGCTTACGAAAAAGACAGATGTATAGAGAAAATAAATATAAAGAACCCAAGGAAGAAAGAAACAGAGAGGAACATAACTATTTGTGTGGAAACTCTCTCTGCATTGGATTAATGAATAATCACGTTATCCTCCTTTTTGTGGGTCGTGTGATAAAGAGAAGGGCTTCACTCCAGAGTGGAATAGTCAGAGTTTATAACACTTTCCTTTCTGGAAAGACACCAATTCCTACCTTCATCCCAGGTTTTTCTTTATATCTATCTGTGGGGTTAGAAATTAGAAATTGGTGGAGGCATTGCAAACTAGCATTCAAAAACAGTTGGTTTGCCCTTTGTACATTAATACAGGAATCTGGAGTGTACAATATGTGCTAGATGATACAAGGGGTCCAGCCCCAGCAGCAGAGGCCCCAGTCTCCTGTTACACCTCGCAGGTGCATAGACACAGCCATGTATCATTAAAAGGGGGGTTACCTTGCTTACCTACCATTGCTCTACCACTGTAACTGTAGGGTACTCCCAGGCCAGGTACCAACATTGGCACACTGCATGGATAGGGTGGGAGGTGACTGAGTGTTGCTGATGCCTGCCTACTCCCTGCAGAGAAGTAATGAGTGATAAGTTTGGAGAGTCCAGGAAAGGGGGGATGCAAACAAACAAATACATTTTTAGTTTAAACCTGCAAGTGTACAGTAACCATTTAGGTTCAAATATTGGCATCTCTTAAATAGTGAAATATATAGGTTCTTGAAATTGTATAAGCCAATGCTTGATCTTAGGTAAAGATGTCTGGAGGGAGATGAGATGTCTGTTACAAAAAAGGATGCTTTAAAAATCCATCCTCAGTCACATAAATGTTCTGCTGCTAAATGCTAATATATCCATAAATAAAATAAGGTATACACACTTGCATCATGAATACCTGCTTGTGCATGACCACTTGCGTTAAGAAAATACATTCATGTACTGAATGTACTGATCGAGTAGTACGTTATTCCAGCAATCCAGAATATTGTTCAAACTTTCCGTCAATATTTAAACTTTCTAAAAGGCCTGAGGATGTTCAGATAATCAAGTGAGTGAATTGATTACCCACAGATTGCTCAAGGAAATACCCATAGTACTGTTCATGTTAACATCTATGCTACCTGCAATCTCTGATCCTAACGCTCTGCTCCCGATGAACTATGCACTTGATATTACCCAAACCTGCAAAGCTATTTTCCCAAAGGCACACAGAATCATTCAGAATGTTCCTCCCTATAATACTGCAATCCAGTCAGGTATCTGGTCTAGATAATAACCATATTAGATCAGACTAACTTAGGGCTCACCTACAGCTAAAGGACCACTCATTCAGAGTTCGGCTCTGGACAAGCCCCACTCAATCTGGTCTCTGTTCCGGACAATAATGCAAAACTCCTTTAGAGTTCTTCTCCTAGTAGTACGTGGTTCCATTGTGTGCTAAACTACCATAAAATACCATATACACTAACACAGCGCTGCTCACAATAACACCCACAATAAATCAAAACTTTAAACATGGTATTACTGAGGCTCATTCTGGGCTTTGCGCCTGACACTTCTCAGACTCATTACATGCAAAACTTGTTTTAACATTCAGACTCTCTGTGAAATCTGCTCCCGACAATAAATAGATTCAATACATAATCTGGTCCTGCACCAGACTCACTGTCAAGTCTGTCATGAGTGCGAACCACACCCTCAACATGACCACAGAAGTCACATGTACACAACCCTTCGAACTTGGTTTGCACGATATTCGTGCTTATATACACAGACCACGAGGCAACCAATGGGGAAAAGAGGGTTAGGGAGAGATTGTGGTTAGGCACAGGCAAGTAGGCAAACCGGAAAGAGGATTAGGGGAAACACAGTGGATAGTGATGGGAATTTAGGGACAAGTCATCAGCTATCCACTAGACCTGCCTTTCTACTTACACACTAGCAACCTAGTGCCTAGAAAGCACCATAGATGCTGCATACTAACATAACATATGCTCTCATAACTCTGATAGTCCAAATGCCTGAATCAGAACATCCAGACTCTTGCATGACATGCCCTACTACAGTACAACATAACATATCATATTCATTCTCTTGCGACTCTTGTAGATGGAGATAAGACATAACATAAACCAAGACACCCACAGTACAAACATAACATATAATACTCATTCTCTCATGACTCTTGTCGATGGAGATAAGGCATAACATAAACCAGGACAAAACCACATAACCCTCATCATGTGTTCAGCTCTTTCCAGAGTCCATTTATGAGAAAAAAAGTTCATCTAAAGAGGGAAAACAGGAAAGATAATCAAACACGGGGTCACTCCCTCATTCCCACACTTGTGTGTTACTGAACACAGGACCCTGCATGGTATTCCTTAGAGCACTTAACTGATGCAGACATGCTAAAAAAGATGGGCTGGCACACTGAGCTTGTCTGCCCCCCAACATCCTTACAACATTTTCACTGGCACGGCCCTGGCTGCTCACGTTGAACAGCAGGGAGCCTCTAATGCTTGCCAAACTTCCAGCTCATATGTGTCACCACCACTCCTGTGGGGACACAAAGCATGCAGAGACCCTCAGTACACCTCTGACTCAGCGGCCAGTAGCTGAATCAAAGTTAATCGCAAGCACCAGTGAAAGGTTGAAACTTCCTTTTCATTGTGTCTGTGCTCCCTGATCCAGAGATAACCACTGGGAAGTGTAGTCCCCTTCTTAAACTTGGGTGTCCAGGCTGCGCCAATGCGGGTTTCCCCTGACAGTACCTCCCCTCTCAGAGTGGGTGCGCAGAAGATCAGGGCATTCTGGATTGGGATGATGGAACTGTGTTACCTTTACAGGTGCATACACATTCACATGGGGTTCCCAGGATGTCACCTCAGATCCATAACCCAGCAAGTCCACATAATACCACAATGGTCTCCCTTGCCATTGTGAGTCCAATATTTGCTGTACCTCATATTCCTGAGTCTCCTCAGCCACACAATGGAGGTGTTATCTGAGTTGCTATGTCTCAATTGGGAAGTTTCAGTACTGTCTCATGAAACATAGGGTGTATATGCATACCCCAATCAACTTTAATTGCACCACATTGGTTTTTGACAATTCCAAAGGCCCTACAAATCTTGGCTGCAGTTTGTGTGGTCCCTTCATGTGCAAAAGTTTGCTAGACAGAGACCTTGTCTCTGACTTGGCAGTCTGGAGGTGGCCTTTTTTTGGCATCAGCATACTGTTTGTACGTTTCCTTTGCCTTTTCCAGATTTTGATGAGCCTTCTGCCATCCCAACCAGATATCTTTGCCCCTTTCCTGCACAGCAGTGAGGGTAGTGATTACACGCAGCGTATCGGTCAAAACCAGTGGATGTCAAACATATACAGAAAAGAAAGGGGACATACATAAAGATCCATGGACTGAATTGTTATAACACAATTCTGCTATTCATGGTACCTCAAACTAATTACTTTCCTGTTGTGCAATTAAACAGTGTAAATACTGCTACAGGGTCTGATTCACTTTCTCTGTCTGCCCATCAGTTTGTGGGTGGTACCTTGTGGACAGCTTAACCGTAATACCCATTTGGTTGCAGAACGCTTTCAAAATCTTGAGGTAAACTGGGACCCCCTATAAGTAAACAATGTTGTAGGTAAACCATGTAATGGCACTATGTTATGCAAAAACAAACATGTCAACTGTCCATCAGTAAAGGTGCCTTTACTCAGAATAATATGTGCCATCTGGGTTAGATAATCCATCACCACCAAACTAGTGTCATAACCTTGTATGTTGGGGAACTCTGGACAGAATCCATAGATATATCTTCCCATGGCAACTCCGGTGTAGGTAAACGATTCAACAACCCTGCACATTGTTGATGGGTTGCTTTGTTACGGGCATAAACTTCACACCTTTGTACGACTTGTCGTAGCATATGCGGCGAGTGTGGCCATAAAAAGTGTCTTTAAATGGACTATGTGGACTTCTGCTCCTCCGGATGCCCTGCTAAAGGCCCGTATGATACCACTGAAGGATTTGTTTTGGGCCTCAGTCGTAGAGATGAATATTGTTGTTCATTGATAAGGCAGCCCTTCCCGAAGAGAATGGATAGCCTCATGTGTACACCACTCCTCTTTCTTTCTTGGGTCATGCTGTTTCTTATCACATCTATAATCTTAGTAGCCTGTTTCGCATTTTCTGAGGGTAGAATGGTTGTTACTGCCTAAACGACATGGTCTTTTGTGTGATACCAAGATAATGCATCAGTCTTTCCATTACAACTACAAGGTTGATACATGACAATATAATCAACCACTGCAAAATAATGGGACCAACGAAGTTGACATGCACTTAGGGTCTTTGCAGATTTCAAATACTTCAGATTCTTGCGGTCTGTCAATATAGTGATTGGGTGATGTGCTCCCATCAAATAATGCTGCCACTCTATAAATTGGTTGCTGTACGCTGATGACTTGGTAATCTTGGATTTGACCCCGATTGGGCTACAGCGCAAATTAGATGCTGTACAGAAGTATGTAAACTTAAACAAATTGAAAATGAATGCCACAAAGAGTGAAATATTGGTATTTCATAACGCAAGCGCATCACTGAGATCACTGGAAACAAAATTTATGTGGAAACTTGGCCAAGATAAATTACGCTTAACAAAAAGCGTGAAGTACTTGGGTATGTTGGTAAATTCCAGCATTTGCGATGTCCCATGGGTATCTGCATCTAAGAAAAAATGCGGCCAGTTAGCATGTCAAGGCCTAAGACTGCACAGAAAATTTGGCAAATTCTCGATGCAACCCCTGAGAAACTTCTATGAACATAAAGTGTCACCGATCTTAACTTATGCAGCAGAAAATGCTTTTGGATGCTCATCAAATCATTGGGCATCTCTCGAGCATATGTTCTGGATTAAAGCTCTAAGTCTTCCAATTGGTATTTCCACAGCATGCATAAAATACGAATTGGCGCTAATTTCGTTGCATGCTCGGGTCATCTGGAACCAATTGGCTTTATATCGGAAATCCAGAGCACAGGAAGGTATTCTGCAATTTCAGATACTTCATAATGCAACTTCGAGTGGAAATGAGATGGTCTCCTTATGGACAAAACGCTGCGAAGAGCTCTTATTTGCACATAACATTAGCCTGGACACCCTACATGCAAATCCCATGGCTGCAAAAGGAAAAATCTGGCGGGCAGATTGGGAAGCCACGAGTAGTGAGCGTCTCATCGCCAGAGCAATGATTGACTCACCGGCAGAAGCAAGAGGCTTCAATGTGCTACAAAAATATATGCTCCTATTTCCAAGCCCAAAAGCCCGGAGTCTGTTTATGCTGTTTCGTTTAAACGCCTTCAGAACCAAGGAGCGATACAGCTACTGGGCGTGTAACGCAGGAGTGAATCCTGTCTGTCGATTCTGTGAGAAGGAAGGGGAATCACTTAAACATCTGGTACTGTTCTGCCCAGAACTAAGTGATGTCTGATCGATTCACCTGAGCCGTTGGAATGATGATCATCAGTCTGTGTTTTTGCAGAAGAATGGTGGATGAGAATGTGGAATGGTACTGACATAAAACTAATCTTGCCATTAACATCTTTTCTGGCTTCAATTGAAGAGAAGTTAAACATGGACGCTAAGTAACAGACCGATCAACCCCAAATAAAGCCATGTGTAGTCACAAAAGCTGACTAAACTGGAGGGGGACGACGATAGAGGAGGGGAGGACAGTGGGTTAAGGGAGGGAGGAGTTGTTTGGGGTTTGGTTGGGGAGTTAATGGATTTAATTTGATGTGTTGTGTGTAAATATTTTAAAGGTTTGAATTGAAACCCATAAAAAATTAATAAAAAAAAAAATGCTGCCACTCTTCCAGTGCCTCATTATTCACCAATAACACCATGTTTTCTAGGGTATAATTACATTTGCATGGTATTCATTTATGTGAGATAGGCTATTGGATGCTTGATGCCTACAGCATTACACTGTGATAGAATGGCATCACTAGTGACATCTGTTTCCACTTGGAAAGACTGAATAGTGTCAGGGTGTTGTAAAATGGGGGCTTTGATGAACACCTGTTTCAGTTTTTAAGAACCCTCTGAGCTGACTTATCCATTCAAATCTAACAACTTTGCACAGCAATTTTGTCAGGGCAGTTACTGTATCTGAAAAGGATGAAATGAACCTACGGTAGAAGCTAGCAAACCGCAAGAAGGATTGCAAGTCCTTTACCTTTTGAGTTACCTTTTTTTGGGGGGTGTTGGCCAATTCACCACTGTCCTCACCTTGATATGATATGATATGGCATTTATACCACACCTGTACACAAGTGTTTCTAGGTGCGAGATCCATCTCAATTCCCTTTGGTGTTAGAATGTACCCTACAAATGACACTGTGGAATTTTGGGAGAAGTATTATTCCAACTTTATGTACAGTTGCTACTGTCGCAACCTTTGCAAGACAGCTTTGACGTTGTCTTGATCGGTTTCATCTGACTGAATGAATCAAAACATGCTCTATGTACACAATTACAAACATTTCTAAATACCCCTTAACACTTCCTGCATGAAAAACTGGAAGGCCACTGGGGCATTACCAAGTGCAAAGCGCATTACTAAGTATTCAAACTATCCAAATTTAGTGTGGAATGCAGTCTTCCAATCATCCACTTTTTTGACTCTCACCAAATGGTAGTCCCCTCTCAAATCCAGTTTTATGTAAATCTGAGCTGCTCGGATTTGGTCTAATAAAACCGTAATCAGTTGTAAAGGGAACCTATTCTTCATGGTTATTTGCTTTACTGCATGATAATTGATGCATGTTGCTTTCATTTTTCGGTATGAAATATAATGGCGATGACACCAGCGATTGTGATGTTCTGATAACTTTAGCTAACAAAAATTCCAAATGTTCCCATAGATCCTTATTTTAAGTTTCCGTGAGAGCATACATTTGACCGCATGGTAACTTAGCAAAAGGCTCTAATTCGATAGTGCAATCGTATATCCGAAGGGGGGGCATTGTTTCCACGATTGTGTGTCAAAGACATCTATGTATTCCTGACACCATATGGGCACTTCTGTGCTTATTATACACACTCCTTGCATATGACATGATCCATCCATCAACTGGGGCACTGTTTTACCTGTTTCCTTGACATGTGTCTTGCACTGTTTGGCCAAAAAGGGCACCATCCTAGTTTGCCATTCTATAGTGGGTTTGTGTTCCACTAACCAACACATTCCTAAAATAAACTTGAGCCGAGGCACTGCAATTAAATAAAACAATTACATAAAACACTATGCACTCATCATGATTGGGAAAACAAATCTTGCTCACTGGTTTGGTCTGCGTGGTAATTGGTCTGGATGTCCACTGATCGCACTGGTTCCCACAATCTGTTTTGGCTGTAATGGTATTAATAGACTTTGAACGTATTCCACATCTATAAAGTTACCCGTAGCCCCAGAATCGATCAGAACAGATGCTGTAACAATGATATCCTCAAAAGCCAATGTGATCAGTATGGAAATGTGCAGCTCTACTGTAGGAGGCACCGTCGGGGTATCCATGGTGGCTTGTACCCTTCCTCTGGACCCTGTTTCTTCCCAGTAGCAACTGTTTTCCGGATCCCTGGATTAGTGCTTTTCTTACACTGGATTCCCTTTGGAGTATTAGCACATTCACGGACAAAATGACCATATAGGCCACATTACAAACATTGGTTATTCCTTCTTCTTTTTTCTTTTTCTTCTGGACTCCGGGGTCCCCGGATGCTCCCTATTTGCATGGGCTAACCCTCATTGGCTTTACTTCCCGTGCTTTGTTTAATCTTACAAAAGGGGCTGATTCCTTCCTCCTTTCTCCTTTTCTTTCCATGAACCGATACTCTAACCGTAATGCCAATTCAATCGAATCGGTACATGACTGAGGCTGCAGATCCGCTTGAGATACCACATCCTTCAAATCATCCCTCAGTCCCTGATAAAACAACACTTGTCTTTTCTCAGCAGGCCAGTCTATTTCTATTACTAATATATTGAATTTTGCAACATAATTGATCAGGTCCTTGGAGTCTTGCTTTAGAATCAGCAATTACTTGTCAGAAGTTAGTGACAAAGCACGCCTGTCGAATAACCTACTGAATTCACTCTTAAACTGGGGCCAATGATATAACATTGGATCATCCTTGTTAACTAATGAAATAGCCCAACAAGCAGTATCACCCACTAAATAGGATATCACAAAAACTGTTCTTGCCTGAATAGATTGAAATGCCAATGGTTTACACAAAAACTGTAGTTGACACTGAGTCATAAACATCATATTTGCGTGCATCCACTGAAAACTTTTCTGGTGCTGCTAAGGGCACTTGTGGTGAGGAGGCACATGTTTGGGTTCACCCCTAGCTTCAGCTCCCCTAGCTTGTGCAGCTCGCCCTGCATTCTGCAATGGAGTTGCCTGTGCTTTCAAAGTCTGTACCTGTGCATGCAGAGCAGTGGTCTTTGCTCGTGTCTGTCTCTATGCAAACCCTGTACTACCTTCATCACATCAGACAAGGCAGAGGCGGTCATGCCCATGTTGCCAGGGTGGTTAATAAACCGTGTCTTGCAATTCTGTCAAGTCTGACGTGAGTATGAACCACACACTCAACACAACCACAGAACCACATGTACACAACCCTCCCACCATAGTTGGCACGAGATCCCTCCTTATATACACAGACCACCACGAGGCAACCACTGGGGGGAAGAGGGTGGGAAGAGGTTGTGGATAGCCACAGGGCACTAGGGAAACCAGAAAGAGGATTAGGGGAAACACAATGGCTAGGGATGGGGAAGGTTGGTACTGGCAAAATTGGCTTCTGAACAGGATGATCCCAAGTCAAGGGTCTGCTTTTGGCAGGACTGGGATCTGGGCAGGGCTTGAGACAGGGGTAGACACCTGACAAGATTAGGACCTGGTGGACATGGCTGGGATGTGGCCTGGGTTGTGCTATAGGCAAGGATTTTCTTATCAGGGCTTGGCAAGGCTGTAACCTTCTGTTCTGTTCTAGACTTCATGTGGGGCTTGGGTTGGCTGGAACCAAGCACAGCACTGGGATGTACTCTTTTGTTGGGATGGCAACTTGTAAGGATGGTATCGGGCATCTGTTGTGGGCTGTGCTCTAGGTAGGTCTGATCTTCTATCTAAGCACGGGATAAGGCAAGCAGGTCTCTCTGCTGCTGGACGCTGGACATGGCTGGGCCTCTTTGTGGTTTGACAAAAGTGTCCATGGTGAGCTTTGCCCCTATATGAAAAAACTACACTAGGCTGGGCTTTGCTGTGTTCCGTGGCAGAGTTTTGCTTGGGTTAGAACTACCCTTTTGAGTATGTGGAAAATGATGTGTTTCAGACAGGGCTGAAACATGTGTATGGGTGGGATGTGTAGGGGACGTGTGGCTAGGAAGCCCACAATACACACCATGTGCTGATGGAATTTGAGAACGGTGATGCCGCTGCAGTACTTATTACTATGATAGAAAGTATTTGCTCTCCATGCAGATACACAGACTATTTTTCCAGGAGATAGGGGAACATGAGAAACGTCCACTTTATGATGTGAGAAGAAGCTTGATAAACAGTACTCTTGGACAGAGGAAGCCAATATAGCTCTGGGCGTATCCACGAAAGTTTGATGAACATTTCAAGTCACCCCTGATGAAAATACGTTCCAAGTGGGGACACCAGCCATGCTGAAACTAGTCAACAGGAGACTATTCTAGCACCTCTTCGAGAGCTCAATCATAAAGACGAGACATTATTATAAGACAATGGGCCTCATTACGAGTTCGGCATTAACCTGCTGGTTTTTCTGGCTCGGTTACCGTCGGACTCGTATTACCATTCCGCCTCTGTGATTCTCGGAATTACCGAGCCATTACAACTCCGGTGACCCGGGAATTCTGGAGGCTGAATTCGGTAAATCCCCATTCCCATTGAGTCCCAAAGGACTCAATGGGAATGGGGACCATGGAAACACCAGCACCATCTCGTGATAGTGCCGGTGTTTCCACGTCCGCCTGTAGGCGGGCGGTGTTAAACCCGCCAGATCAGATCTGGCGGGAATGACACCTCCGCCTGCAGGACTCGAGATCACCCGGTATGGAAACAACAGTGGCGGCGGGTTTACCACCACCGTTATTTCCATACCGGGTGACTCGTAATGAGGCCCAATGTCTCAACATGTAGATGGATTGTTTGTGATTCTGGATGACTCTAACTGGCACCAGTTAAGATCTATTACATGTATTATATGAATTGATTTTTGCATTTTGCACTTTGCACTTTGTTATTGTGGGATGAATTGACCCACTCAGCTGTGCTATGCGGCATCACCCTGCCAGTTATGGGGAAAGAAACAGCATCAATGGTGGCAAAACCCTTGTGCGTGCCAAAAACCTACAAAAAACCTACCACAACCGTGTGCTTCAGCACACAAAAAGAGGGATGCACAACCTGCCACCCATGGTGCATGTGCAGTGGAATGGAGCACACCCTGCAGAAATGTGCCAGTGGGTTCCATAACCAGCAAACAGAGTGCAGAGAGAGAGGCAGCACTTTGCAAATGAAACCCAAAAATGTGCCTACAAACGACATTTGCTTTGTTGCCAAAAACTCCAAAATGCCTACAACACAACACTTTCAACATTCACAATCTTGCCTGGTGCTAAAATTCATGTGTCGATTGAAACATTGTGAAACATACAAATTCTGAACACTGACAGCCTCTATGCCAAAATCTGGGTGCAGTACCCGGGGCTGCCTGAATGACAGCTGTCAGAGGAGACTGATGAAACTTTGAAAGTGAGCTAGAATTCAAAAGCCTGCTGGATTAGCAAACAGAAAAGGATTGTTGCCAAAAAGGAAAGATTTTAGTTGTGTTTTTGATTCCACAGATTTTAAGGCCAAGAAAGAAATGTATTTGTATGTGATGCAACAAATGTGGCTTTTGCTAGGTTTAAAAGTAAATCAGCTTGGCTGAAGCTGCAAAAAACTGGAAAAGCAGGTTTTTCTCCCAGAAGGGGAAACTCACAGGGAGGTGTTAATTGCAGGTTAGAGCAGAATCGTGTCTACAGAAGGCAAAGTAACAATGACAAAGTTGCAGCCCAGGAAACTGGAGGTGTGAAGGCAGTCGTAAACTCTCTTGGAAGGAACAAGCCAGGAGTGGGATACCTTGGACTGCAGGGAGACAAAAAGAGGCGGAGCCAAGTAACCATCTGTTGCTAAGCATGAACAAAGAACACATTTTAAAAGACTTATAACTTGCTATTCAAAATGGTGAAAAATATAAAAATGACAGAGTTGCTAATTTAATTTCTGGCTGCACGTGTGAAGAGGCGGCAGAACTGTGTGACATGTTCAGGACAGGAATGGCAAGATATGTGATTTCATGCAAAATGTATTACTGTTAGAATTGTGAAAATGTACACGCCTATCCCTTTGTTAAACATGCACATTTGTGGAAAGTTGCATAACATTTGGAAACTGTGTGCATAGTGAAAAGGACAAAATTCTGTAGAAAGTTAAAACAAGATCCTATAGCTGCGAGATTTTGATGAAAATATGCTACACAAAATATGGCATATTTGTGTGTGATTTATATAAAGGTGACTAATGTAGAAATGAGTGTTTAGTGTAAAATCCGATTTTGAGACTAGTGGCTAAAGGGAGGTCTCTGAGGACTGTAAAGCAATTCATAAAATGTGACATCAGCCGGCCTTGATCCAATCATCCCAAATGCAAGGCGGAGATGAAGTGTTGACCCTATCCCAGTTCAAAGAGGCAGGCCTAGCTAAGCCGGCCTTACACCCCCTTTATGATGTCATTTTAGGGCAAAAATAGAGACAGCTGACAGCACATAGGACAAACAGATCCACTCAGTTTCCTGATGCTGGCGGAGCGCCCTGCTGTTGAAATCTACATCTTCTTTGTTCCAGACTCCAGAAACTTGGCAAAGCAAAGGCCCATGCATAGCTGAACCATTCTCAGCTAGGCCTTAAACTCTAGAACAGAACCCCAAAAGTCTAGGGGAAGCATCATAATACAGGTGGGCGTGCTGTTAATGCTTGCCTGCTGAATTGAAATATCCTCAGAACCAAGAAGGACAGATTCCGTACAGTCCTGTGCCGTGCTGTGACCAGAGAGCCTTGCTGACCTTGTCCAGTCCGATGTGCCCAGCTGTCCATCCCTGATAGATCCGATTCAATGGTCCAGAATCCTGATGGTCCAGAATCCTGACTGTCCAAAATCTTAAAATCCATTTTGTCTTGTGAGTATTAACTGGAAGGTAGAAATGGTTGATTCCTGTGTATTGTCTTGTCCCCTCCTAACCTCTGAAGTATCCTTACTTCCATAATCAGTAACATTGTCTGAATCCGTTGTGAAATCTTATTCTGTCTATCTGTAAAAGCATCCTTTTTCCTAGTCATCTTTGTCAAATTTGATCTATTAATTTCATTCGAGTGACCAGTTTAGCGCTCCAAGGTGGACAGTGAGGAACCAGGACTGAGTTGTGAATCACTCCTGACTCTTACCTGTGCCGTCCTGGTGGCTTAGCTTGGATGCTCTAGTCCATAGTCAATATTTTTCTGATTTTAAACTAAAGCCTCTGTCCAAATTCGTGCCTATATTTTTGAAAAACGACCTCTACTAAAACCTCTATAACTCCCTCAGTTTTTGTGATAGAAACAAAATCAAAAGATTTCAAAACAGTGTGATTCTCCGGTAAACGTGAATATCGCACACATAAAGGTTTGCTGTGAATTCCCATTTTGAGAAATTCTTCCACGTGTGAAATATCTTTCATTTGTTTCCGACCTGGACTTTAAGATTGCAAATGTTTTCCGCTGACTAGAGCATTGCTGGTGATTGTCTTCAACTGTTCAAAGCGGCTCCCGTAGGAATTTCGAATAAGTTAAGCATTTTTCCACGCATTTAGAGTTCTTGCTCATCCACTTTTCAAAGTCAATCTGACAGTTGAAAAGTCCACTTCGTTTTTTTCTTTTTCTGTGTAAGGAGAGAAGGGGGAAGTGAGACACTGTTTGATCTGTACTATTCCTGAATACCTGCTCTCTCCTTCCATCTCTTTGCATTGCCTATTGGGGGTTGGGGGGTGTTGCAGGGGGAACCTCTAACCATAGTGATATCTGATCTGAACCAACAAAAAAGTATTATTTCTGTGCTGCATTTGTTTTGCTCATTGCTTATTCCTAGTGCTTTAAAGATATTATTCAGTGTTCTGTCACCCCATTGGTGATTGTTGTATCTATTAAAATATATATTGTGATTTTGATCTTAAATAAATAAATACATAATACCTTTTACAAACTAGCCTGATTCCTAGTCCAGTGTGACCTGGGGTATTTTTAAGTAAGGGGTGTGATATGAATGATACATCTTTCAAATAATTTAATCCATATATCAAATAAGTTTTTCCATTGCGCTGTACACTAGGCCGAGAGCAGAGTGTATAGCCTGATTGAAATCCTTAACAAATCTGGTGGCTCGTCCAGGATTTGATTGATTGCCACCCGTGACAGTCTAACACAGCAGTCTAACCTGCAGAGTAATAATACTTCATGTGGTGTGAGTACTGTGCTACACTGTATAAGCACCCCTAAAATAAATACTCCAGAAATCAGACCTGTTTGAAAAAGTAAATTTGCCCTGAATTTAAGCCAGAAGGAAATTAATATTTCCGGAATGGCAACCCCAGTGGAAATCAATATTGCAAGGGAACACCTACTGCACAAAGTGCTTGTCAGGGGTGAATGGGTAGAACAGGACGAACAGGTATGGCTGCAGGGAATAAAACAAGAAGTCACTGAAACCAACCTTAATATCTTGCAGGGCAAGGGGCTATTACTCAGTGAGCTGTGCATGACCCCTAAAATAAAAGAGGAGCAATGCAAAATTGCCAAAATAGCAGCCTACCTGTACCTCCACATAGGAGTCATACAGGAAAAGTATGCAGACCATGTAGACTTCATAAAGAGGCAAGGGGAAGCAATGCAGAAAATCCAGACTAATCTGGACTCTGCAGAGCAAAGGCTCCAGGATAACATGGAATCTGAAACAGAGGCTAGGCAGTATGCCACCAAACTGCAAGAAGAACTGACGCTTTTACTGCAAAAGAATGCAGAGCAAAATGCCCAGGTACTGACACTGCAAAAAGAGTGTCAGGAAAGGTTGGACTACCTACAACAGAGTCAACTAAAGCTGGCACAACAGTTCAATTTTAATAGAGCCTGCACAGAGCAGGTAGTCACATTACAGAACCGCCTAGAATCCTTGAAAGAGGAGAATAATAAATTAATTATTAAAGACCTTGAATCCCAAACAGAGTTTGATGAGGAGCGCCAGAAAGCTGGTACCTTTAAAAAACAAAGAGACAACCTGGCTGCACAGAGGGGCACTCTAACTCAGGAAAGGGGCCCCTTGGGCCAGGAAGTCAGTCATTTAAAAACAAAGTTAGAAGAAAATCACCTGGCCCTTCAGGAATTTGGTGAAATCAAAAATGATTACAAAAAGCTGTTAGAGCACACAAAGCGGGTGGAGGATGCTCTGGAAAAGAATAATCAGACCAGTAAGGACCAAACTCAGAAGGTGAGTTTCCTGCAGCAAAAATTGGCCCAATACTCCCAATTCAGACAGGGAGCACAGAGAGACAATAATGCTCTCTGTGAAAAGAATGACAGGCTCCATAGACAGATAGCCATGCAAGAACAACTCATAGAGACCAGTAAGGCCTCAATAGAGGAGCAAAAAGGTCAGATCTTGGCATGTTATCAGGAAATAGGGGCTGAAAAAGATGAGCTAAGATGGGAGAGAGACACCCCTGAGCATAACCTCAGGAACCCTGGCATCAAGGACTTTAATCCCTTCAATTTCATTGACTCTGGCACCCCCATGTCCACTGGCTCATATGAACCAGGGGCCACGGGATGGTAGACGTCAACACAATGGGAAATCTGGGACTGATAGATCAACACCTCCCAGAAATGTATGGGTGGGCATCTATGTAGAGGTTCCTAAATATTAGGGCCAGCTTCTCTGATCAGGAAGACTCCAGTCAGGGGAGAATCAGAGAACTGGATCCTCAGAAATATCACCTACCTAGAGATCAGTCAAATTTGGTAGGGAATTCCATGAAAATAGGCCCACAAAGAGCATCCTAAAAACCTCTTCTCTGCTAGGACCGTGGGGGGGGGTACTTAGCCAATCCTGGGAGCAATGGAGAGTCAGAAGACTCTTCTGAGCACCACAGGTCTCAAGAGACTAGGCCCCCACATTCCGCCAGCCATTCCCAAGCTCACACAATCAGTGAGAGCCTAGAAGATCAGACAGCCACCTCTGGTAGCAGTGACTCTGAGTCAGAGGATGAGTGGACCAGGGTGACCAGAACTAAAAAGGCCAACAAAGTCAAGAGAGCGTTACTGAAAGATCGCCTGAAGCAAATCAAGGCTATTAGGAGCGTCATAACGCCCTACCACAAAAAGGCCAAATATTCAGTTTGGGAACAAATCGAATTGTTTGAGCAAATGATGGAGACCCTCCACCTGAAGGACAGCCAAAGCTGTATTCAGTATGTCAAATGGACATTTTCACCTGAATACTCCAGCTTCTTTGCAGGGCTGGAGGATCAGAAACATTCAAGATGGTCCACCTATAGGGCGGCCATCCTAAAGCATTTTTCAATTCATAGAAACCCTCAAGAGGCACGCAAGGCAGCCTACAACCTGCAATGTGGGGAAGACCAGGCCCCCACAAGAATTTGTCCAAGAACTGAAACATGCGTTTGCGCAGACCACCAGGAGGGTGCAAACTGACTGTAGGGAATTTGGCCACACCTTCTTTCATGCTCTCCCTAAATACATTATGACATAGCTAGTGAGGGATTTTCATGAGAAAAGATCACTAGACTGGATAATTGAACAAGCAACTCGCATCTTTGAAGTGCAAAAGCCACTAGAAAGTAAAAGTGCTAACAAAAGCCCAACACCAGCCAACACCCTGGTGCTGCTAAGGTGGCGGAGTTGAAGGTTGCCCCTATTTTAGATCTGGAGATGGGGGGCTTAAAAACATGCCTGCACAGAATCTACCAACCCAAGACCCAGAAGGCCCTCTGGCCAATCCCAAACAGGGAGTCAGGGAGGTAACCCCACAAATGGGACCCCTATCTCCCCTGACTACATAAACCCACGTTATAACAGACACATCCTGGCTATGTGTGGGTTCCTCCAGCCCAAGGGGGGGTTCCAACCAGGCAGTTGCCAACCCAGGGAACTTCCCCCCTCACTTTCCCCAGGAGGGCAGTAATCCCTCAAATGCTGGGTTAAATACCTTTCCCCGGTACCCGCCAAACACCAACCCCCAAAACAACCCTTCTTTCTTTCCCCACTTTCCTGAGCCCAGACAGCCCAATCCGGGAGAGGGAAGGCCAAGGCTGGAGGGGCACCAAAACTATCCCAACCAGGGGTATTACGGGAGAAGGGACAGTTATCCTTCCCGTGATCAACCAAGGGTAGACCAGAGGACCCCATACCAGCCAGAGCGAGTGTCCCAACTGGAGCGCCAGGTCCAGAACATGACACAGGATCTGGGTCGCATGCTGAGGGCTCAACAGAACCCTCAGATGAGCATCGTGACTCAGAACTCCTCAAATCAAGGGTCTGGTTCTCCAGAACAATGACGGGGGAAGAACCCCGACACACCACCGGTTCCCAGGTAGGAGGTACAGGGGTAAGGGTGTGTAAAACCTTAGAGGAAGCTTCCTTCCCCATTTGTGAACAGCCCCTGGAAACCCAGGAACCGGAACCAAAAACTCCTGCCCCCAAAAAGTGCGGGTAGGAGAAATAAAGAGCCGAAAAAGGCCCATTTTCTGGAGGAGGTTTGAATCTTCCAATTTGAAGGAGAGAGGTCCTCAGAGGATTCTGGGAAAATGATCTTCTCCTTCAATGATGGGGGAACTCCTCCCAAAGGAAAATGGGTCCCAAGAGATCCGGTAGATGTGGGGACCGAATTAAAACTGCCCATCATCAAACCCCAGAATGACCAGCAAGAAGAATCCCTTGTTCAAACAAATTCTGGTGACTGCCTCCAAAAAGGCAGAGGAGGGGGGCAGCACAGAATCAGAACCAGGGGAGCCCAAAACCTTCCCCATATCCAATTGCCACCTTTTTCTTACAGGTTCCCAAGATCCCAAACAAAATCGTGCCAAAGCAAAGAAATTAACCCACCAATTGGCCAAAAATGTGCCTTATCTTTGTCCCATTGAGGAGAAGGAAGGATGATTTTATGCCCTGGTCCAAATACAGGGGCAATGTACAATTTTGGCACTGGTGGACACTGGATCCCAAGCCACCATTCTGTCAAAAAGGGCATTTGATCAGCTGAATTCGGGAAGGGGGAGAAATAACAAATCCCTCTCACCCCTCTTCCTGGACAACTTCAGAACTTCGATGGAAGGAAATCCTGTCAAGGGGACTGCAGATTTAGATATTAAAATTGAGCGACACAAGGTGAAGCACCTGGTCATAGTTGTGACTCCAGAGGGCACACCATGTTTACTAGGGAATGACATCCTGCATAGATTGTCTCCCCTCATAGATTGTGTAAACAAGGTCCTCTGGACCAAGACTAACCGACCAATAAAACTGAAACATAGTGTCAACCATGTTAGTTTAAATTGCACATGCCACATAGTTGAACAAAAAGCTGACCAAATTGAATTCCACTTCTAGAATAACCAAATCCCAGACGTGAAAGTAATTTCAGTAGGACAACAAGCTGGTGATGGGGAGTCCTCTCTATTTCTGAAAATCAACCTTCCTTCCAGTCTAAGGTGGCATTCCACACTGGAAGGGAACAATCTGAAATTCTATACATATTCACAATCAGAAAATCCTACTCCTATAGTCCAAAATGATGAGAAATCAGCTCATAGCTTGGCTGATATTCAGAAAATTGGAGAACAGTTGTTCATCCCTATTCAATTAAATGAAAGGAAAGACTCTGTTCTCGCCTGAGTATGTGTGAACAACGGTAAGAGCTTCATCAGCGAGGCCATGTTCCACAAACTCCCAAAAGATCCAGCCATTCCCACATTTAAACTGTTAGACAAATGGGAAATGGACCTGGAAACAACCATTTCCAAACATCTCCTGCCTAGCAGGCGTATGCTCAAAATTTCCATAGGTAACAAGAGCATCGTGCATAATTTTTGGGTTGTGCGAGATGTCCCTGCTGCATTTTATTTAGGCAGTGACGTTCTCAATCGCTTTGCCATTAGTTTGGACCTTCAAAACCTGTTCCCGATTAGCGGGTAATCCCACGGACTTTGATGACCCAGAGAAAGCATTTCGGTCAGCTCAACTGCTGCCATATGCAGTTGAAATTCAGATTGGAGAGGAAGTCACTATCCCAGAACGGACCTGACAATTCTCACTTGAATTAAAGATTAAAAGAGGACAGAAACGGAAAAATCTGGACGCCTATGTTCATCTTAATGCTCACGTCCAACAGCAAGGGTTGGGGGTAAGCCCAACACCACTAGTCAATATAGAAAACAACACCATTCCAATAGAGGTGGATAACAGTGATGTAAAGAGTATCACTCTGGACGCAGGCACCATTATTGGAATGGCTGTTGATGACCGACATTTTTCCATACTGTTAGGACCAATCCCCAGGGACTGTTTGACAGTGATAGCAATGATGATGCAACACCAGACAGGATCTTCACCCGGCATGGGGGGAATATCCTGGTGTACTCTTCCTGCCCTTATGGTAAGGAAGATGTGACCTGTGACTTCAGGAGGGATGAGGTGATATTTCAAGTCCACAAGGACTGCCGTCCCCACCTGAAGCCATCAGTACAAATCAGCACTTTGACCAGGGACTTCTCCACCCAGCTGGAGGAGGCCGATGAGATAGCCAAACCAGAAGTCTTTCCGGGCTTCGGGCAGATGGTTGAAGAGAGAGTCAACCTAGATGATGCCTGTGAGACTCTGGAGCAAAGGCAAAAATTGAAACAAGTTTTCTTAGATTTTCAAGATCTCTTTGCAGTGGACTCATATGACTGTGGTCGCACTGACATCCACACAACAACAATTCCCACAGACCCTGGAATGACTCCAGTGTTTGTGAAGCAATATTGCTTGCCTCTCACATCAATGGAGTCCCTTACTGAAATAATTAAGAACTTTGAGTCCTGTGGGATAACTCGTCCATTCCACGGCACCTTCAATAATCCGGTGCTGGGGATTTTGAAACCAAATGGCCAGTGGAGACTCTGTGCTGACCTCTTCCCTACATTGACCAAAGGTTGGCCCAGATCCGGGGGTCTAAATTATTCACTGCAATTGACCTGACCAATGGGTACTAGACTGTACCTGCCAGTAGGAAGGACCAATACAAGCTGGCCTTTACCTTCGGGGCAGCAGTACACGTGGACCTGGACTCCCTTCTGATACATCAACTCCGGCAATGAATTTAACATCTTTCTGCATAAGGCCATGCCCATCTTGGGTGAAAGGGTAACCTGGCCTATGTAGATGATGTTCTAATCAAAAGCTCAACTGTGGAGGAACACATAGCAGAGATCCGTTATGTTCTGACACAATTGAGGGATGCCAGAGCAAAAATCTCTTTCTAAAAGGCACAGTGGTGCAGGACCTGTGTAAATTTCTTGGGGCATGAGATAACTCCTGAAGGTCTATGTCCCCAGGAAAAGAAAGTCGAAGCACTCCAAAAAATAAAAGACCCCACAACTCTGCGGGAACTAAGGAGCCTCCCTGGACTGACTAATTACAGCAGAAAGTTAATTGAGGATTACACAGAGATCACAAGACCCCTCATCCATCTGTTGAAGGGTTCAGAACAAACCGAGGCAGTAAGACAACTCAAAAGAAGCGTCTCACAAGCGCCTTGCCTAGCTTACCCTGTCAAAAACAAGGAGTTCTTCTTGGAGACAGGGTTCTAAAATACTTGCTTGACTGCAGTGTTATATCAAAAGCATGACAAGGTCAATAAAATTATCTCCTATGCGAGAAAGACTTTATCCTCTGTGAGAAGGCTCTCCTGGCAACTGTGTGGGTATTTAAGAATTACCGCCCGTTTATCCAGGGGGAACACATCAAAGTGGGGACTCCACACCAGCCTCTGCAATGTCTTCAAAGTGACAAATTCCGGGCTGGAAATGTGAGTAATTCCCAAATTACTTCCTGGATTCTGTCAATGCAAGGCTTTCCTGTGGAGGTCAGATATGGCCAAAACAAAAGGAGTCCCCTCGCGCAAGGTCTGGCTGACTTGCAAGATTGTGCCAGAGAAAATTGTCTCAAGGACGAAAGTCTTAAAATCAAGGACAACATGGAGGCATACCTTAATTCCCCACACAAAGTCTATGAAGAAGGCAAGTGTGAGGGAATGCCCACTGTCAATGTTGATGGGTGCTCCTACCATGTTGACCACCACGGGGAAAAATAACTTGTGGCTGGCGTAGGGAATGCATGGGTGAATGATGCCCCACAACCCTCCGCTGGGTACAAAATCGGTCCCTGAAGTAGTCAAGTGGCAGAGTTGATGGCTGTGCATCAAGCCATCCTCACTGCTGTCCAACTCCACGAACTGGTCATAATCACTGATTCACATAATGTACGGAACAGGTTCGTGGAGCACCTCTTTAACTGGAAAACCAGAGGCATGCTATGTGCTAATAATAAACCTTTAAAACATGGAAAATGAATACAAAATATTGATGATCTGGTCACGTCGAATGGGATGACCATCTACTGGAAAAAGATCAAGGGTCATTCTAAAGTAGAGGGACCAAACAAAACTGGAAATGACCTAGCTGATCAGCTGGCCAGAACCGGAGCCATCTGCGGCGATCTACTTGAGATCGAGTTCCTGTTGGGGGGGATCCAGGTCACTGCTATCACTAGGTCCCAGACAAATGCTCACAATGAACTCTCAACTGCACAATGGAATAAGGAGACCCCAGATGCTGATTTGATAACAGCTCAAAAAGGGGATCCAATAATTGGTAAGTTTTATCAACACATTGAGGACCCTGAGAACTTTCCCCTGATGGATACCAATTACATTGGGAAAGAGGACCTCAGACTGTTGATGAAATGTCCAAAAATGTTCCGAATCCACGACGGTTTGATGGTGAGGAGATCCATATCTGGCCATGACCAGTGGGTGGTCCTTACCTCATTCCGAAGCCTGATGCTAAGTCACGCCCATGATGCGGCCACAGCCGGTCATCAGGGATTTCATACGACATTAGAAATATTACGAGAGGTTGCATACTGGCCACACATGGGGCAGGACCTCGACAAATAGTTGAAGGGGTGTCCTGTGTGTGCACAATTTCACACAACATCACTCACACACCGTGCTCCCCTCCAAAAGAGGGGGATGACACTGCCTTGGTCAGATTTGCAAGTCGATTTTATCGGGCCCGTGATTCGCTCCTCTAGGGGGAACAAGAACATGTTGACCGTAACATGCTTGTTCACTAAATGGATAGAATATCTCCCGGCCCCACATTGCAAGGCAGAAACAGCAGCTGCCCTGATGATCAATCACATCTTCTCACGTTTTGGACTACCCCAAAGGATTGAGTCAGACCGAGGTAGGTAGCCACTTCACTAGCGAAGTGATGACAAAGATGTGGGAGATACTTGGGGTCAAAAGGAAACTACACATTGCCTACCAGTGGTCCTCTAGTGGTGGAGTTGAGAGGTACAACAAAACTATTGTGAGCATATTAAAAAAGTTTGTGGCAGATTCTGGGCCAAGGTGGGAAATTCGATTATCCCTTGTCCTGATGGCCATCAGATCTACCCCTTCTTCTGCAACAGAAATGTCTCCATTTGAGCTGATGACTGGACGAAGGATTGTGCTACCCCAGCATCTGCTCTACAGAACCCAAGAGCAGACCTTTATAAATGCCTCCACAACTCATGAGTCTGTTGAGAATCTGAGAAAACACCTTCAACATGCTTTTGCCTATTCTCAGCTGAATCGAGAGAGATTTGCAGACAGTATGAAGACACACTATGATCTTAAGACAACTAAAAAGGAATACCAAGTAGGAGACCGGGTCTACTTGTACAATTTCTAAAGGAACCAAGCCAAAGAGTGCAAATTTCCCCCAAGTTTGCGGTGTCCTTTTGAAATTGTGGACAGAATTTCACCAGTCACCTACAGAATCTGCATCCCCAAGGGATGTTTGGCAGAAGGGGAAGACAAGTGGGTCCACATAAACCAGCTGAAAAGTTGCCATCCCAGGCATACTTTGCGGCAAAAGGAGGAACCAACTGGAAACTCAGATGGGGAATAGTGCCAATTATAATCAATGCAAGTGTCTTTTCCCACTGCTGACATCCCCAAATGACATGTGGACATAGGAGGGGGAAAATATCCATAACCATGCTATGTTCTATCTTCTAGCATCTGGACTAAGAATCATCTAAAGGGATTACCAAGGAGGACCACTCGGGGACCGGGAGGAAAGACCCAAGGAGCCCGGAGTGCCACTCCATACTCCCAGCCAGAACCAGCAATACTCTTGACCAGAACCGGTGAGTAGAACGGGTCTCCTCCATCACTGACGGGAGAAGCAGCTGACTTTCTCCATAATGGACAAAAGAAAAGATCATCCCAATCTCCCGACTTCCCCTTGACGGGCATTCAAAAACAAGTCGGGAGGGGGGGCTCTGTGGGATGAATTGACACACTCCGCTGTGCTATGCGGCATCACCCTGCCAGTTATGGGGAAAAGAAACAGCAACAATGGCGGCAAAACCCTTGTGCACGCCAAAAACCTAAAAAAACCTACCGAAACCGTGTGCTTCAGCACACAAAAAGAGGGATGCACAACCTGCCACCCATGGTGCATGTGCAGTGGAATGGAGCACACCCTGCAGAAATGTGCCAGTGGGTTTCATAACCAGAAAACAGAGTGCAGAGAGAGAGGCAGCACTTTGCAAATGAAACCCAAATATGTGCCTACAAATGACATTTGCTTTGTTGCCAAAAACTCAACACTTTCAACATTCACAATCTTGCCTGGTGCTAAAATTCATGTGTCGATTGAAACATTGTGAAACATACAAAGTCTGAAATCTGACAGCCTCTACACCAAAATATGGGTGCAGTACCTGGGGCTGCCTGAATGACAGATGTCAGAGGAGACCGATGAAACTTTAAAATGAGCTATAATTCAAAAGCCTGCTGGATTAGCAAACAGAAAAATGATTGTTGCCAAAAAGGAATACAGATTTTAGTTGTGTTTTTGATTCCACAGATTGTAGGGCCAAGAAAGAAATCTATTTGTATGTGATGCAACAAATGTGGCTTTTGCTAGATTTAAAAGTTAATCAGCTTGGCTGAAGCTGCAAAAACTGGAAAAGCAGTTTTTTCTCCCAGAAGGGGGGCCTTCCTCTCATCAGAAACACCCAGGAGGTGTTCATTGCAGGGTAGAGCAGAATCTTGTCTACAGAAGGCAAAGGAACAATGACAAAGTTGCAGCCCAGGAAACTCTAGGTGTGAAGGCAGTCGTAAACTCTCTTGGAAGGAACAAGCCAGGAGGGGGATGCCTTGGACTGCAAGGAGACAAAAAGAGGTGGAGCCAAGTGACCATCTGTTGCTAAACATGAATAAAGAACACATTTTAAAAGACATGTAACTTGCTATTGAAAATGGTGAAAAATATAAAAATGACAGAGTTGTTAATTTAATTTCTGGCTGCATGTGTGAAGAGGCGGCAGAACTCTGTGACGTGTTCTGGACAGGAATGGCAAGATATGTGATTTTATGCAAAATGTATTACTGTTAGAATTGTGAAAATGTAAACGCCTATCCCTATGTTAAACACGCACATTTGTGGAAAGTTGCATAAAATTTGGAAACTGTGTGCATAGCGAAAAGGACAAAAATCGGTAGAAAGTTAAAACAAGATCCTAAAGCTGCAAGATTTTGATGAAAAGATGCTACACAAAATATGGCATCTTTGTGTGTGATTTATATTAAGGTGACTAATGTAGAAATGTCTGTTTAGTGTAAAATCCGATTTGGAGACCAGTGGCTAAAGGGAGGTCTCTGAGGACTGTAAAGCAAATCCTAAAATGTGACATCAGCCGGGCTTGATCCAATCATCCCAAATGCAAGGCGGAGATGAAGTGTTGACCCTATCCCAGCTCAAAGGGGCAAGTTTAGCTAAGCCGGCCCTACACCCCCTTTGTGATGTCATTTTAGAGCATAACTAGAGACAGCTGACAGCACATAGGACAGACAGATCCACTCACTTTCCTGAAGCTGGCGGAGCGCCCTGCTGCTGAAATCTACATCTTCCTTGTTCCAGACTCCAGAAACTTGGCAAAGCAAAGGCCCATGCATAGCTGAACCATTCTCCACTAGGCCTTAAACTCTAGAACAGACCCCCAAAAACCTAGGGAAACCATCATAATACAGCCGGGCGTGCTGTTAATGCTTGCCTGCTGAATTGAGGTATCCTCAGAACCAAGAAGGGCAGATTCTGTCTAGTCCTGTGCCGTGCTGTGACCAGAGAGCCTTGCTGACCTTATCCAGTCCAATGTGCCCAGGTGTCCATCCCTGATAGATCTGATTCAATGTTCCAGAATCCTGATGGTCCAGAATCCTGACGGTCCAAAATCTTAAATCCATTTTGTCTTGTGAGTATTAACCAGAAGCTAGAAACTGTTGATTCCTGTGCATTATCTTTTCCCCTCCTAACCTCTGAACTGTCCTTACTTCCATAATCAGTAACATTGTCTGAATCCGTAGTGAAATCTTATTCTGTTTAACTGTAAAGGCATCCTTTTTCTGGTGTCCAGTCATACTTTCGAAAGAATACTTTCGACATGCAAAAGTTCCAAATACAAAGCATCATGTGTTTTTATTTTAGTTTTGTGTAAAAAAAAATGTAAAAAAGAAAACGGGGGTTAGGGGGAGCCCCCATTAAAAAAAAAAAAAAAAGCATTCAAAACTTTTTTTCCAATGCCTTTGTGTTGGAACTTTTGTATTTCGAAAGTTTTACTTTCAAAACTATCACTATGAACCCTTTTTCTAGTCATCTTTGTCAACTTTGATGTATTAATTTAACTCGAGTGACCAGCCTAGCGCTTCAAGGTGGACAGCGAGGAACCAGGACTGAGTCGCAAATCTCTCCTGACTCTTACCTGTGCTGTCCTGGTGGCTTAGCTTGGATGCTCTAGTCCATATCAATATTTGTCTGATTTTAAACTAAAGCCTCTGTCCAAAAACTGTGCCTATATTTTTGAAAAACACCCTCTACTAAAACCTCTATAACTCCCTCAGTTTTTGTGATAGAAACAAAATCTCAACTCCTACTTGTACCTAACATCCATAGATATCCATAGAACCCATAAAAACAGTGCGATTCTCCTGTAATCGCAAATATCACTGACTAAATCATTGCTGGTGATTGTATGCAACTGCTCAAAGAGGCTCCCATAGGAATTTAGAATAATTTATGCATTGTTCCACACATTTAGAGTTCTTGCTCATCCACTTTTCAAAGTCAATCTGACAGTTGAAAAGTCCACTTCGTTTTTTTCTTTTTCTGTGTAAGGAGAGAAGGGGGAAGTGAGACACTGTTTGATCTGTACTATTCCTGAATACCTGCTCTCTCCTTCCATCTCTTTGCATTGCCTATTGGGGGTTGAGGGGTGTTGCAGGGGGAACCTCTAACCATAGTGATATCTGATCTGAACCAACAAAAAAGTATTATTTCTGTGCTGCATTTGTTTTGCTCATTGCTTATTCCTAGTGCTTTAAAGATATTATTCAGTGTTCTGTCACCCCATTGGTGATTGTTGTATCTATTAAAATATATATTGTGATTTTGATCTTAAATAAATAAATACATAATACCTTTTACAAACTAGCCTGATTCCTAGTCCAGCGTGACCTGGGGTATTTTTAAGTAAGGGGTGTGATATGAATGATACATCTTTCAAATAATTGAATCCATATATCAAATAAGTTTTTCCATTGCGCTGTACACTAGGCCGAGAGCAGAATGTATCGCCTGATTGAAATCCTTATCACTATATGATCAGTAGGGAGGTTTTTTATATACGTTTTTGATGTACTGTATGCATGGACTTTGCACTTTGCACTTTACTGCGTCGACCAATAGGGAAGATTTTTGTATACCTCTATGTATTTGTATCTTGAGGTATTTACCTTGGTATTTTTCTGAAAATCTAAATTGAAATTGGGGTTTGCATGTATTGTATTTTGGAACGTGTGGTTTATGGTGACAAGGATAGCCAATATAGGTGGCATCCCAGGTTGATAAAAACAATACATTGTTTACAATATATATAAGGTTTCCTTTATTTACACCCTTCTGTTCATAGGTGGCGGGGTGTGTGGCCAAGGCTGGGCTCTGAGCAGGGGGTACAGCCACATGATTCCATTGTTCTTAGGCAGGTTGCGCTAAATTGATGGCTGCTGTTTTTATTTTAATAAGCTTTAAGACAGAAACAATGATCATTTAGGTATGCCATACGCATAGCAGAGTGTGTATAACTCACAGACATTATTCAGCTTTGTCAATAATGCCATTAACAGATGTGTATATTATTCTTTTGGGTGCCCAATTCTGCTAGGCCCCTGCTGTGGGTTGATGGATACAGCACACAGCTGCCTGTTCTCAGCTCTTTCAGCTTCTGTTTCTGTTGCAATACGGAGACCTGCTGTGAAGAGGTTACATCCGTCTCGTGCCTCACCATCAGAGACACCAGCCATTCAGGAAACCTCTCGGATAACCGATTGGCCAGTCTCGGCTGGTCCAATTAGATGGGACCTGGGGTTGGACCTAGGGAAGTGACGCTGGCAACGTTTCCTGTGCTCTAATATCTCTAGCTTGCACCTCTCCCACCTTCCTCTTGCTACCCAGTCCAACACATCTCCTCGAATACCCTATGCCCTGGAGCAGCATGAGAGTTGCCCCATGCTCTACAATCAAAATACCTGAATGGAGTAAAGAATCACTGTGGCATGGAATGCAGAGTGGGCACAAGTGTAGTTGCAGCAAGAGAGCCTTGTCATATGCCAAATGTGTTGGTTGCATCAAGAAACAATCGATCTGAAAGTAACAAAACACGGTTTCTTTACGAGTAAGTGTGCATGAGCCCACATGCAACCTTGCAGTCGGAAGTGTCCGCTTGGAATTTACTGTTGTTCTCGCTCGTCTTCATCCTGTGGACAAAGAACATCACTTGTACTGTTTGACCTTCGCTTTGAGACCTGCAGGGCTAGGGGGCTGGGGGTGTGTTTGTTAGGCTCGGCTAATCTTTCTTCTGAATAGGATCACTGTTTCCCCAGCGAGAATGGAAACCCAAGAGCAGCCATTGGAATTCCAATAGGAATGCCATTAGCAGCGTCATTCTTAAATAGGTCTCTTTCCTCGAACTGCTTTGCGATAGCAACCTCGCAGTCTTAACCCTTCTTTTTGCTGTGAGGGGTAACGTTTTGCTAAAAGGGACAGGTAAAACCTGTGGTAGAGAAATGTTCATGCTCGTTGGAGTGCAGGCACCAGCAATGTTTTTGAGACGTGGCAGTAGCTTATTCCACAGTGCGTCAATGTGAGGCCTGTAGTTTATTTTGCTCAACCAGACCGCATACCTTGATTGCATAGCAATGACATTAGTATTATTGTATTATTATTATATATGGGATATAGTACCCTCTACCCCATAGTGTAAGGATGTTGCAAGTCACCAAGGAGTTCCCTGATCAAATAGAGGAACGAGGCTAAAGGTTGAGTTCCTTTAAAAGGTCTGGGAAGTCCTGGGCGACTTGCAATATCCCTTTTCCGTACATTCACTGCCATCTCCTTTGATACTTGGCCTCTTGCCTGTTGTAATGCAAGAGATCTTCCAATTAATGATACATATAATCATTTCCAATGTTTGCAGAAAAATAGTTTAAGCAGTTTAATCCAATTCACCTAAAACCGTTCTTATTTTGTGCTTTAAAATAAGTAATAACATGCATGCTCTCATTCGCTAAACTCTAGCAGTGTACAAAATAACATTTTACCATCAACAGTTTCTTATTAGTTCTTGGCTGAAAAGTGTCTCAGAAAGTTGTTTTTCAACAAAGGGATTTGAAAAGCTTGTCACAGATTTAATTAAGTGCTGCAGTGTAATTCTGCTATGTGCTGGCTTAGGCAGCAGGCATTGCGATGTCACAATTTAAGCATAAAGATGATTACAAAGCAATTGTGGTGTCATTTTCTTATTACAGGTCAGTAATGATGCACAACTAGCATGTAATAAGGACATTATTTACAGACTTTTATGTAGTATTGGTGGCTGCCATTGTGGCTTTCCAGCTCGCTGTGGGTGGCGTACATTTCCTTTAACGGCCCTCCAGCCTGAGCCTCGGGGTTCATCCGGGGTGTGAATGGTTTCCTTTTTGTTCTTCGGGAGATTTGCGCTGCTTGCGCAGCCGATCTTCGGAGGAAAAAAAGAAAAGCAAAAAGAAAAAAAGATGACTGCAGCAAAATATGGAAAAGGGACTAAGTCCTTTTTCCATTTTCATTGGCGGTGTCCAGACTGGAGACGCCCCAGGTCCCCAGGAAGGGGTGGGGAAGGGGTTGGATTTTTTTTTGCCGAGGGAAGGCAACAGGGTGAGGCTTCCTGTTGCCTCCCCATGTTAAAAAGAAAAGAGAAAAAAAAACGCTGCCACCCGGGGAAGGTCCTCAGGTGGCTGGACTAGTGGGCAGGGATGGTGTATTCTCGCCCGCTGTTCCAGCCACCTGATTGGCTGATGTTCCTTCCCCGGGTCTAAATTATGAGGATTCTTCTTCTTCTTCTTCTTCTTCTTCTTCTTCTTCTTCTTCTTCTTCTTCTTCTTCTTCTTCTTCTTCTTCTTCTTCTTCTTCTTCTTCTTCTTCTTCTTCTTCTTCTTCTTCTTCTTCTTCTTCTTCTTCTTCTTCTTCTTCTGTATTAGTAGCATTAGTTGGAGCAGTATAAGTATTAGAAGTGTAGCAGTAAAAGTACTAGCCACAGTAATATTATTGATAATATTCATACTCACAGATTTTGTTATTTTAGAGAAAGGCAATTGACAGACAAGCGCAAATGTCCTCGCCTTCTGATGCAGCTACTGCCTGTACACAAGACACATGAGTCACAAAGATTGTTTCTCTGCAATGGAAGTGACTAGCTTGGAATGCAAGAGTCACACAGCCACCTGCTCCATCTATATTTAAATGTCAGGCACATGCCCGACATGCACACATGCACTGGACTCCAGTACAAATGTAGTTGGATACTGGCTGTCCATTGGATGTGACAAACCTAAAATGGCCCATTGCTTTGGAAGCAAATGATATATATTGAGGTTTTTTTCAAATAGAGACTAGTAAAACAAGATACATAATATAGAAATATATTGACCACCTTCTGAACCTTAATTGGGCACCAGGCTCCCTCATGAACAGTAGCCCCATGCACTGCCTCTGGGCTTACCGCACACTTAGATACTGTATCTCCAACCCTGCAGTCCCATGCCTCCTTGCACTTACTCAGAGCTGGTCACCCCGGTGGCACTCACATGAGCTCTGCCCTACTGCACTTCTCTCCCCTCCTGGCACTTTTTCTCTCCCCTCCCCTTGCACGATCTGAATGACACAAGTCCGTGTAAGATAGTTTGTATTCTCCTCCCTTTATCTCCCCTTCTTGTCGCGCCTAGAAACACTTGTGTGCAGGCGCGGTATAAATTAGTTATATCATATCATATGTATTTCTGTTGGACCGCCAGGTCTTTAAAGACCCTGCATGCATTGCCCTTTCCTCTCCTTGGCATGAGTGCATCCCTCAGTGAATTAGAAATGCAATGAAGTCAAAGTAAGCCACTCCAGATGGATAGATACATTTTGAAAATGCTGCAGTTTGGCAATATCTGGCCTCCAATACCTTTGATCAGTCAGATTCACTTTTTGCATCTACCCACAACTACCCTGTGTAGTTTTTCCTGACTTGCATGGCCAGTTGACACATGCAAGTCAGGAAACCTTTTTGGGAATCTGATGCACAGTATTGGATTGGGGTCTGCAACCCTTGGGTTTTTCCAGATGTTTTGGACTAAAACTCCCATGATCCCTCACAATTGACTTTTTTGGCTAAGGCTGATGTGAGTTTGTAGTCCAAAACATACAGAAACACAAACGTTGCAGACCCCCAGGTATAGGACAAATGGGCATTCAACTTCACTATAATTTGAATCTATTCCTCGAGTTATGGTATGGTGGTAGGAGGGTGCTGCCTATGTCATCCACACTATTCCACTTTGCACAATTAAGCACAATTTACAGTACGAAACGATGTCAGTTTTCCTGGTAGCAGTTCTGCCACATCTTCACATAAGATGCTGAATGCCACGGTTGCAGCTACCCATAGCCACATTGATGTTGTGTTTGCTTAACAGTCCATCAAAAGAATAGTTTAAGATGATACGTTGACCAGAGATAGAGAAACATAATAGGACAAACTACCTAGGCGAGGGAGAGGAGTGGAAATATGTTACTAGATAAACAGAGAGAGAGAGGCAGGGGGCATGGGCAGAGGAGAGCTGGTTGGAGAGGAAGGGGCACAAGGGGATGGGAGATGTGTATCTGCTTGCTTGGATCTCTGTAGCTCCCCTGCTGCCACCCACGCGTCTAGCACTGCATCCAATAAAGAGCCCTAGCCCTGATTGTCTGTCCACTTAAAAGGCTGTTGCTCCACCCCTGCAGAGCCTGCCCACAGGATCCTAGGAGGAAGGGGCCATGATGAAAGCAGATGTCCAAGTAACAGATAGGTGAAGGATGTCCCAGGGTTGAGTGACAGGAAAAGGATGGGGATTCACAGAGGGGAGTAGGCTGGCACATTCAGATACAGCCCTCTCCTTCACAGAAAACATCCCAGGATGGACACAATGGAGGATGCACAGCCCACTCCTCCACAGCTGTGCCAGGAAGGGGGATGAAGAGACCAAGGAAGAAGGGGGCAGGGACGTGACAAGTGGGCAAAAATCGAGCTACAACTGCAAAGGAAGGAGATGGAAGGGGTCCCCTCACTCACCCATGTGGTGACCACATCTATTTATTTATTTATTATTTAATGTGATATAGTTTGAAAGAATTCAAGCTCTACACATAATACACAAATGTACATTTAAGTAAAAAAAAAAACAAATAAGCAAATATTATTAAAAGGAAAAGGAGAATATTTTAAATAAACTAATAATAATATACCAAAATGATACTATACATAAAATCCTAGGTCGTTAAAATATTTCTAAAATAGCCCCAAAAAAAAGTAAGTAATACTATCTTTTTCCAAAGTTCTGTACAAGCTTAGGCACTTGAAATAGTAATATACATGAGTCCAAAGCTACCCAAATAGCATTGCAGTTCTCATATTGCTCAAATCAGAGGGCCCAACTTTGATTCAATTTTTATCCATATATTATAAAGAGCTATGAACAGGTGCATGTTGCAGGTGTTTGTGCAATATAACCAGAATGACATTTCACCAATGGTTTGGGGTTTATGTACACATTTACCAAGGTGTAATACAATTGTACTAGATCTGGCATTCCGTTAATAGATGTTTGGCTGTCTCCAAGGATTCAGATGTGTTACAAAGGCGACAAACTCACTCTTGGACAGGAATATTCTGCCCGGTTCCCAGATTCATCAAAGTAGGTAGTTGTTCCAATCTAAACAAGGTGATGAAACGTCTGAGGTTTTTAGTAGGACAGAGATTCAAATACGCCTGGGGCTTCATGAAGGTGTATAGTCTATATTTGATAAATTGATAGCTCTTTAAAGTACACAGATGGGCAAAGTTCTCAAGCCAGTCCCAAAGGTCCACCCGTTTCCCAAGTGCATTTTGAACTTCCTTCGTATAGGCCACCCCTCTATGTGTCCAGCCTATGTCTGCTAGGAATTTTGTCATTGATTTAAGTAGGGGTGAGGTAGTATGTTTTTTGGCCACTTCCTGGTGTATCATGGACAATAATGGATTAGTACAGTAACTAGTCATCTTGAGGTAGAACCCAGCCCTCTTTTTAAGTACTATCGCTTTTAGTGATGGAAGTCCCAGTTCTAATCTTATCAAGGCCATCGGCACCCCTGGGGACAACCCCAGTATCCAACGCCAAAATTTACCTTCCATCACCTGGAGCCAAGTTAAGTCGAAAGAGAGGAGGGCCTCAAGACCGTAGGTGATCATAGGTGTAAACACTTGGATATATAGGTGTCGTGTCCCCCAAAGTGTGAAGCCACCCTGCTTACTCGAAAATGTGGAAATCAGTGCAGTAACTTGCGCTGCTCTGATTTTGCGTCCTTGTCTGCAGTAGTGATAGTCAGGTGACCACATTTCTTCCCATGAGTCCAGGGAAGAAGGGCGGGAATCACAAAGCATAGGCAGGCCCTCTTGGGGAGCAGGAAAGTCCAAGTGACAAAAAGGGGATGAGGAGGTCACAGGATGGGAACAGCTGTGTACACATGCAGGGACTGGGGATGAGAAGAGTTCCTCAGGAAGAGGTAATTCATATGCCGTACAACTGGCAGCTGTTAGCTGTGCCTGGGGTAGGAACAATTTTCATTCAATTCATTGAAATGCAGCAATTCCCTGTGTCTGGGCCAGTGCGGTTACATACAGTGAAATGCATTTGTGGAAATGAGAATTCATGCAATACATTAAAATGCACCAAGTGACATGCAATACATTAAAATGCAACAAGTAGCAAATATCAGAAGCAACACAGGCGTCCACCTGCTGAAAGTGCTATTTTCACATTTTCTCAGGGGGAAGGGAATTCCACAAGCCTGGCGCACATGCATCAAAGCCGGTACCAGCAACATTTTTCAGTTTGAACTGGGGAGGGAGTCATTTGTTAGTGCCATTGGAACTAAGTGTGGCTATGGCCTTGTGTAGTAATTTCAATAAAATAGCCAGGTGCTTTACCAGCAAGACTTTTATGAGTAAGGGAGAGGATTTCGGTGATATCTGATTATGGACAGGCAGCCAGTGGAGAGATCTTCTAGCCTCAGTGACATGGTCAGTCCTGCCCAGGCCGGCCACATATGGCTCTCACTGCTCCGTTTTGGGCCACCTGCAGTGTTTTCAAGTTTCATGTTAGCTTTCGAGGTGCCCACTAATAAACTTACTTTTGCAATAGTCAATTTTTGACTTAACTAGAGCACATGTTACTGAAGACATATTAGTGCTAGACAGATAAGGCTTAATTTGCCTAAGCAGTTTGATGGTATAAGCACAAGAGGTTTTAACATGTGCCACATGTTTTATCATTGTGAAGTATGAGTTGAGATAGACTCCTAATGTTTCACAAATGTTAGGACTGGGATAATACAATCTGCAATTTTGAACTGGCCATAATTAGTATCCAGTTACTTCATACGTTGGGCCAAGCCTACAATCATCAACTCTGTTTTGTTGACCATCCCATATTGAATCCTGCTATATATGTGATTTATCTTAGTGGTGTCCAAATCATAATTCCCCCCAAACTCAAAAACCAGCTGGGTGTCGTCAGCATAGTTGGTATATTTGGTTCTGACACTATCCAACAAGTCAAAGAGGGGGCGGGTATAGATATTGAAAAGGGTTCGACAAAGACAAGCACCCTGGTGAATGCCACAAGACAATGGCTCAGGTGGTGCCTTAAAACTATCAACTGATACCCCTTGCAGTCCAAGGCCCAAGAAAGGAGACCATCCAGGAAATTGAGGACTCAGAGCAATTATCAATTTTCTTAAACCTCTCAAGCAGCAGTTGAGTGATCAACTAAATCGAATGCTGCCTAGAGGTCAAGGAGCATAAGCATGGCAACCCGTCAACTGTCAACAATTTCAACCAGATTGGTTCTTAGGTCGAACATGGCGGCCTCTGTACTCTGCAGTGCATGGAATCTCGATTGCCGAGCTCCGAGCAAATGATTCATATCGATGTATTCCGGGAGTTGCCGGTATGCGGTTCTATCAGGAATTGTTAAAAGAAAAGGAACCTTCGTGATAGGTTGAAAGTTACCTGCAACCTCTGGATCAAAAGTCTCCTTCTTGAGAACCAGAGTTATCCTAACGTCCTTAAGACATGATGGAACAACCACAGACAGGTAGGAAGAATTTACAATGTCAGTGATAAGTGGCACCAGACATCCTATAGAGCCCTTAATAAGGCTAGCATGACACATGTCACCGGCACAAGCAGAGTGTTTCAGTCGCTGTACGATATTAATGATTTTGGGGGTAATTCATAGAATTTAGCGCACAAGTGGCACACGCGGCTGGCGCACAGTGTGCGCGTGCGAATCTCTGCACCAGCCGCGTGCGCTAAAATCCATTTCCGCGCACAGCATATTCATGGATTTTAGCTACCAAAACCAGCCGTGGCGCAGCGACCCTGCAGCAGCACCAGTCACGCCCCCAAGAATGCCCCTCGCGCAGGGAAAAGCCATCAAAATCCCCAATCCAGCGCAAAGGGCTGCGCTCACCCTGTACCAGCACGGCAAGCAGGGTATGTGTATTACTGCGGTTCGCGGGAAGTTTCACATGCAATTTCAGCAGGGTACGTGTATTACGGGGGTGCGCGGGAAGTTTTACACGGGATTGGCCTGGGTACGTATATTTCAGTGGTGCACAGGGAGTTTCACATGCGATTTCAGCAGGGTACGTGTATTTCGGGGGTGCGCAGGAAGTTTCGCACGCGATAGGTCCTGTGCGAGTGGGGTACCTGGTTTCAGGGGTGCGCAGGAAGTTTTACATGCGATTGGCCTGGGTACGTGTCTTTCAGGGGTGCGCAGGAAGTTTCACACGCGATTTCAGCAGGGTACGTGTATTTCAGGGGTGTGTGGGAAGTTTTACACGCGATTTCCACTGGGTACGTGTATTTCAGGGGTTTGCGTGAAGTTTCACACGCGTTTTCAGCAGGGTACGTGTATTTCAGGGGTACGTGGGAAGTTTCACACGCGATTGGCCTGGGTATGTGTATTCAGGGGTGCGCGGGAAGTTTCACACGCGATTTCAGCAGGGTAGGTGTATTTCAGGTGTGCGCAGGACGTTTTACATGCGATTTTGCTGTCAGAGTGGGGAACGCTTATTTTGGGGGTGCACGTGAATAGGCAGTGTGGGTCCTCCCAGGTGTCCCCTCTATCCCCTCCATGGCCCCTGCAGGCAGGCCACACCACAGGGGACTACCCTGTACCCCTGGCCATGTCCCCCAGCACCCCCACCCCCCAGCAGTGAGGGGCACCTGCCAGCAGGCCCCCACTCATGTCCCCCTGCACCCCCACCACCCAGCATTGACAGACACCTGCCAGCAGACCCCGACACATGTCCCCCAGCACCCCCACCCCCCAGCAGTGGGGGGCACCTGCCAGCAGGCCCCCACTCATGTCCCCCTGCACCCCCACCCCCCCAGCATTGACAGGCACCTGCCAGCAGGCCCCGACACATGTTCCGCAGCACCCCCACCCCCCCAGCAGTGAGGGGCACCTGCCAGCAGGCCCCCACTCTTGACCCCCTGCACCCCCAACCCCCCAGCATTGACAGGCACCTGCCAGCAGACTCCAAAACATGTCCCCCAGCCCCCCCACCCTCCATCATTGACAGGCACCTGCCAGCAGGCCCCCACTCGTGTCCCCCTGCACCCCCAGCATTGACAGACACCTGCCAGCAGGCCCCGACACATGTCCCCCTGCACCCCCACCCCCCAGCAGTCAGGGACACCTGCAAGCAGGCCCCCACTCATGTCCCACTCATGTCCCCCTGCACCCCCACCTCCCAGCAGTGCAGGGCACCTGCCAGCAGCCCCCCACTCATGTCCCCTTGCATCCACACCCCCCAGCAGTGCAGGGCACCTGCCAGCAGGCCCCCACTCATGTCCCCTTTCACCCCCACCCCCCAGCAGTGTGGGGCACCTGCCAGCAGGCCCCCACTCATGTCCCCTTGCACCCCCACGGCACTGTGGGGCACCTGCCAGCAGGCCCCCACTCATGTCCAACTCATGTCCCCCTGACCCCAGGTCATGACGATCCTCAATCATGGCCCTTATGGCCAGCCTCCCCAGCCCAAAGACCCAACCAAGTATTGCATCCATCCACAAAGAAAAGGCAATTACATGACAAAACCACAATGGCAAGTACGTAAATGAACACATGTCCGTCACACACACACAATGGTTGCAAGTGAATGTGAAAACCCATATCATGACATGCATGAAACCAATGAGATAATAACACACATCGAAGTATGAAGAAATAAATGTATTAAATACAACATAAATGTAATGAAAATCAAATAAACAACAATGGTAATAAAAAAAGAAAAGCTGCATGTCCGTTAAAAACTGAAAAACAGGAAATCATAATCCAAAGAAATCCAAAGGAAATGGTGTCCAAAGTCACAGTCCAACAAAGCAAATCCAAGGGAAAAAGAAAAGTGAAAACCATTGCTCCATGGTGAAATAAAAAAAAAAAAGAGAAGAATCCAATGGTGAACTATATACAGATGAACAATCCAGGGTCCATGAGCCCAACTGAAGAAATGAAACCTAGCAAAAATACTACCTAATAAAAAACTATATACAGAAACGTGGTGCATTGTCCAAGCGCATCCAAAATAAAGAAAAAACAAAAGGAAACCTAACACTATCTAACTATATACAATGGCAACGGGCAAGTCCATGCGGGTCACTCTGTGGTGTCCCGGGCCAGGGCATCATCGAACTCCATCTCGATGTCCCGGACGCGGGCCTCTGCCCTGGCCCCGAGGTCTCGCAGGGAGGCACTCATGGCCTGATCCAACTCCCTGCGAGTTGCCTCGAGGCACTCTGCCTACCTCAACGCCCGACGCATGGAGTTCTCCACCCTTACCATTGTGAGCCGCGCCTCTTCCGCCCGCCGCTGCTCCGCACCTATCTGCTGGCCCAACCGCAGTTACACGGAAGACACTCCCATTCCTGGGTCCTCCTGCTCTATGACCGATGCCTGCCCCTCCGATATTGATGGCCCCGAGCCATCATTGCTCCCACCTACAGCCTGCTCCTGCTGCTGCTGCTGCTGTCCATGTGCCCTGTCCGATGGTGCCTGCACATCCTCCATCTGCTGGTCTTCAATTGTGGTGTTCACCCCTGCTGGACTGCCAACTCCCGACTGTGGCAGGGATGGGATCTCCACCAAGCTGGCTGTGTTGGTCAGGCCAGGTCCACAGGGTGCCCTGGTGGAATCTGGGCCGGAAGACGATGTGGAGAACGACCGGCGCATAGCCTCCACAGAGGAGCAGAGATCCGCCAGAGTGCGAGACACATGTAGTAACCCACCGACCAGGGCCCCTCCCAGCAGTGCCACGTCACAACGCTGCTCTTCGTGATGGCGTGCATTCTCCGCCCAGGAACAACGCACATCATCACGAATGTCACGTGTGCGCAACGCGACACCCACCAGGACGGATCCCATACGGTCACGGGACCCAACGCCCGCAGGTAGTGGAGAGGCAGGTGACATGGCACTCTCCCCTACCTGCGGACGGGCCTGGGACAGAGTCTCCCTGCTGGTGCATGATGGTGCAGTCACAGGGTCAAGGACAGAGACATACATAGGGCGCTCCGCGGTGACCTGTGCTGCCTCCTGACCCTGGCCCTGGACTGCACCACTTGCACCAGTGGTACTACCCCCAGCAGGCCCCATGTGCGGCTCAGTAGTGGGCTCCTCCTCCTCTGTGGAGATCACCAACCTGGATGTCTCCGCACTGTCTTCCGCCATTGGAAGCCCCTTTGGGGGCTCACCCGGCCCTTCCGCCATGGCCGTTGTGGCAGACGCGGCACCAGCCCCCTTACTCCCAGATGATGGTAATTCCTGTGAGGGTGGCTGGGCCTTGCGTCGCCACCCGGTGGAGGCATCCCCGCCGCTTGGCTCCACAGCGCCGTCTCCGCCCTCTTCTTCACTTGACGCTGCTTAGAGGGAGACATAGAACACAAGAAACAGGGTACAGCACAAAATACCCTAGACAGGAAGCAATAACACATGAGTGGCACTGTCAAATGTCACTTTCATCCTGTCCTTCCACAACACATGGGTCAATGCATGCAACACACATGCAGAAACACTCCCAGCGCCTGCAATCAACATCAACACCCATGTACAAGGGCCCCTGTAAACCAAGATGTTGCCTTCAAAGTCGCATGCATCCATGGCGTTTCAAAGTCAAACACACACTTCTCTGGCGCGTGCGCGCGCGCGCGCACACACACACACACACACACACACACACAGACACACACACACACACGTGCACCATACATGTACATGACATCAGCACCCATTCCTCAACCCCCCTCCATGTCCAGGAACAGAGACTGCCATGCTTTCCGGTGTGCATTCTGCATGGTCCCCATGTTGCATTAAAACACATGCACCTACCATGTGGTTCACACATAACTGGTCTCACATGCATGACCATGATGTCCCTGCACACACACATCCATACATGGCCTATGTCACACATACAAGCAAGTATCAGACTACCAGCACACTGCAACATGCCCTGTCTCACACAGCAATGCTTGGCCACTTACCGCTGAACTCGAGACGGGTCTGCCTCTGAAGGATATGGGTGTGGAGCGCTGGGCCTACACGTTCCAGGACCCTCATCTGGATGTTGCTCAGGCTGACCAGGCACCCCTCCGTGAGGCGCCGGGCCTTTATGAGGGTCCTGGACCTGAAGTCCTCCCAGCGCTTCTTGACATGTTGGTATCCTCCGTGTGGATGGCAACCACTGCGTCATCCCAGATCCTCTCCCGTCCTTCCTTGTTGGCGCATCTTGTTCCGAAGAGGGCATCATACTGCCCCAGGACTTGCTCCACCAGGACACCAACTTCGGTGGCAGTGAAGCTGGTGGCCCTCTGACTCTCTGGCTGGGGGTTGCCAGTGGTCTCAGATGGTGGTGTTCCCGACATGGCAACCCCAGAGGCAGGTGTGGGTGGGCAACTGGGTCCTGGGGCTGGGCTGTGGAGCGATGGTATCCCAGTCGGGAGTCTTCAGTTCCAGCAGGGTGGTCACAGCAACTGCACCCCTGGCTGATGTGCAGGCAGCAAATAGCAGGGCACGTGGGCAGCAGGCAGGTAGGCAGCAGCAGATGGCAGGTGGGAGCATGCTCAGGGCTCTGGGGGGCAGGAAAATGGCCTTCATGGCAGGAGCGTGGTCTTCCATGTGTTTTCGCGTGGCCAGCTTTATACGGAGTGATTTGGCACGTGAAAATATTGCACGTCAGCATGTAATTCGAGGAAAGGCCCTTAGCGCATGTGCGCATCAGCGATTTCATTGGGCCAAAGGCCCTTCGCGTGACGCGCGGGGGTGTGCGTTGTTGTTTCCCCCATGACGTGGGCATAGTGGATTAGCACGCACGCGAAACAAATGCACGTCCCCATGTGAATGCGTGTAATCTGAGGAAAGGGCCTACACGCGTAAGTGACGTGACACGCGCGGGTGTTTCCCTCAGCATGGGTTAAAGGTGAGCGGGGCCAGCAGTTCGCTGTACGTGCCTTTCGTGGAGTCCGACGTGTGTTGCTGCTTCGTGTTGTTTCGCGCGCCATCACAATTTCACAGCTATCAAGGACGTATCTCTTCTTTTGGCGGGGGTATTGGCTACGCGTGTTTTTCTGCATCGCGCTAGTCAGACGGTGAGTCGCGCACGCTATTTTTCCCACTGCGGGTGCCCCTGCGTATCGCACCATTTCTGATGTCATAGTAGCCTGCGTGTCCCACGCGTACGCGTTTTTCGTGTTACTGGGTGCCACCGCGTACTGTGGGAGGTTGATTCCATGCACCTAGGCTGCAGGGTTGCGTGCACGGTTTTCCAGCAATTTTTGGGTGCCTGAGCGTTGCGTGACCCGTCACTACATCACCGGGGTCACATACAGCCTTGCAGGTGCAGGGGGGCTGTTAACATATTGCTTCCCACCCCCTTGACCCCAATTGCCCAGGTCAATTGTGGTGTACACCTCCCATTGGCACTACTACATCTGTGCCCTGGTTGGGAGGACACCAAAGGTGAGGGGCGCCTCAGCTGGGCATTCTCCTCATGGTGGGTGTGGTCAGGGACGTGACCGGGGTGACCAGGGAGTAGGGGGACTCCAGGGTGTCCAGGGCAGCCGCAGAGGGGGAAGAGGCAGGGGTTCGCCACTTGAGCACGATGTTGTGCCATGTGTCGGTGCAGTCATGCCACCACCCCCTGTGGTTCCTGGAGATGCAGCTTCTGCATCTGGCACTGGTGCCTGTGTGACCCGGCAGTCCGTTCCATCGACTGCCACGTGCCCAAGGGTAGTGGTAGCTGTAGGTGCAGCTGTGGACACCGCCACCCAGGCTCAGGGTCTGCCAGCGCAGCCTGCGTTGGCACTTGAGGAGCCCTTGGAAGATTTCCAACAGGCCAGGATGGAAACCGTAGGGGCACGCAGGGCTGCCCTGACCAAGACATGTGTCCCTGGGGCAGTTATGTCATCTGCTGCCCCAAACAGCCGGGTGTTGGCAAGAGCAGGGGCAGATGCACCCAACAACACCCCGGTTGTGAGTCTGCCAACCAGGACAGTTGCGGTTAATGACTCTGCCACAGCGAATGTTGCTGCGCAGGGTCCATTAGAGGGCACCCAGCTGCCACTGACAGAAGTCAGGCCTTTGGTCGTCCCTCCACCTGCCACTCCCTTGGCTCAATCCACCGAACCCACTAGACATACTGGTTAGGGCTGCATTAGCCAGCCAGGGTCTGAGCCACAATCCAAGAGGAGGAAGGTTGCACCTGCAGCACAGGCTGGGACCTCACACACAGCCACGACCTCCTGCACGTCGAGGAAGAAGCCTTTCTGCAACCAGGAACTGGACTTCCTCATGGGCTACGTGCGGGTCCACAGCCGTGACATGCTAGTGGGTGCCAATAGTCAGTCTACGGCTGCCCAACGTGATACCCACTGGAAGCATGTTGCGGAACATGTCAGTGCATTCGGCCATGAGGTGCGCACGACGCAAGAGTGCAAAAAGCGTTGGAATGACATCAAACGCAGTGCTAAGGCTAAGCGTGCCTCAAATTACAACTTGACTCTGGTGACTGGCGGTGGGCCTGCACCAGAGGAGGAAGTCCTCACTCCGCATGAGTCACTCGTTGCAGAGTTCATACCATCTGAATCTGTCGAAGGAGTGGGAGAGATGCTGGACCTTGATGCCCAGTCCAGTGAGTGTTGATGCGTGTTTGTTGAGGATGTGTGTGTTTTACTTGTGGGATGTGTTGTGCATGATTGCCACTACATGTGACGTGTACATGTTTCGGATGTGCAAGTAATGCAATGCTTCCGTGATGCATGTCTGCTTTGCTGGATGGTGGACATGTGGAGCAGACGGGGAGTGTCGGCATCAACACTATTGCACCCTACTCACATTCTGGTTACCAGTATGCCCCTCTGTTCCATGTCCCAGCTCACTGGCCCTTCTGCATTTAGCGTGGGGTGACCTTCCTCTCAGCCCAGGCACGATGTCATTGCATGACTGACGTGCATGTGTCCTCTGCCTGCATGCGGGTACTCCATGTAGGCATGCTCCCTTGCCCCTCCACCCACCGCTCTGCACCCCAATTCCACCTTTGCACTGGTCTGCTTCAATATTGCCATTGGGTACTTCCCTGTTAAAGCGTCCTGTGTACATGCTAACTTCCCGCAACCAATCTGCCAGACATATGCTGTGTGGTACAGCCTTAGTTCTTGATGCAGGGTATCTCACTTGTACTGTGCAGAGCAGGGACATGAGTGCCCATTCATGCTCCATGTGCATTGCACGCATGCCCCTATGTGTCCTTGACTGGATGATCACTGTAATACAAGTCCTGGGTGACATACAATGCATGGCATTTCATCAGCCTTCCCATGTCTACTGTGGCTCAGTACTGCGTTGCACACGTTTAGGGTCTGACAATCTGGGTGGGTCACAGGCCTCAGCCTGTTTAATGGCCAATGACTCTGTCCAACTGGTGTAGTGTCCTCTTCACATGTGGGTGGCCTCCAGACGTTTCATCATGTGTCCTGCTTACTGTCCCATCATCATTTGCAGTGTTGTCACTTGACTCACATGAAGCTGTTGATGCTAGTCAACACTGCCTGTCAATGCACAGGTCTATGGTCAGCCTTTTGATAACATGCTAGGCCTCCATGCTTTTGCACTTGGGTGGAGGGGTGCTTTGCTTGTAGATATGCTACCCAATGAATGCACATTGCACGTGATGCCTGAAGTTGACCTTGCACTGCCTTCACATTTTCTGACACACACCATGAAGTACTTGTACATGTAGGTAGTGAGTAACATACACATTGGCTGCACTGCGTAGACCCACTTCAATGCAAACTGCCACCTTTCAACAGGTCTGATCACAGAAGCAATTCCAAGTTGGCCCAGCATGCATGCCAGGTTCTATTTTGTGTGTCACATGTCTGCCTGATGTTGTTGGTGTGTGTGTGTGTGTTGTGTGCTTCTGACATGTGTAGTGACCTTTTTTCTCTCTATTTTTCAGATGATGACGCAATGGAGCCGGAGGATGGTGTTGTCATGCCAGGCACAGGGTTGGTATCACTACATCAACCCGGCACAAGTGGGGGTTTTGGGGTGGCAGGCCACGAAAACCCCCAAGTGCTACAGGCCATCTTGTCTCTGGCTGCCTATGAGTCTAGCCCTGATGACGACTCTGACGTCCATGTCGCGTTGGATGAGCATCAGGTCCATGTGTCAGGGGTGAGTGATTCTGATGTGGACACTCCTCTGTCCGCGACACCTGCTTTGAGGGGTCAGACAGTCTTGGAACCTCCGCCCGTGGTGGATCGGGATGCAGGGTCACCCTCCACACCAGTCACTGATGTGCCTGGGACATCACGTTGACGGGGGCATGTAGTCGTGCAGCCGCGGTCGGTGCCCACACAACGAGAACAACCGGTCCTTGGGTCCCGCAGGGGTCAAGCCCAGAAACGCGGTCGCCGCGCGCAACCGCTGTATACTGAGTGGGAGCAAGACATGACTGCCAATTCAGAACGGCAGGGGCAGCAATGGAGAACATCGCTGAGAGCATAGAGCATGTGGCCCAATCCATGCTCCCCCCTGCTAGGCAGGTGCTTCTCCAGCAGCAGGCGGCACAGTCCATGGCCCGCTCGCTCAGGCTGGGCATGGTGGCCTCAGACAGGGCACGCCAGGCTGAAATGTCGTCTCTGCGTCAAGCAATTGCTGCTCACGCTGAGGCACACATGGAGGCCCTGAGGGAGGAGTATGCTTCCCTCAAATCAACTCTGGGTGTCCTTCTGATGTCCAAAAGGGGGCGGTCAGAGGAGAGGTTTGCACAGCTTGAGCATACCATCTCGGCTGAGCTACAGGAACTCTGTGTTACACGTGCTACCTTGCAAGAGGAAGCACGTGTATCACGGGCGGTTCTGCATGTGGACCTACAAGTCATCGCCACACAGAACCAGGCTCACCCGTCCGGCTGACTTGCTGCCGACAAGGGGCAAGCTGCGGCTAGGCATGGCTAGGCTACTGTGCCATGTCCTCCTTTCCAGGATGAGCCAGATTCGGACGACCATCTATCTCCCACATAGGTCGGGCTGTGCAGGCGTTGAGCCCATGGAGGTTTTTTTTTTGGCTCTGCATCATCGCATGTGGGTGTTGAGCAGCACCCTGTACCTCCCCCCTCCTGGGTGCCCCCCCGGGTCGTATGTGGCCATTTTTGATTTTTCTTTTAGTTTAGTTAGTTAAGTTTCTGTTTGATAGTTAGTTTAATTAGGTAAAGTAGGTTTTTCGTAGTTAGTGTAATTGGTCAATATAGTTTAAAATTGCTTGTCTATTGTGCTTTCATGTGACAGTGTGGTGCTTTGTGGCTTTTGAAAGCATCCACTGTCTGTTCCAGCTGGGCCCTTCAGGCTTGTCTTGTGTATGTGTTTGCTGCTTGGGGTCCTTGACTCACATATGCCACTCCTGCTTCCCTTATCCATGGGCTCGCAAGGATGGTTCGGTGTAACAGCCTATTACACAAGGGCTTTGGACTGTCATATCTCTGGCATGTCTGCTGCTGTGGAACTTGTGTTAACACCCCTAGTGGGGATGATTTGGGGTGTTATTGACCACTGTTCTGCTTTTGCTAGATGCAGTGTTTCATGATTCATGTTTACATTCATTGCTATGCATTGTGTAGTATGTTTCTTATCTTTACTGTACATGGGCTTGTTGCAATTCATGCTGTAGATAGTGTGTCCACACTTTGGCTGTGAAAGACAGACTGTGTTGTGATTTCTGATGTACGTCTCTGACATAGTCCAGTGATGTGATGCCTGAAGAGACACACACAGATGAATCTAATGCATTAATCATGTGTTTCATGCCCTTTCTGCAGGGGGATGAGCCTCCAGACCACCTTTGCCAGCAGACATGGGCCATTGGACGTCTGGAATCTGGATACGTTTGGTGGTACCCATATGCACATGTGTGCGCAAGCAGAGGCACAGGGATTGCAATCATACATCCGAAAACTGCTGACGTGTTTCAAGGGACTCCAGGCAAGGTGATCAGCACAGGGGGGCCACAACACAGCAAACCTTCCACCAGGCCAGTTGCACATGCATGCTTAGTAGCAGCACTGATGGTGAGCTTGGACGAATATTGGTGTTGAAAAGCACAATACAGCTCAGATGTGTTGGTGGACTTATGGCTAGTTGATTGTAAGGTTGTCTGGGGCACCTGCAGGGGCAGTGGCACATTCCCTCCGGTCCACCATGGTCCATTGAGGCACTTGTATCACCCATGTTGCGTTCCGAGACATGGAAAGAAGCAGCTGACAGGGACAGACGGCAAGGGACAGACTTGGGTGCAGTGCATTTCATTTCCATGTAGAATTTGAAACATGCACTGCCTACTTTATTTGGGTCATGGTGGAACACGACTTGTTCGGAAGTCATACCTTGCTATATGCGTCTGTCTGCTTACCCAAGGATCATTGCATGTTGTGTGATTCGTGGCACATTGGTGTTCTATTTGCCACGCACCCACCGGCGCCTGACTTACTGCATTGACTGTGTATGAACCATCACAGGGGTAATGTTACGTATGGGTACGAAGCATCCACACCAGATTGTCTGTTTGTAGAGTAGTTTGTTACTTTGGGGCATATTTGGTGGTGTGTTTGTGTGTTATGGGCATGCACAGATTTTTAAAAGTGGCTCTTTGCAGCATTGAAGTGCTCCTGTTACCGGACCTCAGAGTGCGCAGGCAGAAGGCCAGCACTCACCCCAGAGATAAGTTTCTCTTTGACTTCCATTTCAGTGAATTGCTGCTATGTTTATGATGAACAAGTTTGGTATGATTGTGTATGTGTTAATCTGAGTACTACATTCTTGGCCATTCCCTACTTTCCCGTGTCAATCCTACTCCCCTCTCCTTCCCCTCATTCCGGTTATCCAGTATGCCAACGCCTGTCCCGACTCCATATACCTGACCCTCCTTCCCCACCAGGGTCTCAGTGAGTTTGACCTTGCAGCCACCCAGACCACGGTGGGGGTGGTTGGTACGTGCCACTCCTGCACCTGTACACGGGATCATTGACAGTACACATCCGTTTGTGGTGCTTCTTTCTATGTTATGTACCACACATGGTACACATCCTGTGGTGACATTGTTTTACTGTGCTACCTTGGTTGTTACGTCATTGTGGTAGTACTTGGCCTTTGTGAGGTACTGCTACTTCAAGTCATCTACTGGAGGCTGTTCTGTTTTGTTTATCTGCCTGCAGGCTTTTTGCTTGGCTTCTGTGTTGGCCTGCTTTGAGTTCTCTTGGATGTAGGGTTTTTGCAAATCAAGGTGGACTCTGAGGGTGCAGGCAACTTTTTATACACAAGGTGGAAGATGGTGACAAAGGGGAAGGGTGATCCTGTGGCCAGGTGAAATTCAAGGATGAAGGCTCCATAACCCCGGTGCAGTTGTTCAGTGGGTCATGGTGATTTGTGAGGGAGGGGTGGTGCTTGGTTGGTGATAGTTGCCTTGCCCTGCAGTGTGATGGGCACCCTGACATTGTAATTGTGGTATCCTATGTACATGATGTGTTCTGCTGATCAATGCCTGTTCATGTGTTGTGTTTACCTTTCAGGTGTGAGGGGATAGTTATGGTTTGACATGCTGGGGTGTACATATGGGCAATGTTCACATGTGATGTGTAGAGGACACTGATGGTCACTTGATTGCACATGCATATGTTGAGTGCATGTCCCTACTGACCCACACACTCGCACTATAATGCACTACATGTACAACCACCCTTCCATGTCCACGTGTACACTCTGTTTTCCTTCTGGTGCCTACTGTGTCCCTGCAGCACATGTCCTATGACCAATTGTGGATCCTGTACATGCCTAATTTGCTTTTTGATGTGGTTTGCCGCTTAGATGTGATGCTCAGGGTGTGCATCACACGCAATGGCTGTTAACTGTGCTGTGCACTGAGCAGTGTGTTGCAGGAGCTGGACACGGCACACAGAAGCTGCAGTGTTGATTTTTCAATGCACAATGTGCATGTAGACAGGCATTCATTGTTATGTTACAACTTCGACTTTTGGAATGCATTTGGGTATGATTTCTTTTGGGTGGGAGGTTGCTGGTCAGTCAATTCATCTGATTCCATGTCAGGCATCATTGTCTGATGCCAATTTACATTTTTCACATGGCAATGTGTACCTTATTGGTACTGTGTTGGTGTATGGCTATTGCTTGCCATGTCATGTTGTGCTTTGGGAGAGTTTGAGTGACATACCAGTGATAGTCATGGCCTATTTTGCAGGTGTGTGTGATTCACACCTTGCATGAGTGCCTTTTGGTCCCACTAGATTGCTTGTGTTTAAGTAGCTAGGGATGCACACAATGTGGCACTTCCATGGCAACAATCTCAGGGTGGTAAGGTTGTGACAGTTGACTGTCTCTTTGTCATCATCGATTGTCACCTGGTATGTGCCAGGCCTGTATGTACTCCGCAGGGGTGGGAGTTTAGGTGTAAAATGTGTCCACAAGCTGGGTCCAGGCATCCTCGCCACGTGCCCTATCCCCACCCATGGGCAGCGCCTGTGCCTGTGGATGGGGATGTGGGGGCACCACCATGTCCACCAGTACGCCCTGCTGTGTTGCAACATTGTGCAGGACACATGCTGCCACAATGATCCTGTACACTACTGGGGGTGCATAGAGTAGCTGCCCACCAGAGTGGTCAAGGGAGCGGAAGCATGACTTGAGCACTCCGAATGTGCGCTCCACTATGGCCCTGGTTGCAATATGCGCCGCGTTGTATCTTACCTGGGGTGGTGTGGTGGGGTTCCGGATTGGCGTCATCATGTGGTTGCTCAGAGCGTAGGCACTGTCCCCTGGAGAGGTGATAATGGTTGTGATTATTGGGGTTTGTGTATTTGTGTGTGTGTGTGTGTGACATGCATGCATGTGCAAGGGCATTTGTAGTCACCTAGGAGCCATGTGTCGCCATGCTGCCCAGCTTCCAGGGCCTGGCTCAGGGCAGACATTCTGTATATGAAACTGTCATGGGTGGAGCCAGGGTAGTTTGCATAGACAGAGGTGATGATTCCCTTTGCATCGCATACCACCTGTACATTGATGGAATGCCAGTGCTTACGTTTTCGATAGATGTGCTCAGTGGCCCTAGGTGGACGTAGGGCCACATGGGTGCAATCTATGGCACCGAGCACTTTGGGGAAGTGTGCCACCCTGTAAAAGTCCAGGACAACGGCCTGCCTTTCTGCAGGTGTTCTGGGCATGTATATGTGCCTGCGGACTGAGGGGCACGCTGTCATGATTGCCAAGACCTGGTGTAGGCAGCGTGACTGTGTGGCCTGTGAGACCCCCCCCCCACTATGGCAGTAGTCCGCTGAAATGACCCAGTGGCCAAAAAATGCAGGACATTGAGCACCTTCTCCAAGGGGCTCAATGCTTGGGAGCAAAGGGTGGGAGATCTAAGGTCATCTTCCCACTCCCTGACCAGGTCTAGGATGATACTGGGTGGAAACCTATACCTGCCGTAGACCTGGTCGTCAGGCATCCCAAAAAGGCTTGTCCGTGGTGAAAAAATGCATGCCCTGGCTATTATCCTCCTCCTGTGGTGTCCCACGATCAGTGCTGCGACAAATGGGGCATTCATCGTAGCTGTATATACGTGTTTGTTGTTTGCGCGCACTTTTATACTGTGCGCCGGGACGCTTCCGCCTGCCTTCGTGTGGCGGACGCATTCATGCCTGTGTGCGTCTTTTGCCGTGTGCGGGTTTCCCGTATTCGTATCCATGAATACGGGTTGTTCACATGCGTGTGGGCGTTCCGTGTAGTTCCCTGCAGTACTTCCCCAGTTACGCCTTCTTTTTCACGCGTTATTCCCCATTCTGCGTGTTATGCCCACTGTTCCGCCTACTTTTGTTGTGTGCGCTGCGCTATGTGCGGTTTTGCTGTGCGCCTAGAGCACGCCGTTTGATGACGTGTGTGCCCTCGTGCGACATGCACCGATTTGGCGCACAACCAGTGGGAAACAAGCACAGCGCCTTCCTTGAATCACACGCGTGCGCTTGCTTTCTCACGCTTGCGACACCTTGCGCCTGCTGGCGCTGGGATTTTCGGCACACGTTTGTTCCATGAATCAGCCCCTTTATCTTCAGTGATTTGGTGCAGTTGAAAATCGAGTGGTGTAAAAGAATTTAAATGCGTTGTTGAAGCCAGACCAGGCAAGAGTTAATCTCGTTTTTCAGTATGATCGCATTCTTAAACAGACCATATTTGGCTCTGCAATCTCTCCTTCAAGGTATAACCCTTCCAGTTTTACTGCTCATATTTTATGAATGCTCAAACACAATGAGAAGCCAGGGTCTGGTTTACTAAATACATCATTTGCATTTTTGTACTGCCGACATCATTTGCTCTTTTAACCCTATCATAGAATCACAAATATCCCTGAATTGTGACTGCAGTTAGTGATGTTATCCCAGCTTCATAGGGCATTAGAAGCAGAGGCAACAATACAGTACTCTACCAACCAGTGATTGGGAGCTGGTTGAACGCAGTGATGCCCCCCCCCCGCAGTGGCGGCTCCTTTGTAGGCTCCTTTGCATGGCCGTCAGGATGCAGCCCCCTGCAAGATGTGCATGTTCAGATGAGCATCCCCATGTATGTTCAGAATGTTAATCTAAGTGCTGCACATACACCTCTCTTAGCAAAATGCATAGAACTCCATAATGAGAGCAGGCTGGCCCTGCTGACTCTCATTGCTGCACTATTAGCGCAGGTGCTGACTCACAGGAGGGGAGTCCTCTCCTCTTCTGTGGGTCAGCGCTCTGTGTAGGGTGAGCCATCCCGTCATGTCTACTTATGTGTAGGGGCATGCTGAGGTGTGAGCAGGAGGTTTGCACAGCCAGCACAAACATGTTTTCATTTCTTGGCATATGTTGTGGGCCGAGATAAGTGTGCACCGTTCATGGATTGCATCTATTGCATTTCACATTTACTGTCATGGAACACTGATTCCAAACTGTGTGGCCTAATTATTCACACAAAAAGCCTACTGTAAAATGCACCATTTTAACCCATTATTTTTAGCATTATCTCAGGGGCTGAAACCCTCCCCTCCCCAAACACGTGTGTTTGATCTTAGCTCACTGTCTATGCTCGGTCGTTCCTGCATTCTCGAAGCAAACATTTACGTCCCCTCAATTAAAACAAATCACCGAACCCCCCCATTGCGCGCAGGATAGCATTAGCTATTTTATAAACTTTGAAAGAACACAGTTTTCGCAAAAAGAAAGAAATGTTGCACCAGGGCCAGAGAAATTAGCACTACAGTAAACACTGCCCTGCGGAAAAATGCAGATCTTTTAAATGAATGTGTGCACATTTCCAAGGCTGCACGATGTCTTTTATAGCGTCCATGAATTTCGAAATACTGCGCAAGAAACTGAAGCGCGCTTGACCGCTCACCCCGCATCTCCACAGACAGATTCGTGTGCCGTTTAACGTAGAAATGTTGAGTTAAAAAAAAAAAAAAAAAAAGAAATGTTGCAACCTGCAAAAGTGACATTAATACTATACTTATCAATTTTACCTAAAATCAAAACAGCTCCTTGCAGTGGCTTTCGGAGCTGTTTCGGCTGATGCGTACTTGTGTTTACAGTCTACTCGAGGGTGCGTGTTTCATGAGCTCCACGGGGGTTCCTCTTACCGATGGAAAGCGAGGGAGATGGTAGATGTGGGCGCTGGATTTTCGTTTGCAACCAAGCACAGCTTTTTGGCCGATACGGCCACAAGGTGTCAGACTTGCACCTCCGAAACTTAGCTGCACGTGAAATAACAAAAGAGTGATTATAACCGCTCAGAGTTGGACCAAGCATTCTCTTAAATTCTTTCCTTAGCTCCTCTTGCGAGTGGAACCTTTATGCAACCTATGCCCCCCAAAGAAAACATGTCACCTTCTTTCATCAACGAGTCCCACCTTACTTACTAACCATAGCCAATTGTTTGCTGGTGTGCAGGTACCATTCACCATTGAATTATTAGTATTATTATTTTTATGCTTTTTGAATAATTTTCGCTACCACTACTACTACAGGGCTTGCTATAGACTTGTTGCAGATGGAAATGCAGTTTAGCGGGCCACGATATTATTTAAACTACCTTCCCTGCAGCAGCTGGAATTGTGCAAGATACCACCGTCGGGCTCAGATCAGACTCAGTGAAATGAGGCAAGTGTTTATAGTTGCCCCGCGGATGGGTAACTGAGTCTCAGCTGTGATATATTTGGTTGGTGCAGAGGCCGCGGGCAGCATTTTCTCTGAATATAGGTAGCTAATTATGCCTAGATTACAGCATGGAATCCATTAGTCCGGGTCTTCTCCGTTGCCACAGTATTCACCAACACACGGTTTCCTGACCAACCAGCTGCCAAATAGCCAATATTAGCCATGACCACTGCCTCCCCAGTACAGGTTCCTCACCGAAACCTATTCGATACATTGGCCACCGGTGCCAATCCGGCTGTTATTTACATTTAATTTCTTTCATGTGGTTGCCATGGGAGCGTGAGCGGAAGGGCTCCATGTACAGTGAAGTAGGAGGGGCCAGTGTATTGGAGATCACCATTGGTTATCTAGGAATTCTACCATATCTGATCACTCATCATATTCCTCAACCATATGAGGATATAAACCACACACCACTGATAAAATGCAACATTATTAAAAAGAATAATTAAAAAACAGAATAAGCATCACAGTATCTCCCATGTTTAATAATATAACCAAGATTCACGGATTGTAAAATCAAAGAGCCTACCCTGGCCTCCACCTGAGCCCGATGGCGTCTCAGACAAGTACAAAGATTAGCTCAGGGTGCTGGCCTGCATACACCACTGTAAGGTATCCCATGGGATGTCCCTGGAACAGAGAAGAAGGGGGTCAACATTCACCAATTCAGAAGATTGTATAATAGCCAATTTCACCGAAAGTGACCACTGAAGCCAGGATGCCCTTGGTGCATTACCCAAAAGTAACAAAAAGCGAAAACAAATATAATCGTTTTTTTCTACATGCCCTAGTGCTTTGCACACAGGTCAGGATTACCCTTTTTACATTTAACTACAAGCTGAGATCAATTTCTTCTTGGACTAAAGAAGATTATTTCAATAAGGCTTTGATGGCCAACACTACATTACGGTCAAGATAAAATTCGACACGTGCTATTGGTAAACAATTCTGCCTTGACCAGAGTTTCAGTATTGATGGTAAAACTTTAGAATTAGGCACACGTCAAACTGGAGAAATCTTCTATTATCGGAATGGAAGTATTCGTCTTCATTTCGTTTCAGCATTTGTATAGAGCCTTTCACCATGGGTATGATCCCAACGTGCTGTAGGTTGAACGCCCCCGGAGGGACCGAAGTATGGGAAATTTAAGAGGTGCTTGTGTGCATAATGACCATTAAAGGTTGGGACAGCTTGGCCGAGTCCATGTTAGCCACCTGTGTCTAATGGGCATGTCTATGGGTGGAGAGAGGCACTCTAGGGAAACAAGCTGTTGGATGGTGTGTGAAAGGATAGTCAGCTATGTGTGTAGCTACAGTTCAACGTTTTTGTCATGAAAGGGAGCTACACTCTGATGGCAGAAGTGTTGTGCAAAGTGTCATTCCAGTTGTATGTGAAAGCAGATGCACGCGAGGGTGTGGCCACGCATTTGGCTAATTCCAAAACATGGAGTCCAAGAGGAAAAATGCATTGGTTATAATCAAGTGAAAGCCTGGAAATGGTACGTTCAGCAAATCCTGAAACTTGTGGGTTTGCTAAATTATGGTGGATGCATGCGTCCAGCTATCATTAAGAGGCATACATTCACTTTTAAAAAGCATGCACTGAACACCAACCGGCATTGCAGAATGATATTCTATGAGCCCCACTACAGAGATATATATGTCCTGAAGCAGCACAAAAAGGGCTCCCTGTAAGCATCTCAAAATCAAAGGCCAGTCTGAGGGAGGGGCACAGTCCTCTCACGGATGATGCAGGACAATGCAACTCCGAAAAGGTCAAACGACCAAAGGTGTCAACGTTTCCAGATCCTGAGATGGAAGTCTGAAGGTCCTCACTACTGCCATGTACCTTAAGGGTACAATCTGTCAGGCTTCTACTAAAACCATACAAAGGGCACCGGAGGTCTTTGAGGACTCACAATGCAGACGATAAGGACATTCTAATGAGGCGTGCCAGATAATACATTTATTATTTGGCAGAATAACAAATAGGTGGCCGCTATTTAGTAAAATTCAGTAACGATGCCGTATAGCTTTTTGTTTGGTATAAAGATACTACAAAAAGCAGGTAGGTAAACTTATTTTAATACATTATAGCACTATCCTAAATATCTATTCAAGTGTCTTTTATATTACCATTTATATTCAGCAGCACATCATATTTATTTCATAACATACAAGCCAGAAAATAAAGCATATTCGAAAAACAATCCCAGAGGAAGAAGCCTCCCACCTCTCACAATAGCAGCCTGTGCAGGGCTCTGCGCCTCTCTATCCAATGGGCAACTCCAAGTGTTCCCTCCTTGCATCCAGTGACAGCCTGACATACATGGTGATGGGCACTCTTCCTAATAAGGCGCCTCCTCTGAGGTTAGCGTGCAGCCAGGAACAAGGAGCAGTGGGCGATGCAGGTGACCAATGACAGCCTGGAAGGGCCTGCTCTTGCTAATGAGCACCAACACTCACTATGTGGCAGACAGAGCACGTTTGGAAACTTGATTTCGGGGATACAACAGTGGAAAGGGGTTAATACTTCAAATGCAAACTATCCTCACCCCTGAATAGCAATTCTCATGACTCATCTGTTTCACTATTTCATAAAAAAATAGTTACCATGTATATACATTTGAGTGACACTAGGGACCTTCTGACATCAAATGACATCCTTTCTTCTCACAGCCTTCTCCTCTTACGCCCACTCTTCCTAGGCATTCAAGGGATTATAAATAGCTTTGTGGAGCATTTGACCAACTCCTGCAATTTAAAGTGTGGCAGTGCAGTTAATAACGGTAGACAACACTAACAAGCTAAGGCCCATTGTGATCGCGTTATTGGGAAATGCTGCCTGTTTATATCACCAACCTTAGAGTGAGCCTGACAGGATGACATCATAAGATATTACCGAACTATGTTGCATGCAGTAGTTACTGCTGTATTATTTCAAATATTTCATAATTTAGCTCACATTTTTGCCTCCATTCAATAGGGGTAGGTAAACATTTTAAATGCTGCTCTACATAATTTTAAATATTTTTTTTAATTGCTTCCGCTAAACAACACAGCAAAACGCTGATTTTACGGGAGTGTGAGGAAAGATTTTATTTGATCAACTTTCCCTCCATAGTTTTTTATGGAAACCCAGTTTTTTTTGTTGCTTTGTTTTTGATGCGGATCTGACTTTTTACATTTTTGTATTTAGATCTTTTTATTTTTTACATTGTAAACAATAGTAATCCAGGTGCATGTCATTGCTTCAGTTATAGCTATCTCAATTCATTCGATTAAAACAAAAATAAAAATAAGCACCAGTTCCGAACAAACATGAAGACGAAATCAATCATTGGACCATATGGCCTAGCCTGCCTCGTGCGAGTGCTTCGAAGCACAGTTCCATTTTAAACACTTTATTTCTCTGCTATACCCCACAGTTCTGTTGGGCCTGACACACAAGCACAACATCACAAACAAATCAATAGAACAACCTGAAACACAGAGATCAACGAGATTATCTTATTATTCTTGAATTTCAAGGGCACAGCCCTCTTTTGATCCCTATGTTTTAAGCAAAGCAACACGACCCCACAAACATGGCCTGTGGGGGTGAAGGAGGAGGGTGCGGTGGGTACCGGGGGGGCTGTAACAGATACCCCTTCCAACCACATTTACGTTGCACAGGCTGATAAGCATTCAAAGAGACTGAGGGATCTCAGCCTAGCCAGACAGGTATAGTCCTTGATGCTAGCTCTAGTGCGGGTAAGTACACATTCCCATGTCACGAAAAAACACTGGCACTCTACGCTGGATGAAGTGGGACACCTTTTCGATTATCAGCAGAGCCCACAGCCATGACCGCCAGTCATCCGGCGAAGGTGGGACTGCTGATTGCCATCTAGCTGCAATAGGAGCTTTGACTTTAATAGTAAGGATTGTGGGATTGACGTATTAGTCCCAACCAGGGGCACCGCCCGTCTTCGAAGATCCCCAGGAGGAAAACAACAGGGTCTATCGGGAGGGATTCTCTAGGGATGGAGTTAACTGTGTGTCCCTCTTCTGACCAATACCTTGTGAGTTTTGGACAATACCACCAGATCTGCATGCAGGTGCCTGTTCCTCCACAACCCTGCCAGCAAGTTCCATCCATGACCGCCACCCCATATGATTTGCTCTATCTGGTGTAAGGTAAACCCTAGTCAAAAATCTAAAGCCGCTGTTTGCGTACCATCCACTTGATGTGGACTTCCGAAGTCCCCTCCATGCCTCCCACCAACTCTCAATTGGCAGCTCCTTAACCAATTCTTTATGCCAAGCATGAACATATGTGGATAATGGTCTCATTTTGTTTAGCCAACAGACATTTATAGTATAGGTAAGAAACAATACCCAGGGAGTCTCCAGGAGAGAACGTGATTTTCTCAAACTCATTGGGAGGCATTGCGGCTGCCTTCCAGGTCTGTGGTTGCATTGCCAAGTGTCTTAGCTGCACATTTGAAAGTGCTCTTTCTCTCCCACCCCAAAGGTACTTTACAGGAGTCAAATGATCTGATTTGACCGTTGTGAAATAGATGGACTAAGAACTCACACCACTTAGAGAAGGTCACCCCATCAAGTTAAAGTGGATAGGAGTAAACAACCATGGGATGAAAGAGCGGCCCAAACTGGTGGCTGTACTATCCCACATCAACAGTCGTTTCGTGGTTGAGAATTCCTACATACTAAGTGTTATTCCCTCCCTCTGGAGCCATGACATGTTTCTCAGAGGCTTACCTGCCATCTCTTCCTCTAGGTGACAACAAATCTTAGGTGAGTGGGTGTTCATTCAGTCATGGAGCACTCTTAACTGCGCAGCATGAAAGTATTTCTTAATAATCGGGAGCACCAGGTCGCCCTTTTCTATACTCTTAAATAAGGTTGATCTAGCCAACTTCGCTCTCCCATTCTGCCATAGAAAGGCCACTAGGTCCATCTGGAAGCCCATGGAAGTCACACTGAGGGATGGGTATTGGCAGGGCCTGAAAGCTATACAGCAGCCGTGGGAGAATATTCATTTTAACTGATTAGATCTTCCCGAACCACAATATTGCACAAGCTCACCACGATCTTAGATCAGCTTTTATCACCACAAACAGTCCCGGATAGTTAGCCCGATACAGATCTTTGCTAAGTGCTGTCAGATTCTTCCATGTAATACGTCGCCACTGAAAGATGGCCAGCTGTTTTAGGTGTTCCAACAAGGCCTAACCTTTAATAATGTTTAATAACTCACTCTTATAGAGAGGTTCACAATAAAACCTAAAGTTTCCCTAATTGTCCCAAGCAATCACTGGAGCATGAGGACCGAGGGTTCCACATTCAGAAGCATAAGAATGATATCATTGGTGAATAGGGCGATCTTATGGGATACACCATGGTACAGGATACCTTCAATATCACTTGCAGATATAACTCTTGCCAGAGGGAGCTAGCCCGCCAGGGCAAGCAGCAGTGGCAAGAGAGGATAGCCCTGCCTGGTTCCCATAGACAGGACAAACTAACAGAAAGAAATCCATTTGCAGCTGCTTTGGCGTAGAGTATAGGGAAAAAAGCCCTCTGATTAAGGCCTCCCCTAAGTTAAATCTATTAAGCACCTTCCTAATAAAGGGCCATTCGACATGGTCAAAAGCCTTTTTGGCACCCAGACCCAACAACATGGTGGGGATATGCAATCTCTGGGCTACATCTCTCAGGCCTAGAATCCTGAAATGTTCTGAGCCCTGTCTCCTCCTCACAAAGCCTGCCTGCTCTTCCCCAGACAAACAAGGTAGCAACGTGTCTAGTCTGCTCGATAGTATATTGGCATATATTTTTATGGATATGTTCAAGAATGCAGTAGGATGATAAGAGGCGCACAAAGTGGGGTCCTTCCCCACCTTGGGTATCACTAAAATCTTGGCCTGGCCCCAATTTTCCTGTTGACACTCCCACTGATAAAATCACTTTGAACAGACTATAAAGCGGCGTCACCAAACAGTTTACAAATTGCTTCAAAAAGACTTCTGAGAGGCCGTTTAAGCCCAGGCTTTACATTTCTTTAACTAATCGATGGCTTTCAGCATTTTCTCCTTTGTAATATCCCCATTCAGTTGATCCTGCTGCTCCCTCAGCAGTATATCCTTTTGCACATGCACTAAGTTCCCTCCCTCCTATTGAATCTCCACAATTTGTTCTGCCCTGCTCTTTTGGTTAAGTGTCTGGGCCAAAATTCTCCAAGATGTATTGACTTCGTCAAAGTACTGTTGCTTCGTGTGTTTCAGGGCGAATTTGGCTTTAGATGGCTCCAGTGTGTTAATCTGTCGTCTGACAGTCTGTAAGGCCTGAACAGCTTTTCTGGAGCCTGACACCCTGAATTCTTGTTCTGTGTTCTTTTGTTAAGCATGGAGGCCTTGGAGATTAATATCCACCTTATGTATGCCTTGAATGCATCCCACCGAGTCATTTCGCCCACTTGTCCCTTAGGAGTTTTCTGAAAGAATTCCTGAATGGCACTCTCAATATCTTTGCTCACAATTGGGTCCTCAACAATGTTGGGTTCCACTTCCATTGCCTAGGTCTAGGGTCACATGGTCGGATATTGATAGTCATCAGGGCATGATCTAAAATATTTATGGTCCCCCCATCTCGACTTCACGCACATTGGGAACTGTCATTTTATCGACCCAGAAGTAATCTAATCTAGAAGGGACCAAGTGTAAGTAGGAGAAAAAGTTGTAGTCCTTCGTAGAGGGGGGGGCATGCCACTAGGTATCCACCAGGTTGGAGTCCTTCAGATTCCTAATAAGGTTTCCTGAATGTCTAGCGGCCCCCCCAATATGACCCTTTAGAAACATTGCAGTTGGCGTCCATAGGAAGATTGAAATCACCCTTTGTAATTATGTGGCCCTTTGTAAACCCTAGCAAATCCCCCAACATAGTACTTAGGAAATAATTCTGTCCCGCATTATGACTAAATATTGATGCTAGTGTCACCTTAACTCCCTATTTGACCCTGTACTAATAGATATCTCACTTCCCATTGGCCCTGCTCTCAGTTAGCTTGAATTAAACACTTCATCTATCAAGATTCCCACCCCTCGTCTCTTTGTTCCACAGGTCGAGAAAAACTGATGTGGAAAGAGGCTATTGCACATCCTTTTGGTGCCCACAGCCCTCAGGTGGGTCTCTTGAAGAAAGGCTATGTCTATCTGCTGCTGCGTCAGCTTTTGGAGCAAAATGGAAAGCTTCTTAGGGGAGTTTAAGCCCTGCACACTGTATGTCATAGATTTCAGCTCAATGTTACTGATGAAAACCAACCCTCTATGCTTGGCCCTGTCAACATCCCACACTCCAGCCCCACCACCCTCAGTCACCCATTTCAAATGCCCCTTCTATAATTGCCCATAGGAACCAAGAAAACCATTATCCCCTGTGCTTAACACTAAACAATAACATAATACAACATTTAACAAGACAAGTGTACAACATTCAGTGGTGTGTTAGGGCAGACATAGCCACCCAACAAGGGTAGCATAAAGGAACATCATGTTGGAAAGGCCTGCCACATCAACTCACGGCTGGGAAATCCCATCCCCCACAGCTCCACATCAGATCCTGTGGCCTCCAGGGTGTACCTTCAACAAGCGAAATGGAAGGAATCCCAGCTCCTTTTATAGCTTCCCTGTAATAGGTCAAAATGATTGTCTCTTTTGGATGTCTAAGCCTGCAATGTGTTGGTGTATAAGAAACTTCTGATTCTGATAGATGCCTTTTTCATTGACTTAGAGGCCATCCATATTTATCCTTGTCTGTAAATGCATGACATTTCATTATTATGTCACTTGCTTGAGCTCCTGATCCATTGCTCAAGTCCTCTACCCCATAAACATGGTCCAAGGTAATGCTCTCCTTGGCTATCTCTGGTAAGGAGTCTGCAAAGAATTGGAGGACATGTGCCCTTAGGTCTGAGCCCTCTGTATTTTCTTCTAAGCCACTAATTCTCAGGTTCTCCCTCTGGTACCTGTTCTCAAGATCCTCAACAGTTAGCAAAAGATCACGTATTCCTTGCTTTGCCCAGCTAGCCCATCCTGGAGGTGTATATTATACTCTTTCAGGGAGTTAATGTCTTCCTCTGCATCACCCAGTCTTGTATCAGTTTCTTTCGGTCCCAGGAGTGATCCACAAGGGTCTTTCTAGTCTCTTTAGTGGTGACCTATATCTTTCTCCTCTTGAGTGTTTGGGAGATTTCCTCCTTGACAGATGTCATAAACTCAAGTAGATTATCTTTTATAAGGTGCAAAAAAACAGGCACCTTCAAGGTGGGCTCAGCCATTTTTTCCCTGGTTCCTTTCTTTTCACCTTCCCTCTCCCCACTGGCCAGAGCCCCCCATTAGTGGCAGCACACAGGCCAGAGCACACTTAACACCTGCCAAGCTCAGCATGGGTAAGTCAGCTTTCAGATCCCAGTTGTTGCAGGAGGAATATGCAATTTTCCTTAAATGCTAGATAGATCACGCTTCTCAATGCCAGATCATCAAGGGGTGGGGGGTATATGGACCAGTATCTACACAAGTGCACCATGCTGTGCCCAACATAGCTCCAGACAGCACATGCCACTCTGTCAGGCTGCCTCTTCTAGGCAGATAGAGAAGCCAGGCACATCCTCAGACAGTCTGCAGCTATGTCTCCTCCTGTCTGCCTTTAAGGGTCTGCCCACAACCACGTGGGACTCACTGTTGTCTGCCACTTTTCAGAGGATCCTTTCTCTAGGAGAGGCTGCAGCAGATTCATGTTGGGTGGTGCAGACTCACACAGAGCCCACAGTGGAACCGATCATCCACTCAACCCCCACCACTTCCACACGGAGGTCCCTGCACCGTACCATTTCCCCAACTGGTCAACCTCCCGGCTCCCTGCCTCACCACTGACAGGGCTGTATGCCCATCAGAGCCCCTGCCGCACTCCCGCAATGAACCACAGAAGCCCCCAAAGCTCTTCTCTCTGGGTGCACAAATCCTCCTCCACAGTGTGAACAGGTTCCCTTGGCCTACCAGCCTTCCACGCCTCCACATCCATGAAGCCCCGGAACTCGATCATCAACACATACAAGGACCACAGGATCAGCCCCTCTCACTCCTGCACCTCTGGTAGGCACATCCGGGCACTGCTCGGCATCTGGGTACGCAAGCATGCTGTGGGGTTGGGGGCTATTTCACCCCAGGGCACCAGAGATCAATAAGATGTGGCCATCATGGGCACCACTGGATAAGCCACCCATGCCCGACTTTAGGTCCCTTTCCTTTTGCTCATTTGTTAATGGGAAACTGACTAGTCATTCAGACTTTACGGAATCGCATACGGTTTGCTTTGCTTTTTACCCTGACCTGACATTTTGAAGGGAATTGAATTCTTCAACTTTACTTATCTTGCCATTTGCTTATTTTGTATGCTGAAACTGACTATTCCTTCAGACTGTCAGTACTGGAAAACATTGTTTCCCTTTTTGAATTCTTGTATTTTTACATTGCACACAGTACCTTGCAGAGCAATGGGAATACATTGGTATCGCCTTAACGTTTTACACCTGGGATGCTTGGTTACGTTTATATATGCCTAAAGACAAGCTGGTGGCAGCAGTTATATTTGTACTGTTTTTGCTTTATTTCTATTGTGCACATTCGCGCTAACATCATTTGGCTCCTAAATGTGGCTAGTGACCTCAAATGTCTGTGCCACAAGATTTTAGCTTGACCTTGGGCCATAATTTAATTTGGCATTCTTCAAGCCTTCCCAGGTCAAGAAATCCCTTATAAGGTCATACACCTGCCCGGGAAAGCTTCTGCTTTCATGTACTTGTGAGCGTGTGTGTGTGTGTGTGTGTGTGTGTGTCTGTGTGTGTGTCTGTGTGTCTGTGTGTGTGTGTGTGTGTCCGATCAAGGGGGCTGGGACTATCTAGTTTCAGTCCAGAGAAATTCTGCTTCTTGGAAAGATGTGAAACAGTACTTGTCCCTGACTGAACAACCACTGGCTGTTTGAATGGTGCATATTCTTTCCATTAGTGGGCTTGGACTACATTGAAGCCAACAATTCTTCAAAGAAAAGCAGTCCGTTAACAACCTGAGGATGGCTTCTTCAAGTGACCAGCATCCTCTCCAGTGATTGGCCTGGTGAAGCCCTGCTCCTCTGCCTGAGCTCCGGAGACACTCTCTGGTGCGTTAGCCCTTGTACAAGTGGGATCAACTAGTCTTGGTGTCTTCTTGAGGTTGCATGCCTCAAGAGCCTTTGGAAGTTTCCTTGCGCTGCACGGTAAACTGACCAGCTCCATGTGGCCTACCTCTCCAGAGTTGTCGCTGTTCCACATTCAAACCCAGAACCTCGGTGGTCACCAGCTTGTGCCATAAGTCACCTTCTCCCAAATTCTCAGCTTCATATCGTTAAGGTAGCCTGTCCTGGAGCTTCTTCTTTGTCTGGAAGGACCCCTGTCACCACCTGCAAGCAGTGAACGATGCTGGAACTCACCTTCCTCCATCCTTTGAAGTATCCTGAAAAGGTCTGCAGTGTGAAAGACTGCATTTCTTCATCGACTGGGCTTGCATCATGCAGTTGCACCTGCACAGAGGAATCCTCGAAACTACAACCCGAACAAAGGACGGAAGACTGCTTTCCCAGTGAGACCCAGATGATCCATCATCACCCCTGGGGAAATCAAAGTCAGGGGGGTAATCAACCATAGCTGTGCCTGCCCCCGCCCACGCTTCATATGATAACACTGGGTACAAAGTAATTTGTTTCCAATCTTCCTCTTACTTACCTTTGCTTGTGGAACGTGGGTCAATTACGTCGGTCAATTATCCTGTCCATGGGATAGCCTTGGGTCTGGAAGGGAAGAGGCAGTAGAGTTACCTGGCTTATCTTACATTCTTGCTGAACTATTAAATAGTTTGAAACCATTCTAAATTAACACATCATGTTCAGTGCATCCATTTAGAGAACACCTTCCTGTGAAAAACCTTGCGTTGGAACCTGTAACTTTTGGGAGCTATGCCCCATACATCTTAAGGTTGGACTTTTAGAATATAGGATATTGTACTTGTGACTGGTTCTCATCATTTTGCCTGCATCTGCAATACTTACCTGTTTTCACCTGGTTCGTTTTTCAGTGATGTATTGTAAGTGAACCTACTGGTGAATGTTTTATATGGTATTGTGTGATATTACTACCTTCCACTTTCATTTTTCAGTGTGTTCTAAAGGCCTAAATAAATAACTGTGTTTTTATAACTAACTGCCTAAGCTGAATTAGTGAGTGTTATTCCAATAGGACTCATTGAGGGTCTCTGAGCACACTCACACTTTTCTGAGACTAAGGGCCCCATTACACGTTGTGCGGTAACCATGGCGCTATTAGCGCCATGGTTGCCGCTGGTATTTTAACGTGTCCGCCTTGGTGGATGGTGGAAATACCGGCCTACTCCAAGGTAAGCGGGGCAGTTATTCCCCATTCACCAAGGCCCTTCCCCATTCCCATTTTTGCCCCCATAGGGCATAATGGGAATGGGGAAGGTGGTAATTACGGTACCGCAAATTGCGGTACCGTAATTAGCACTGAGGTCCCTTTGCGGCACCCTACTTTAATGGCTGGTAAAACCAGCTGTTAAGGTCGGGTCCCGCAAAGGGAACTCGTAGTAAGGCGGTAAGGGTTTACCAGTACCGGTGCCCTTACCGGTACCGGTAAACCCTTACCAACTACCGTGTAATGAGGCCCTAAGCCATTAGTACCTTGATTGAGTTTTGGCTAACATCCAGAATCTCCCCATTCTGTTTTTCTGTGGCTCTGCCTAAAATGTTGTCAGGCCTAGTACAGTAGTCACCTGTATGTTTCCATTTCCTTCCCACTCTCCCCCTCTCTTCCTTAACTATGTCTTAGCTCTTGCACTATCTGAAATGTCGTCAGGCCGAGTACAATAGTTAATTTCACATCCTTACTGTTCATGGCCTGTAAGAATGTCATTGTATTTTCCCTTGTTCCCTCCCTTGCCTTGAAGCGCTTTGAAACACATTGTGTATATGCGCTATATAGACAAACTATCAAATCATATAATTCATCATAACTAGGGTGGCCTCCTAAAATCTGCCAAGAGGGTTCATTTTAGAAATCCATCTTAACAGGGACAACAAAAGGGGAGAATGGTGGCATCACCTTTCCAAAGTAATGCACGGTAGGGTTGCAATGAACCTTTTGTGCACTGACAAACTGTTTACAGAAGCAATATTATCCACTACAGAAATGTACACAATCTAGTTCCATCTTCAAAACGAGAGTTGAAATTGTGTCAAAAAAGCATGGAAAACAGTGTATGCAGATGTTTCAAAATACTGGATGTTGTATCTGTATGCGTTAGGGGCAATAGCAGATAATTAAGTGCAGCCTCCAGTGGTAATGGTCATAACTGAATGTAGTGTTTCAATTCGGAAATCCCCCCGATTTATAGCCATTAAGGGCTGAATTGTCCTGTTGGGATGTCCTGTTGTGACCTTTAGGCTACACACATATTTATTTAGCAGGCAGATTAGCCCAATTATCTAACCAACAGCTATATCGCACAGTATAACATAACTCACTGCCTATATACTGCATTTGATAAGCATGATTACCTTACTTCCCTTGTCTAACTTAATGGAAGGATATAAAATACCTTTCAGTCATGTTTCCTGCCTCTTCGCGTTCCCATGCCACACACGTTATTGCTTCACATCTTCTGGGCTGGGAAGCCATTGTCATTTATAATTTTACCACGCTTCTGGAGGCCCAGACGGGCGGGTGAAGGGTTAGTGACATGGCAGGTATTTAGGATGTGAATGAAGGAAACATTTGGGGGGAGCCAAAGCATTTGAGAACCATTTGTTTCTTTCTCACAAACTTGCCGTGTGGTTAGAGTGTCGCGTCATGGGCATTTTTCTGTGGCTGGGGCTACTTAAGTACCGCCCATGCTTAGCTCAGCTGGCAAGGCAACACATTCGAGCACATATCAATGTGTCCTGATATAACTGCTTGACTGGAGTACATCTTCCTGCATTTTGAACCAGTAAGTAAGAGAACCAACACCGCATTGGTAACACGCTCCATGGTGGATCAAATTATTTAGGCATGAGATGCAATAATATTACAGGTTTACATGGTAAAGTATGTTTATGTCCCGAGGAACAATAAAAGTACTGCATGAGGTAAAATACACATATATCATACCACAATACCAATGTGTAATTAGGTGGCATTTTAAAAATAGGAGCTATTTTGTTTTTAAAAAAAACATGTGTTTTTACCGTTGCCACACATATGCAATGAGGCCATTAAACCCTTTGTATCTTCTTCGTAGGCATGCTAGCCAAATGCAAACTCTGGATAAAGGGCAGCACAGGGAACAGTTTGCTCTGACTTTCTAATAGCAGACAGGTCTCTTTCTTTCTTCAACACTTTAAGCAAAATTTAAGTTTAAGTGGGTCGACTGTTGGCAAGCAACTACACAACAAGTGCAAAATAGGCCAGGCATACAGTGTCGAGTGTAGACAACTGTACAGAGATGCCATAATTAGATAATGTACAAAATAGAAGACGCACATGAATTGACGCACACATTCTGCACGCTGCAGCGTTGGAATTTGCTGTGCCTAAAATACAGAACCAAACAACTTTGCTTTTACCTTTCTGTTAAGCTCGCTTATACTCATGTACTGTGTCAACGATTAATGTGATAGCTTGCATTATCATGGATGAAGCCGCTCCCTGCTGTCATTTTAGTACCTAATGGTACCTATGCCTCTTAGTACGCACTACACACAAGGTGACAAAGCGAAAGTTTAGGAATAAGAAAAAAAGGTGGGTGCAGTTTGCAGTTCATTAACTTCAATGCACTCCACCAGATATTCCATTTGAAGTACAATACATGACGTTTTACAAACCTAATTTGCACGCGACTATGGATATAGCCTGTAAGGAATTCTCCCAGACTGCGCTTCTCCATGACCAACATGTAGATACAACCAGGCTATGCCATCAGTGTTAGGAAAGATTTCTCTTTACTGCACCTTTCCTTCCATCTATATGGAACCCTGAAATATTTTGCTTTTATTTTTTAATCTGACCTGTACTTTTTGCAGTACACTGAAGCTTAAGCTTCACTGCACTGGCCTTTGCTTTTATGTTATGGGGAAACTGATATGTCCTTCAGGCTGACAGTATTGGGAACCACTGTTTCCCTTAGTCGTGTTACTGTGTTACTACTTTTGGTTACTTTTGTATCACTTGTACAAAAGTCGTGTTACTGTATTACTACTTTTGGTTACTTTTGTATCACTTGTGGCAACATTTTTTCATTGTGCACAGCAATTTACACTGCAGTACAATGGGGTGCATTTTTGTTTTGCCCTGCCATCTTATCCTTTAGCCTTCATCCTGACCTCAGAGGCCGCCAGGAAAATCCTTTAAAGGACTTGCAGTGCCTGGGAAAGCTTGAGCTTTTGGTGGGCTACTGGAGGGCTGTGTGTGTGTTTGCTGGCAGGATGTGGGCTGGGTCTGTCTGACTCCAATCCACAAACTGGTTTCAGTGTGTCTTGGTGCTATGCATGAATGTTCCAGCAAGTGGTCCTGATTGGACCACTGCTGGGGTGGTTGTGTGTGGGCTAGTCCTGCTATTGGCTAGTGAGAGCATCAGCTCTTACCTGGATTTTAGGATAAAAAGAGGACCCCTGCACCCATTCTTCAGAGATATTGGAGAAACCTGAAGGAGCCAAGTATCCTGTCCAGCTGTGAGACCTGCAAAGAAGCCTGAGACCTGTCGGAAGGAGTCCTGGCAACCAACTTCTGCTGCTGTCCTGGAGGAGCCCTGTCTTGCTCTTGGTCTTTAGTAGTCCTGCAAAGGAGCTATGACCCCTGGAGTGGAGGGACTACCCATTCCCTACATCTGTTTGGTGTCCTGCTAAAGGAAGCCTCCGGAAGTGCCCTGCAACCATACTGTTGCTGACCGGCTTCGTTTTTGGGCTACTGTGCTGCCGGCATCACCGTACCAAGGTTCTGCCTATAACTTAGGAAATCATCAGCTGGCCCTACGAGACTACATCCTGTGAAATGTCGGTGTCCCTGCATCGAAGGGACACAAGATAGAAGGGAAAGTCTGATCATGGCTGCTGAGTCCTTTTGCATCGCTGTGCGCAGTGACCACTATCCAAAAAATTCCTTACCTGACCCGAGTCCAGTCCTGAGAGGGGTACTACATCGTGCTTTTCTGCATTCTTCGACCTAGAGTCCTTGCAACAGTAAAAGACACCAACCGGAGATCAACTCGAAATTGCAACCCCTGGGAATCGAGGACTGCGACTTTCAGCGGGAAAAGCAACGTTGGACACTCTTCTTTTGTTCTGCCAAGTGTGGGGAAGAATCGGAGTACGGGTGTTAAATTACATAGTGGCTAATTGACCCATATACTCCCATTTTAAGTCAATGGGCTTACAATAAAGTTTATTTCTATCACTTTTGGCTTTGCCATTGATTGCGTGCGCAAGACATCTGACTGTTGGGGCTACTTTTGGGCATTAGTCTAACTTGAACCCTAACCCTAAGAACCCTTCACTGGACCCCAGAGCCCCTACCTGCATTTTGTCCTGCATGCTAACCTCTGTGGAACTGTCACCTGAACTATTGGGCACAAGGCCCCAGGCAACTTAGGGCTGGACAATTATGGAATCATCTTTGTGGACCATACGTTCATAATACTTGTCTAACCTTTCCATTGCAGGAGTTTCTGATGTGTAATATGCCCTAAACCAAAGTGAATGTATATATGTATTTAGTTTGATAGTGTTGTGTGATACGTCTGCCTGCTAGTAGTCATTTTTCTATAGTGTGTTTTGGTCATAAATAAAAAACGATATTTTTATACATCATGTCTATCTGTAATCTATGATTCCATTGTGTACACTCATTGTGGACCCTTTTCAAGTTCACACCCTGTGAAGAACGTAGCCTAGACCGCCTGTCACTGCTAACTAAACTGGTTTGGTTACAGCTTCCCAGAGTTGTTCCTGTCAAATATAGGTTGGCTATCTATAAATCTGTCCACTAGGCCAGAGTATAGAAAATCATTCCTAACAATCACCAATACACATTTATCTGGCACTGATTCAGAGGCTTTCATCTGCCCTTTATTTGATGAGGTAGTTGATCTGGTCATACAGGCACTTTGTTCAGCAATTAATCCTTCAACCTCAAAAGTGGTCTACTACAAATTAATTATGAAGTTAATTCATATCCAGTTATGAGAATTCAGTGATAGATTTCTTGACATCAAAGATTTTATTTGTCCAGACCAAGGGGCTGTGAAATGAACAGCGCTTAAATGTGATTGTGCCTTGATACCTCCACATCACAACATGTGCAAAGAACTATAGTATCTCCAATGGTGGCCTTATAGGCAAAGGTAATCAATCACTTTATTATTTTATTCCATTCTTTAAATATAATTCCCAATAATATTTGTTAGATTTAAATGTACTTCCAAATATTTGTTATCCATATAATACTGAATGATACTTAAATATGTCTTTTATGGTCAGGATTGCAGCTAATAGGGAGGGTAGCACAGATGCTACATGTTCGTCTTGGAAGCAAGAAAATACAGAGCAGCATGGGTTCCAAACCTGGTCCCGCTTCATGCTTAGACACTGTATTTCGGCATGAAGTGTGATATAAAAAACCCAAATATTACCAGATTGCAAGTATAAACACATTGATATAAACAATTTTGTTGTCTACCATACAAGGGCAATATATGTGTTTGTGAAGACGGTACTCGTGTGTCACGAACCAGCTGTAGAAGGTCTGGAACCGCTGGAGACTCCACTGATGTCCCAGCACGTCTTTCTGAAATGTGTTGAGCGGTCCAGTCTTCCACCAACATGGCCACCGTCATGTATTTACCGAACCCAGTGCATCGCGCTGGTGTGTTGCAACCCTTGCTATACTGCTTGGTTAGACGCTCCATAGTTTCGCTATACCCTGCACGTGTTGTTTCGCTTGTTTTTGTTTGTTTTACGCTTCCCTCTGCGGTTCGCACTATCTCTCTCTCCTTTCCTGCTGCGTGGCCTTGGGCAGCCTTTGTCATTCTCTACCTCTCAGCGTCTCATTGCTGTACCTGCTGTACTGCTTAGTCCTTGCTTCCTTCAAGTGCCTCGTCACTATACTTGCTCGGCTAACACTCCTTGCAATGCCAGCTGCAATTGGGGATCGCCTACTTCTTCCCGCTTAGGCTTGGCTTCACACACAGTCTCTGACTTCTCTCATTCCTTTTATGATACCTGCCTTTCTCTTACCTGGCTTTGTGGGTTCCCACTTGGTGCATCTTAGGTCTTGGAGTCCGTTCAACCACATTCCATCTATAATAGCTGGTGCTGGACAAAGCCGGAGTACTTACCTCATTAGATTCTCTGCTGGACTTCGCTGGATCCTTTTCTGAACCTCTACTTGAACTACAGACCACCATTCCGACTTGTCTATATCTAACCACTGACACCAGGGTTTGTCTGCCTTTAGGCTTTTCCCTGGATTGGGGTGGGCTCCCCAGAGCCCCCACTACCGGGCAGGTTGCTTTATAGGCAAAGTGGCCTCCAGGGGAGCTTGCCCTTATCTCTTCCAGAAGAAGGCTAAGAAGGCAACACTCCAAAGAGGCAAGATGAACAAGTTCCCAGACATGTCCACAGAAGACACAGGTGAGGAGACAGAGGAGGAGGTCTGAATAGACACCCAAGAATCCTCCCTAGATTCTGAGAGTTTGCAACACCTAGACACTACCATGGTGAGCTTGGAACAATACCAAGAATTGGTCGCCGCCCTTCAGGGCCTCACTGTTGAGGTACAAAATGTAAGGGCTGAAAATGTGGCATTACGTCAGCAGGCAAATTCAGGGATGATCAGAGAGGCGATCTTCCACCATTATCCCTACCTTGTGTCAAATATGATGCTAGCCCGAGGAAATTAAAGGAGTTCTTGACGCCTGCTTGGTGTATTTTACTTTTCGCCCACGGCCTATGAGCTTGAGAGAGCCAGAGTTAGATTCCTTATATACAATTTAGTAGGGAACTCCCTGGCCTGGGCAAGCCCCCTTGTAACCAACACATTAAATGACTATGCCTTGTTTGTGCAACTATTCAGGACCTGTTTTGAGAGGCCTGAGTTCCAGTTCTCTTCTTACGAGAGCCTGCTTGACATCCATCAAGGTGCTTCCGACATCCAGACATATGTATCCGCTTCTCAGAAGGTGGCTGCAGAAGCCGGATACAACACAGCAAACCCTGTTTCGGCAGGGTCTTCAAAACGAAATCAAAGATGAACTTTCCCGAGTAGCACGCCCTGCGACATTCCAGGAGTTGGTAACTCTGTCATTACAGATACAGTTCCGCTTGATGGATCAAAGGAAGGAAAGAAGATGGACCAGAATTGGTCTATCCATGCCTTGCAACATACCAGTCGTGCCTGAAAAACCACCCGCTGAAGAACCTATGCAGATAGGAGCCACCTGAGGTCCTCCCACTGCAGCTGAACGCAAAAGGCAGAAAGACCAAGGTTTTTGTATGTATTGCGGTTCGGACAAATACCTTCTGAGAAACTGTGTCTTGATTTCCCCTAGGTATCGGGGAAATGACAGACCTCGACCTTGAGCAGGGACACGGAAGGGGAAAGACTGAACAGTCCCTACAACTCCACCCATCTTCAAGACTCAGTTGTTGACAATTGGCTGATGGTGTTTCATATTTGTATAAACCTGGATAGAGGCCAAACTATTGAAGCCCTGGCTATGCTCGACTGTGGTGCAGCTGGGAATTTCATGGACGATGCCTGGGCTAAAGAACATCATATTCCTCAACAGGACAAGTAGAAGGTGTGGATGGCACGCCTTTGAAATCCAGACCCATCATACAAGAGATCCTGGGATTACATGTAGCCATGCTGTCTCATCTTGAACACATCACGTTCTATCTCATACAAGCCGCCCACTTCCCCATTATCCTGGGCATACCTTGGCTTAGACAGCATAACCCTGGGATCGACTCGGTGTCTAACACCTTCCGTTTCCAGTCCAAGTATTGTTTTGATCAGTGCCTGAACCTGGGTGATGAAAAACCCAAAGTCAGTGTTGCCGTCTCTCTCCCGACTTTGTGGTAAACTTTGTTCCCCCTCAGTGCCACAGATATCAGGACATTTGTGATGATGTGCTGCCCAGGAAGCTGATGCCACATTGCAAGGAAGATTGCACAATAGAGCTTCAACCTGAGGCCACTGTTCCTTTTGAGAGGATGTTTCCATCATTACCTGAAAAAAGAGCACTCAACGAGTACCTTTATAGTAACCTTCAGAATGGTCTGATTCATGAATCCACCTCTTCCGCTGGTGCGTCACTCTTTTTCATTCCCAAGAAAGGAACCACAGAACTCCGCCCTTGAATAGATTACCGCGGACTAGACGGTCTTACCATCTGGGATAGGTACCCAATGACACTCATAAAGGACATCCTTGACGCGGTACAATGGGCTAGTATATTCACAACGCTGGACTTGCAAGAAGCTTACCACCTTCTAAGAATCCCAGCAGGGGATGAGTGGAAAATGGCCTTTCGGACAACTTGAGGCCACTTCGAGTATCAGGTCAAGCCGTTTGATCTCGTGAATGCCCCAGCCCAATTCCAGCGGTTCATGGAAAAGATATTTGCGGATCTCCTTTTTCATCAGAAGTGGTCTACCTGGACAATATTGTGGTCTTTTTATCCAGTCTCTCCGAACATCATCGAAATGTCTCTGAAGTCCTTCATCGCTTACGCCAGAATCAATTGCTGGCCAAACCAGTGAAATGCACATTGCAGGCTTCCACTGTCCCTTATTTGGGATTCATTCTCTCTGCTGCAGGGGTCCAAAGGGATCCAAACAAGATCAAGTCAATTTTACAATGGCCGGCTCCACGATCCGTCAAGGAAGTGCAACGGTTGCTGGGATTAGCACACTTTTATCAAAAGTTTATTTCAAACGTTTCCAAGACTGTGTTACCCATAACAACACTACTCAAGAAGGGAGTGAGGTTTGAATGGGAAGGTGCAGTGGAAGGCACTTTCCAAGACCTCAAGAAGGCCTTCGTATCATCCTAAGACAGCCTGACCAGTCCATTCCGTTTGTGGTGGAAACGGATGCCTCGGGAGATGCTTAAGGAGCAGCTTTATTACTAAAGGCGGAGGAAGATTGGAACATCCCATCACCTACTACTCCTGGACCTTCAACCCTAGTGAGAGAAACTATTCTGTTCTTGAAAAAGAACTCCTCGCTATAAGGCAAGCATGTGAAGAATGGCGACACCTTCTCCAGGGAGCATCCTATCCCTTCCAGGTACGCATGGACCACTGCAACCTCCGCATCCTGCAACAAATGGAATGCGGCAATTCTCGACATGCCAGGTGCGCCTATTATTTCTCACAGTTTGATTTCAATATCACATACATACCCAGTCGAGAGAACATCCTGGTGGACGCTTTATCCCGCAGCCTAGGTGAACACTCAGGGCAGTACACGGGACAAGAGAAGATCCTTGCAGGAAATAGGTTTATCGGGATGGTGAATACGTTTCTACAACAAGTCAAACAAGCCCTGAGTAGTCATGCACCCAATACCAATCATTCTTTGAAGCTCAAGAATGGTCTACTCTTCAGAAGGTATGACTTCCAGGGAGCTGCAATCCCAGGCACTATCGTGGTGTCACGACCTCCCGATGACAGGCCATAAATTGCCATGCCGCCACCCTGGAATTGATGTCTCATGATTTTTGGTGGCCGACCATGAACAAGGATACCAAAGAATACATCTCCACATGTCCCAAATGTGCCCAGAATAAATGTCCCACTTCTAAACCACTGGGTCTTTTGCATCAGGAACCACCTCCACCGGGCCATGAAAACAAATCTCAACAGATTTCATAGTCGACCTTCCTCCTTCACAGGGGTTTTCTGCCATCATGTTAACGATAGACTCATTCAGCAAGCTTGCCCATTTCTCCTCACTTAAAGCACTGCCCTCGAAGTATTCATGAGAGACATAGCCATTTTTGAGAGGAGGCAAGCCATTAGAGGGAACTGCTGTGAGTCGGTCTGCCATTTGCAGAATGCTGAGATGCTGGGGAAAGCAGAAAGAGATGGTCTCACAAAGCATGGCATGGGATCTGGGGCTCCTTGGAGCAGACTGAAGTTAGAGAAGGGAGCCGTGTGGAGAGGCTGAACATTTCCTTTTAATTGAAAGTGATTGTTCTCCTGTGTTGATGAGCAGACAAGGGAGTGTCCGAGGTGCACAAGTTGGGCCCCTGTTAGGAAATATTTCATTTTATGTGTAATTTTAACTCCAGTTGTACACCCCCAAACCTTTTGCTGCTATTTAGATACCATACACTGACTTTGCCAGAGATGCACAGCCTTCAGCTGCACTCCTCTGGGCTTTCCTTCACTTTTTATGGGGAAACTGATATGCTCTTAAGACAGTCAGTACTGGAAGACTTGGTTTCCCTTAGTCCTTTTCCAATGTTGCAACGTTTGTGCAACATGTAACAAGTACACAATGTACCTCACAGCACAGTGTACTTGGGTCCCATAGTCTATTACAATGACCCTAGATACTCTCGTAGGACTTTTTTGGAGATGTGCAGATGTGTCATGGACAGGGCTGGTCGCAGCTTATCTTTGCATGTAATTTTAACCCGTTTATGCCATGTTAACTGCGTTAACTACGTTTGGCACAGATAGATGGGCTGGCTCAAAAATGGCCATCCCACAAGGTTCTTTGTCCTGTCCTTTGGCCATCTTGCCCCTTTGCCTTCCCCAGGTCAAGCCGACCGGGGTCAGTCCTTATTTGGACATGCAGTTTCCCGCAAAACGCCAAGCTTTTGTGGGCTTCTGCATGCCTTGTGTGTGTGCCTCCAGGATGTGGGCTGGGGTGTCTGTCCCCAATACACATCCTTGGTGCCAGAGAGTCTGGCGTGCCATTAATGACTGGGACCACCGTGGTCTGTGATTGGTCCACGTATGGAGTGTGTGTTTGTGAGCAGATCTCCCATTGGGTCCTCTTTGATTTGGCGCAAAGGGAACCTTGGATGAGAGGAGGCTAAAAATGCCCATACCATGTCGATCTCTGGAGTTCTCACTGAACAAAGGATAGGATCCAAGTATCCTGAAACTAAGAAGCCGAGTCGAGGAACCGCTGGTGAACCGGTGGAATGTTTGGGACCGGGAGTCGGCTGTCGTCCTGTGGGACTCCTCTGCATCTGGTTATCCTAGAAGGTCTGTGAAGACGCTTCGACCCATTAAAATAGTGGGACCAACTACTCGTGTCACCTTCAACAAACCCTGCAAGTAAGCTATCTCAGAAGTGTCCCTGGGCCAACCAGTGGGCTAACCATTTTACGCACAACCTTTGCTCTGTCTCTGATGTCGATTCGAGGAGGCCCTTGAAACTTGGTATACTGCTAGCCCTGTGTCCCCGGCACCCTCTGAAGTGCGATGAGTGCGCCAGGATCGGAGCATACGCAGTTACCATGTTGCCCTGCTGCAGCAGCGACCTTTGCAGGTGCGCTGCATTTGTGACTCTCTTGTCCCTGAAGCCTGCTGCAGTGAAACTATGGCGATTCATCCACCCGGAGCAGAGAAATCGCCACTGTCCCGTTTGGGAATCATCGCTGTATCTCAGGAACTGAATGCCGCAGAGCCGTCATATTGCCGCAGTAGAACCCGCAACCTAAGTGGACTCAACTAGCGAAGTTTGGTCTGGAGTGCACCTGGGGCCGGTGAGTAACCCTAACCTTAACCGGTGGCCCCTAGCACCTCCATCCATTATTTCACAAGAATCCCTCTCCTTTCCACTGCCAGTGCGAACTAGCGACTCCATCCAGCACTCTGGAAAAGCTTCTGCCTTCAAGTGGAGGTCCTCCCTGAATAGTGGGAACTTAGTCTTCATCGCCTCATCCACCTTACTGAGCAGCTGGAGACCCCTGAAGAGACCCTGTTTTGCCCATTGGAACAACCACGTGCACTTGCATTGCATGTACTATTGAGCACAAGGCTCCTCTCATCGTGGGGCTTGGACTGCCTCTTAGTTAGGTGCATTGCTGATTTCAAAAGGGGCCTAAAGACTGTCGAAATAGAAAGTATATCGTGCCTCCTATTGTAATAAATATATTAATATTGACCTACGCCAAGCTGCTCGAAAGTCGCTTACGAAAGAAATCTGTGTTGCAAGGTCCTGACCTTAAATCCATGTAAGCCGCCATTTTAGATCAAACCGCCATTTTAGGATTCGTTGTGTAAAAATCACTCTGTGAGCTAAAAATGGTGGACGATGTCATTGCAGAATACAACATGGCCGTCTTGACCTCTGTACATAGCTAATGTGTAATTTGCCTGCAGGCCACTTGTTGAGGTCGTGAACTGAGACCTTGTCCTTCATTGACCTATGTATAGAAGGATTACTTGTGCAATGAAACTAATCCACGAGCATATGTTGAGACAATGTATTCAAATACTGAACGAAGAACATCTGTTTAACTACATTGTATTAATGTTTAAGAAGGCCTGCATGGAAAACTTTAGAATACACAGTTATTGCATACGCTTGTTGATACATGTATTAAAGGCAAACCAGTTATATGCGGTTATTTGGGACTTGGCACGTACCCTAGATCGGTGATGTATTAAAAGGAATATTAACCCGAAGTGGGGCTGGACATCGTGCCCACTAAATGTATAAAAAGCGAATGCATTCTGATGTACAGCGTCTCTCACTGAACACACTGAACCACGCTGGAGTTCATTGTGTTGTACTGAGGGCCGGTAGCTATCTTATTTTTCTCTGTTTTTGTAACTGGTTTCAGTATAAAATAAAGTACTTTGTATGTTCCTTTGTAACCCGTGTTTGGTGTATTTCCTTTTGGGGTACTCAGCCTCGATATTTTATTTCTGTTTTCACAGTTGGCGCCCGAATAGGGACCCTCAAGATTGATGCCGGTTTGTTGAAGGTTGACACACGCTATCGGACCGGGATCGGATGGTGTGACATAAGGGGCCCCCTGAACGAGATGCGACACCTCAGCAACGCTGCACAACCCGATCCTTGGACGATAAGAGTGTGGTCCGAGACGGCATCTTGAAGAGGGTCCACTTATCGAGGCGGGCAGATTTGCCAAAATCACCATACACAAGGTAAGATTAGTTAGGTAAGATTCTTAGAAGTACCGCTCGGTCCTCCTTAGGTTTGGTCAGGTGAGTCGTGACCCGATTCTTAAGTTAACCCTGACAATTAGAATTTTGGCGCATTGTATCTGCAGACACAATTATTGACCAGTTAACACCAAGAATTTGAGATATGCCTGGGAAATTGTCTACCTGCTTTAGGGCATTATTCCACAGTGATAGACAATCTTTGGAATTTAGCCGTCCCGCACCACTGGAGGGGTCGCCGGCATGTACTATGTACTGTAAGTATGGCATTGGAAGTATAGTATTTAATGATATTTGGCACAGACAAACCAGACATGCCTCCGAACCTCAGCGGCCAATCAATGGTAGTTTTGAGATCCCTCGTATTGAATATTTGGAGTCAGTCTTGTTAAAGAAAAAGGCTAGACCTGCAGCATTTGATGTTTTGCAGAATTGGAAAAAAGAAGCGTCGCAACAACTTAAAGGTAGAGAGAAACATGCACGTCATCATAAAACAAACGCTGAAAAAGCTTTGTTATATGACCAAAACAAACAGTCTGAGGCGACTAAAAATATGGATAGGGCTTTCTCACTTGAAATTCAGAAAGACTTCATATTTCTGATGAGTTTATTGACAAAATATTAAATGAACAAAGGCCTGTTGCCTCTGCGCCACCTCTGTATGTTACTCTTCCCACTGCTGTACCTCTTCCTGCTGTTATTCCTGCTCTTCCTGCTCAACCTGTTGTTCCTATTCCTCCATTTTTTGTCCCTCCACCTGCTCCTCCGCCTCTTTTTATCGCACCAGTTATAGTACCTCCATCGAATTTGCCTGCTCCCTCTCTTCCAAGTGGTCCTGAGCCGCTTGTAATCGATCGAGGTACAGGAACAAAAGTTGTCACTCGCAATACTGTACCGCCGGAGAAGAAACGTGAATTAATTGCATGGGCTAAGCATTGTATGGAGAAGGATGATCAAGTTAGCGTTTTTGCCACACTTTGTAATACGGATAATTTTCCTGAGAAAAATGTTTTTATTGAAGGTTTAGGGATTCAGTTATGTATAATGTGGGGAAGATTAAATAATGCAGATGTTCCGCAAGGGTTAAGAGATCTAAACACTCTAGCGCTTTCTAGAGACACTGTGGAGAAGGTAAATGAGCATGTCGAAAGGAGTTAGAAAAGTTACAGAATGAGGATGATGAAGAGGAAAATATGTATGTACAGTAACGGTTCCTTCCGTGTCGTAAACCGATATTGGATGGGAATGCAAATTTGTAAGAAAGATGCTATTAGATGGATTTCAGTCATGTCGATAACTCCAGTTGAGGTATATGACTCATATTGTCAATATACGTTAAAAATGCAGAGGAAAGTGATACAGGTAATGGTAGAATTCCTGCAGGATGAATGTGTAAAAAGGAAGATTAGTTGTCCCACAGAGTTATTGAGCATTTATAAGAGAGCTTTTTCACTTGACACTTCTTGGACTGCTTTAGCGCTCGACTTGGCTCTGTTGCTTAGTAAGCGTTCGGAGTCACCTATTTCTCAGTTGCCTATGAGAGCGGTTTCTCCGACATTTGTCCCGAAGGTTGAGGTTGCAGCCGATGCTGTAAATAATATAGTCGCTGCGAACATTCCTACACATTATGTATCACAGTTTGTTCAAGTCCCGTTCTCAAGACAGGAAGTGAATACTATTAGGCAATCTATTCCCGATATTAGGAAAAATCCGACAGGGTTCTATAAAGAGATAGAATCCATTTTGCAGTTCTCAGTGTTCACCTTAGGTGACATTGATTTGTTGTTTCATGTACTCCTGCCTGTAGATTTATGGAAACAAGTTAGAACTATTGACGATGTACCCGGGTTGGGAGATACATGGGCGAATATAACCAGACTCGATGGGGAAAGGCCAGCTGGTGAAAGACCGCAACAGGTGATATTAACTCTGCCTGATAGAATCATTGGTAAATTAAAAAACCATAATTCCCGAAAAGAGAATTATTTGGGACAAGCTTACGGCCTGTGTCCAAGGAAAGTCTGAAGGTGCTACCGAGTTCTTTAATCAGTTCGAACATGTATTCTTGGATTTCAGTGGACAAGACTTGGGCACAGAGTCTGGGAAAAGATTATTTGTGGACAAATTTGTACGTGGATTGCTGCCTGACATCCAGTGACAAATGATGTCTTCTGAGAGTGCTTGGCAGGCTAAATCACAATCAGAACTACTGCACATGGCTCAGTACTATGAGAACCATGTCAATAATGAAAAAGATAGGATTGAAAAACGGAAAGGCGATTTAAAAACTAAAGTGCTATTGCAGCAAATTGTTAGGGCCCCAGAGGGGGTAGTTCTCAGATTAGAGGTCAGTATGTCCCGCAGGGGAATGTGCCCTTGGGTGCTGTGAATATTAACCAGTGTGCTTATTGTCGTCAAGAGGGTCATTGGCGAGCACAATGCCCCGTCCTTCAACAAAGGTCGAATAATACATTTGGTAATATGGGTAGGCGATCCAGAGGTCACACGGGCATAGGGGGCCCTGGTAGAGGTCAGTTTACACAGGACCCTCAGCAACATTTTTCGCAGGACAATCAGACTCTGAGTGTGGACACCAGGAACATATTTGATCATCCTTCCGCTGCATATTTATCTGAAGAGCTTCCTTTTGATGATATTCTGTTTCGTTAGGATTGCCCAAAGCAGGGTTTGGAACCTACACCTATTCCCATCAATCAGAAAGGTCCCTACGTTGAAATGATGGTGGGAAATAGAAAACATCAGTTTTTGATAGACACTGGAGCACAGAAGTGTTCCATTGATCATTCACGGGTTCCAAACATTCCACTGTCAGGGCAAACCAATGTTTCTGTAGGGGTTTCTAGTACACTAGTTGTTTGTCCAGTTTCTGTGCCGGTACAGTGTTTACGGACCAGTGTCCATTTCTGTTGACTTCGGATTGCGGAGAGAACTTGCTGGGGTTGAATTTGTTAAAAGAATTAAATGCAGTGATTTATTGTTCTTCTGATGGAGTGCGCTTGACGATTTCACCACAGCAATTTTCTGCATCGCAATTTTTGACTAGACCTTTGCCTCCAGAATTCATTGATGTACCAGAGAGCTTGTGGGCTGTTGACGACAATGATGTCGGTGTTTTACAGATTGAGCCTGGTAAGATAGTTTTGAAACAGGGAATTGAGCTGCCACGCATTCCCCAGTATTTCGGTTGAGGGCGAGTGAGCTTTGAAATGTATTGTTTCCGATTTTGTGCATCGTGGTCTGATTGAAGAAATTTCAGGAAGTTTGTGTAATAGTCCGATTTTACCCATGTACAAGAAAGGCGATAATGTAATTCCATTCCGTTTTATAATTGATTTACGTGCCATCAATAAAGTTGTGGCACCACAATTTCCAATTGTGCCTGATGTAACGACAATCCTAACTATGATTCCAGCTACAGCTACTTACTTTAGTGTTGTGGACTTGAAGAATGCGTTCTTTAGTATTCCTATATACAAGGATAGCAGATATTTGTTCACGTTCACCTTAGGGGGACGCTCGTTTACATTTACTCGTGCACCTCAAGGGTATACAGAGAGTCCTAGTATGTATAGTAGGGCTTTGAAAGAACAACTTGATACCCTTGAATTGACCGCTACCTGTACTTTGCTTCAGTACGTTGACGATTTTCTTCTAGCTGCTGACTCTGAGAGTGCCTGTAAGGAGGGCACTGTGTTATTACTTATTCATCTAGCTAAGCATGGTCACAAAGCTTTGCTTAAAAAATGTCAATATTGTTGTCAGGAGGTCGCCTATTAAGGCTATCTCCTGTCAAAGGAGGGAAGAAGATTGACACCTGAAAGAATAAAACACATTTCTGGCATGCCTGTCCCAAATACACAGAAGGAAGTTGGGCCTTGATAGGTATGGCTTCTTACTGTAGGTTGTGGATCCCGAATTTCTCACTAGTGATCAAACCGATGGTGGCTTTGACAAAGAAGGGCATTTCTTCGCCATTGCCATGGAACGCGGTACACCAGCAGTCGTTTGACTTGCTTAAGACTGCATTATGCTCTGCACCAGTTTTGGGCACACCAAACTATGAAAAGGCCTTTGTGTTGTTTGTGCATGAATGTGATGGATGTGCTTTGGCTGTATTAACGCAGTAACATGGAGGGAAGAATAGGCCGTGCGGTTAGTATTCTTCCGCCCTTGATCCTCTAGCTTGCGCTTTGCCAAGATGTTTGCGCGCTGTCGCTGCTGCTGCCGCGTCTGTAAAACAGAGTGAGGGAATGGTCCTAGGCCATGATCTAACCCTGATGGTGCCTCACTCTGTAGATGTTCTATTGAATCGAACTCAAACGCAACACCTCACTTCTGCACGGGTGACAAGATATGAATTGATCTTGTTTGCTCCTCACATTCAAATTAAGAGGTGTTGTGTCCTTTATCCGGCTGAACTCCTACCTTTTCTGCAAGATACTACTTGCGGCGATGAGGAGTCACATGATTGTTTGTATACGACCGAACAAGAAACAAAGGGTAGAATTGATTTGAAAGATACTCCTTTGTATAATCCGCAAGGAGAGCTGTTTTGTGACAGTTCCTGCTTTAAACTTCCGGATGGTACATCCACAGCTGCTTATGCAATCACTACATTGAGCACGGTTGTGGAAACTAAGAGAATTACTCATAATTCTGCGCAGGCCGCAGAGATTATAGCATTGACCCGAGCTTGTGAAATTTCCGATGGGCTTGCAGTAAATATATATACTGATAGTCAGTATGCCTTTGGGGTGGTTCACAACTTTGGGAGACTTTGGTCAGAAAGAGGGTTCCTAACTTTGCATGGCACCAAGATTCAACATGGCTCCCTAATAGTACAACTACTCTCAGCGCTTGCGCTCCCTACTCAGTTGGCAGTTATGAATTGTGCAGCACATCAAAAGATTGTAGATGATATTGGAAAAGGGAATGCTTTTGCTGATCAGACAGCTAGACAAACTGCCATTGATCTCTTCACGGAGATATATGTTTCAAGGGAGACTATAGATCATCAAGAACAAGCTCGCTAAGACGTGTGCCAGTACCAAACTAAAATGGCCGGATGCCTTACCGATCGTGTTACTAGCCATGCGTACAACCCCTTAAACTAAGACTGGGCTCTCTCCATTTGAGGTGGTAATGGGGAGACCTGCCAATATCTGGAACCTTCCAAAATGTCGAACTTTAAAGAATGTTGAAAATGTACTACTTTCAGATTATTGTAGCCAATTGACTAAAAACCTGTATTTGATTTATCACCAGGTACGAGAAGCTTTACCTGTGCGATACGAGGGCCCAGGCCACGACATACGGCCTGGGAGTTGGGTGCTCGTCAAATCATTTGAGCGCACCTCAGCCGCGCGCCATGCTGGCGTGTGCCTTTCCAAGTCCTGTTGGTCACCCAGACAGCGGTGCTCGTCACTGGACGAAAGAACTGGATCCACGCGTCGCACATCAAGAAACTTCCTCACCCTGTGCCAGACGGTACAGAAGAAACAGAACCCCTCGCTGATACTGCAACCAATGATCCCAAAGCAGTAAGCAGCACTGAGAGTGTGTCAGAGAATATCTCTGAGCCCGGGAGGCTTGGGCAAGCTGCCATTTTGTCTCCACACTCTCCACAAATTTTGCACCCGGAAACGGCTGTTTCAAATTCAGCCCCTTCACTTGCCTCCGACACGTTGCTTCCAGCAGGAAGGGATGACATATTGTTTCCGGATCAATCAGTACCAGGAAAAGTACTATATGACCTATGACCATGAAGGTAGACTTACGGCACGGTTTTGCTGTGCATCTGATATACTTACGGCACGGTTTGGCTGTGCATTCGGAGAAGGAAAAGAGTTATCGAGGGCTTGCTTTCTGCCCAAATTTGAGAAAGGGGATTCTGTTGGCTGGGGTGGTGGAAGGACTAAGAAGTCGCTCGACCGGGAGGTCGCCAGCAACAAACTTTGGAGTGTTCGTTTGAAGGCTACGATGCCCGTCACCGCTACCGCTCGTATGGGACTTGTAAATAAGGGGGTGACCAACCGGGACAATGGACAAAATGCCTGGGACCCGAAAATGTATTGCTGTATTCTTATAATGATGTTTGGTTTTTTAATAGTTGCTGCCTTAGGATTATGGTGCCTCGAGGAAACTCACTCTTTAGAACTTTTGTTGCCTACTGACAGTGCACCCATTGTTCCTACTCCCTTTGTACATTTGCATACTTTATCCCCTCGGGATTCTCAGCACAGACAAAGGTACCACAATAACACTCTACTACTTATCATGAATGCTACACATGCCATTTTTAATAAATCCAACTGCTGGGTCTGCTCACATTTACCGCAACACGGGGATAAGGGGCTAGGTTGGTATATTCATCCTTTACCATTGACAACTGCTTGCTATGCATCTCTTAGAGCACTGTTCTTTGGCCGATGGAATGATACCATTTCAGGGAACTTTGATGGCACCAATTTGAATAGTTTTGAGAAAAATGTTTTGACTCCCCTGGGATGCTCGCTTTTTGCAAATAGGAGTAAACCGAATGTTGCTTCTATTAGGCCTTCTGATAAACTGTCTCGTCCTTTCCAATCTTTGATTTCCTTTAAAATGGCTCCGATAGGCAATAAGGATACCATGCCTCCTTCTTACACTGTTAACCATAGCCCAGATTCAGTTTCTTTTTAGATACAGAGGAATGGAACTCAGTCAATGGGACATTTTCTAGGTTGTGCCAACGTTGCAAATTTGACTGGGGAGAACAGACCTTTGTATGTAGGCGAACCTGTCTACTTTGTCTGCGGTAATGTAGCATTCCCATGGTTGCCCAGGGATTGGCAGGGAACCTGTTATTTAGGGATCCTGTTACCTGGGGTGTTTATAGCTAGTACAAAAGAAGTTTCGAAGGCTCGTCCACAGCGGGATGGGAATGGTGACACCCCAGCACAAGTCTTGGGTGATATAGCTAAATCAGTTGTGCCATTTTGGGGGCAGATAGCGAATTCAGAAGATATCAGAAAACTAGCGAGAGTACTGGAGAGAACCATCAACCGGACCACGGACATACTCTATAATATGACGTTAGAACAAAAGGCGATAAGATTAGTAGCACTTCAAAATTGAATGGCATTAGATGTCATTCTAGCTGAGCGTGGTGGAGTATGCAAATTAGTGGGGTCCGCTTGCTGTGTTTTCGGTCCAGATTCCTCCCCAACTATCTTCAAGGCAATACAGAATCTGCACGTCCTTAGTTCCGAAGTGCATGTTCTCGAGGGAAACTGGGATCTGAGCACTTGTTTCGGGGACTTCTTGCGATCTTGGGGTTGGAAGGTACTTTCAGTCTTATTGATTATTTTGGGAATCCTGTTGTTTCTTTGTTGCTGTATTCAGTATCTGCCTGGTATGTGTTCGATGCTAGGGGGATGTTGCACACAAGCGATAGGTTCAATAGGACATAAAGTGTATGCCCCAGATAAGACTTCCAAAGAATATTAATTGAAGGATATTTTAGCAAAAGACCTAATGGCAATAGATATTTCCGATAGTTATTCAGGGTGCATGGACAATGATGCATGGAGTTATTTGCAAGGAGATCCAAAGTAGTTTTTAGCACTTGGCATAGGCCAAAAGGAGGGTTTGTCGAAATAAAAAGTATATTGTGCCTCCTATTGTAATAAATATATTAATATTGGCCTACGGCAAGCTGCTCGAAAGTCGCTTGCGAAAGAAATCTGTGTTGCAAGGTCCTGACCTTAAATCCATATAAGTTGCCATTTTAGGTCAATCCGCCTTTTTAGGATTTGTTGTGTAAAAATCACCCTGTGAGCTAAAATGGTGGACAATGTCATTGCAGAATACAACATGGCCGTCTTGACCTCTGTACATAGCTAATGTGTAATTTGCCTGCAGGCTACTTGTTGAGGTCGTGAACTGAGACCTTTTCCTTCGTTGACCTATGTGTAGAAGGATTACTCGTGCAATGAAACTAATCCACGAGCATATGTTGAGACAATGTATTCAAATACTGAATGAAGAACATCTGTTTAACTACATTGTATTAATGTTTAAGAAGGCCTGCATGGAAAACTTTAGAATACACAGTTATTGCATACGCTTGTTGATACATGTATTAAAGGCAAACCAGTTATATGTGGTTATTTGAGACTTGGCACGTACCCTAGATCGGTGATGTATTAAAAGGAATATTAACCCGAAGTGGGGCTGGACATCACGCCCACTAAATGTATAAAAAGCGAATGCATTCTAATGTACAGCGTCTCTCACTGAACACACTGAATCACGCTGGAGTTCGTTGTGTTGTACTGAGGGCCGATAGCTATCTGATTTTGCTCTGTTTTTGTAACTGGATTCAGTATAAAATAAAGTACTTTGTATGTTCCTTTGTAACCCGTGTTCGGTGTATTTCCTTTTGGGGTACTCAGCCTCAATATTTTATTTCTGTTTTCACAAGACTACTGCCTGTTTCCTTCCCATCTAGGTTGTCGACAAATTGTGTGCATTTAACCCTTTAGACCCCAATGGTCTTGTATATATATTGTATTGATTGTGTTGTGTTGGTTTACTTAGTATTGCTGTGATTCTTTTGCTATGTTCGGAGTTACAAAGGACTTGTGATAAATGTGTTTATATTTTTGATATAACACCTGTCTGGGCATAATTTGTAAGTGTCCTTGCTTTGTGTGCTCATTGAGGTATTGACCGCCTGCCATAGCTACCATGATTGGTCTGGCTTGTCCAGAAGTTACCCTGTTCCAAGAAACTAGGCTGGTCTTCTGAACATCTGCCCTCCAGGCCAGAGTTCAGATATCCGTCTTAACAACCCCTAACATCAGAAGCAGAGGTTTGTGTGCTCCGCATTGCTGTGAGAGTTAGCGATAGAACCCGTGAGTTTCTGACAGATGAGAAACCCAGTATGACTTGGTAGGCGAGTGCATGAGCAGGAACATTTTCATTGTTGAAGTTTGAGAAGGAATACTTTGTTTCGGAGTGGTCGGAGTGGTCACATGTCTCAGAGAGAATGTTTTCAAAAAAAGTTACCAAACTGAATGGAAATTTAAACTTTAGCAAAATATGTGGATATGGAATACTGAACTGAGTGGAAATTTAAACGTAAGCAAAATAAATGCATATTGAATACCAAACTGAATAGAACCATATCATTAAGCAAAACAAATGTATATTGAATACCAAATTGTATGAAATCTTTAAAATTAAATGGCATGAATGCATATTGAACACCAAATTAATTAAATGAAACCCTGAAGTTAAGCATAGCAAATGCAGAATGGAATAAAACTTTACGGGCCAGGGAAATAAAGAGAACTGCCAAGGTGCCCATGTGAAAACAAATTATGGAAAAGGGCAAAAGTGTGACAGAGAGTCATAAGAAGGTGGGGTACGAACCCAAATACCATCAAAGTTAACTTTTATGGGTGAATGCAGTGCGGCAAGGCCAAAGACTGGCAAGAGATGTGTGACACGTGATGGCAGAGCCACAAGGCTGTCAAAGAGAAGCCAGAGGAGTGTAAACCAGCACACAAAGCCTAGAGGCTGATAAAGTGGAACTGAGTAAAGATGACTCGGTGCACAGGAGCCAGTACCAAAGACCCTGTGTGGGCTGAGGGATCCTTGTTGCGTGACCTGTAATGGGCAGACTGTTTGGTCTGACAACTGTGTCTATACCAGTGAGCCTTGAATGCTGAAAACCAAGGACCTTGTGCTGGTGAATGTAAAGTCTTGGGGAAGGAAACCCTGAGACTTAGGGAATCACACTTGTTGTCTTGAGAACAGAGCTTCAAGACATTTTGGTTTTTGAACCGAGTTGCTTGGACCTTGGGGAAGGGAACCCAGAGTATTGTTTTGAACTGTATCATGTTGAACCGGAGAAACATAATCTTGTGACCTTTCTGGAACTATCTTGAATTTGGAGAAGGGGAGCAGAAATAGAGCTACGAGTTGGAAGGAGCTCAGAACCTTGAGTTAAACACTTTCTTTTATTATTGATATCTCTACACATTGTTTAGCTTTAGTTGTGAGGGCAGGTATAGGTGTTGGATACAGACAGACTTTCTAGTTGAACTCTTTGACTCAGACTTTCCTTAGTTTCATTCAGGTAGGAAAATCCCACCTTAGCATAGGGCAAGTTAGGGCTTCTACCATCCTGACATTTGATTTAATAAAGTATTTTATTTTAAACTGTCTATTGTCTGTGTCTTACTTCATGATGCCTTCAAAGAACCCTGTTCAAAAGTATACCACTGAAAAAGGGAATATAGTGCAAGGTGCATATGTTTTGTGATTTATAATTCAACTTAAAATCCTAGGTAGCAACATCATAATAGGAATGTTCTCCTGCAAGTTGAGATCTCTGGAAGCATCAGACATGTTTTGAATTGTATCTTCCATAGTCAATGAAATCTATTCCTTAATGAACGCCTGGGACTGGGGTGTTGTGTTGGTGAAACTACTATTTGAAAATGGAGAGCAAGTTAGGCTTTGCTGTCCCAGCATTCCAAAAGCAACAGAATTCATGAGAGACCCATTCCTTTACAACTATCTGCAATAGATCCAACATCACACAAGAGGCAGTCAAGTGTTTGTATGCCCAATCAGTAGTATGCTCAAGCTAGCAACAAAATGTTTGTCATAACTAGTGTCCAAAATTTTAGATTTAAATCAGCCTGAGAATTGGAGAATTATATTGTAAAGTAAGCACATTTCTCTGATTGCAATGCTTGCTGATAGTTTCAGAGAAAAATAAAGTATGTTTTGTTTTTAACATTGTTTTGGGAACAGCTTCACCTTTTGATTCCAGGGGGACATGGGTCGACATTCACAATTGTAGTCTGTTTGATTTACATTTTGTGAAACCATCAATGTCAAGTTGTGTGCCTGCATTTAGTATAGTATCTGTGCACACTGTCTGCAATAGCCATTTAAATGTTTTTTTCTATGTACAAAGATGCAAAGCAGACTCAATATGTTATATTAAATGAAAATGTTACTGAGACAAAGATAGACCGGTAGCAGTGTATTAATTTCCAATGTAATCTGAAGTTATTGTTGATGATTTAAAGCTGACTTCCCAACATTGCAAGTTGGACCACCTGCGTTTCCCTGATTTATTATTTTAAAATAAAACAAAATATTACTATTACAACAGCCTATTTCTTATCTCAGAGTGTTGGGTGTATTTTACCCTGATATGTCTAGGTTTCTATATTACTTAGGAGGTAGACCTAAAATGTAATTTAACCTTTACATTAAGAACTATTCCTTGATGGCAATGCATTGTGTACACAGTAAAACAATAACATGTCTCTAAATATAGTTTGTTTTGTGACTCCATGGTTTGTTAAATTTCGACAACCGAATGTTAATATTGATTTTGTATATTTGATTTGTTGATTTTAATTATTGTCCCTGATATACCTAGATCCTTATACTACAAAGGTGGTAGACAAATTATAGCAAAACTATTGAATTATGATACATTCCTCAATGTCAATGTACTGTTTATACACTAAGTCAACGAAAAGTCTCAAATTGTTTATTCTTTGTCTCCATGGTTTGTTACATTTGGGCGTGTCAATATTAATGTTATTTGTACATATTCAGTTTGTCTAATTGTGGCTGCACTCACTGTTATTAATATGAATGTCAAAATATGCATTTTTCAACTTATATATGTATATACAGAGAGCCACAACAAGACTGCTATCGTCTATCTGGATATTCTTGTTAGGGTGGCTCGGGCAGAACTTGTCACAGAACTATATAGGAAGCCAACAAGTTTGAATATACCGCTAAACGCCAAGAGCAATCATCCCACGGCCCTTAAATGGAGTATACATATGGTGAATGTATTCGCATCAGGAGGAATTGTTCCAAGTTGGAGACATTTGACGCAGAATGTGCACGTATGGCCTTGAAATTTAAACAACATGGATATCCCAAAAAGATACTTGAACGAGCATATCATAAGTTAGGGACCAGAATCGCTCCTCACTTTTAATGGCTAAAATGTTGCCATCACCAGACATATGTAATAGTGAGATTCGACTCATTCTCATTTATGGCAAGGCTTCCCAGCATATACAGCAGATCATGTGGAAACATTGGCATGTCCTAAAGCTGGACGAACACATGGGAGGGATCTTGGGAGACAGGATGAACATTACATTTCAACGCTCAACTTCCCTAAAAGACAATCTGGTCTCTAGCTTCATGAGTTCTTTGACTTCATCCACTGGCCTAACTTGGCTCCAAATACCAACTGCAGGCTTTTACAAGTGCAGGAAATACAAGGCCTGCCAATATGCCAGAGACATCTTAAATTATGAACACCCCATTTTGGCCAGGAATGTCTCTATAAGATCACAAATCACTTGTGACACTGAGTATGTGGTTTACGTGCTCGTCTGTCCCTGTGACAAGTGGCATGTTGGGAGCACCATAGGAAGATTGAAGTTGCGCATGCTCCAGCATATCCGGGCCATTAAACATGTTGACTTCCATCAGGCAGAGCCGGTGACTGCAGGCCCCCAGACAAAGGTATTTGAGCCCTCCGTGGGCCGTGTGTTGTTTTTCTGCCCATTCTTGGGCTGCTGACATTGTTTTTCCCCTCGTGTGTTCTCCCCAGCCCCCCTCTCTCCCCTTCCGTGTTTCTCCTTGGTCCCCTCCCTCCCTCCCGCCTCCAATCCTCCCAGCTCCCCCCTGATTGGCTGCTGGCCCGTGTCTCCTCCTCCTCTTATTGGTGCTACCAGGGCAGCCCCTGCCCGGCAGCCCCAGCGGCTAAGGGCCCCCTTAGGCAAAGGGCGGCTCCCTCCTTTGCGGCTCCCGGTGTGTCTGCAGGTGTCCGCTGGGGACGCCAGGTCCATTCCACCGCTTCATCTTGTGAGCTCCACCTGCTCCCTCGGCCCACCCCACCCCTACCTGTTCACTTCCTCGCAGTGCGGCTACACTTCTTTGTGTTCTGAATTTGTGGTAAACTAGGGTTTTTTCTCTCTCTGCAGGATTTTCAAACTTAGGTGGCCTCTCCACTGTGTACCTGATACGCTTACTATGTTCTGAATTTGTGGTAAACTAACGCCTGCCGCTCTCTTCCTGTCCGCTTGCGCTTGTCCTGTCTTCCCCCACCCACTCCCTCCTATTCTATGGTGCTCTCTAACTCACCAATCTTTTCTAACTGCTTCTCCATTGACTATCCTGCTCTCCTCACTAAATCTGGTAGGAAAAAGTTTAAAAAGGACATCCTGGTCTCCAACCCAGGCCTCCCTATCGCTGACACCTACACTAGTGCCTCCTCCAAGGAAACTCTCACTGACATCCTCTTTTTCGTGCCTTCTCCTGACCTATGGACCCTTCATATGATCTCTGTGCTCTCTCCTTTCTCCTCTTCTCCCATTAATGGTGGCACCCGTTGGGATGTCCTCTTGGCTTCCTTCCACTCCTCTAAGGCCATCATTAATGTCTATGCTAATGGGACCGTCTTGGTCCAAGGCCCTCAGGCCAACCTTCACCTCTTCGATAGACGCTTCCCACGCCTCATCAACTTCCTTTCCTCTCCTGCTGTGCCCCCTCCTCTGTCCTCGACTAACTTGCCTCTTCCCTCCCTCCCCACCCCCTCTCGTGCTCCTTCTTCACCTCCGCAGGGCGTACCTCTGATCTGTACCCCTCCCCGGAAATCCTTCAAAGATGGCAAACTTCTGCACATTGCCACTCTTAACTCTCGCTCTGCCGTCAAACATTCCTCTGATATCTGCCGCCTTCTTGAGGAACTTGACCTTGACGTACTCGGTCTCACTGAGACATGGTTCACGGCCAGCTCTGTCACCAGCTTTGACACACTCCTACCCGACGGTTACAAGATCCTCTCTGTGCCCAGGCCCAACCGTGCGGGGGGAGGTGTGGCCCTTATCTTCCCTGAGTGGATTCCTGCCACTGTTACTCCCATGCAGACCTACTCCTCTTTTGAATGTCTTGTCTGCCGACTCTCTCTCTCTCTCCTAGCCATTCCCTTACCGTGGCAACTATCTATCGGCCACCTGGTCAAATTTCCTCCTTCCTCTCCGAGTGGGCTGACCTCTCCTCCTCACTCCTGTCCTCAACCACTCAACTCCTCTTTCTTGGAGACTTCAACATCCACCTGGATGCCTCCTGTCCCCCCTCTGGACTCTTTGGCAACCTCTGCGACTCTCTCTCACTCTCTATTCTCCCGTCTGGGCCGACTCATTCTGCAGGGCACACTTTTGATGCCCTGATCTCCTCTGACCTTCCCCTCTCTGTCCCTCTCTCCACTCCTCTCTCCTGGAGTGATCACTTTCTCCTCTCCTCCCACCTCACCCTCCCTACCCCACAGGCAAAGCCACCCCCATCACTGCCACCTTCCTTCTCGGTCATCCGACCCATGAAGCGCGTGTCAGTTGAGGCTTTCGCTGCCACCTTCTTGCCCCCTCCTCCCCCTTCAGCTAACTCCCACCCTGACACAGCCCTCTCCACCCTCCACTCTGCTATATCTGATACTCTTGATATCCTTGCCCCTGTCATGAGAATCCGCCTGAAGCCCAAAGCCAAATGTAATTCCTGGTATGACTCGGATCTCGTCACCCTTAAACACAAGTGCAGGGTGGCAGAGAGGAAATGGCGTGCTTCATGTTCATCCTCTGACAAACTGGCCTGTCGCCTGCTCCAAAGGCAATACCGGCTCTCCGTTCTCACCAAGAAGAGAGCCCTTATCCAAGCCCGCATCTCTGCGGCATCTAACAATTCGGCCGAACTCTTTAAAATCTGCAAGGAGCTGGCCAACCCTGCTGCAGTCTCTACCTCTCCTGTCCCCTCCCAGGCCCTCTGCACGGCACTGGCCTCTCACTTCATTTAAAAAACTCAGGACATCCTGTCCTCACTCTCCTCCTATAACCTCCCCCCCTCTATTCCCTGCCCTTCCTCTGGCTCTTCTGCAGCCACCCCTCCTCTCTCCTTCTCTTCCTTTCCCCTTTTTTCTGCTGACGAGGTTTCAAGACAAGTCCGATCTATGAAAGTCTCGTCAAAACAGGTCCACCCCTGTTCCTCCAAAACTATCAAGGACCACATTGACTCCTTGGCTCCTGCCCTTGCTGACTTCTGCAATCACTCCTTCGCCTCTGGAGTCTTCCCATCCCCTCTCAAGCACTCCCTTGTGCACCCCCTTCTTAAGAAACCCTCTTCCGACCCTTCCTGCCCAGCTAACTATCGCCCAATCTCTATCACTCCCTTCCTGGGCAAGCTCCTGGAGAAACTGGCCATCTCCCAGCTTAATCTCCATGCTGAATGTGTTGGTAGTCTTCATGACCATCAGTCTGGCTTCAGAGCTGCCAGAAGCACGGAAACTGCTCTCCTGAACATCCGTGAGGACCTGCTCTCGAACCTTGACTCTAACATTCCATGTGTTCTCATTTTGCTTGATCTCTCTTCTGCCTTTGATACTGTCAACCATACCATCCTGCTCAACCGTCTCCGTGATAACCTCGGTATCACTGGTCAGGCTCTGACGTGGCTGACCTCTTTCCTCTCAAATCGACCATCCCAGGTCCAACTGGGGTCTTTCCTCTCTGACATCTTCTTCTCTACCTGTGGTGTCCCCCAGGGATCTAACCTCTCTCCCTGGCTGTTCAACCAGTATCTGGCACTTCTCGCCCACCACATCGCCGCTCTCTGCCCCTACTTTCAGTGCTATGCGGATGATACCCAACTCATTTTCAGGCTACCCTCGGCCTCCTCTTCTCCTTCCCTCATCTCTGACTGTCTTTCTGCTATCCAGGAATGGTGTGCCGCCAACGACCTCTGCCTTAATGCCAGTAAGACTGCGATTCTACTCATCGGCACTCCCACTCCCTCCTTCCCTGCTGCTCTCTGGCCGGCCTCTCTGGGCCCTCTTCCTGCTCCTACATGCAAGGCAAAAAACCTTGGGGTCATCTTCGACTCCACACTCTCCTTCTCTCCTCACATATCCGACGTATCTAAGAAGTCACACTACCAGCTACACCTCCTCAGAGGTATCCTTCCTTTCCTCTCCTTCCCCCAGAAGCTCACTGTCTCTAGAGCCCTGGTTCTTTCTAAGCTGGACTACTGTAACAGCCTCTATCTTAATCTGCCCGCCTCTACTCTCCGCCCTTTGCAACTCATCCAGAACAGGACTGCAAGACTTGTCCTTGGCCTCAAGCCCAGGGACCGTATCTCTCCAGGACTGAAATCACTACACTGGCTCCCAGTGACTGCGAGGATCAAGTTCAAAACCCTCTGCATTGTCCACAACGCCGTCTGGGGCCTTGGGCCAAAATACCTTCAACTCTCTCTTCCTAAATATCTTCCTTCTCGAGCTCTTCGCTCATCCGCCTCCAACTCCCTCAGGGTCAGCCGCTTCTCCAAACAACGAGTTGGGGGCAGATCTCTTTCCACTGCAGGGGCCTCCCTCTGGAACAGCCTTCCTACCTCCCTGAAACTTGAGGAGAACCACCCCCGGTTCCGGAAGCACCTCAAAACCTTCCTCTTTGCCTCCGCTTTCTCTCCCCCTCTCCCTTGCTAATATTACTGAAACTGCACTGAATCTGCAAATGGGCCATTCACCGTTCTCAGCCCAGCCACTCTCTCCTGCACTGCCTCCACGTCAACCCCTGCACTACGGGACTGTGTCTGTATCCATACAGCCCCCCTTCCCAGCACTTGTCTGCACTTACCTCGCACTTGCCACCAGCTGGCCCTTGTTATTTATCCTGTATGCTGTATGCTAATAACCCTGTACTGCACTTTCCCCTCTCCCTTTCCCCCATGCACTTTTCCCTTCCCCTCTACCCTTGCACTTGCGCGATCTGAATGACACCTGGCCTAGTAAGATCGTTGTCTGTCTCCCCTTGTTCCCCCCCTGCCTCGTCGCACCTTGAAACACTTGTGTATAGGCGCGTTACAAATGCCTTATCATATCATATCATATCATATCATATCATGTTGATCCAATGTACCCTATATCTGTGCTTTTTAAACAAGTACATGACGGATAGTTAGATGGCTTTACATTTTTTGGCATACACACACTTGCCAAACACCCAAGGGGTGGTAATAGGGAACTGGCACTTAGACAATTGGAAACTAAATGCATCCTGGATCTAGAAACCGAAAAACCAAGAGGTCACAATTTAGATGAAGAACTCTACACCTTTTTAGGCACTTGGTATTGGTGGATAAGATCATTATTATGATCATTTTTGTAATGTAGATGTTCTTTAATCTTAGGAGATGCACTTTTAATGTCTGGCATTCCTCATCTATATCTTGGTTACATCAAGGAAATATTGTTTACAGCATTGTCTAATGTAAGGTCTCACATATGAATTTTCCATCTTACACTGTATGAGGTCACTGTTGTATTGATGTATTAGCCGTTTTCTCAACTTTCCCTTCTCTCCTTTTTGTCTTTCAGAGGCTTACTTTCTATTTGCCTTTGGTTGTAAAGGGTTCTTAAGGTTTGTTGGTTTGTTTGTCCTTGCATTGTTTATGTGCAGGGGACACCTTTTGGTCCACATCTCAGGTTGGTTATTTGTGATTACCTTATATTGATATTCTTGCAGTACCCCTGACATATTCTTGGACATTATTAAGTATAGCCATTTAGAATTTGAGATATTTTTCTCTCGTATTTTATTTTCTAATCGTGTTCTACTAGGAGTGTTTAAAGGTTAAGTACATTGGGATATTTACAACAGTCTCTCGCCTCTTTAATGATTACTCCATTAGACTCTTTAACATTGGCAGGCTTTTTGTATGAACTACACACTAACACTATGCCAGAGTATTGTTTACTTTACCTCCTGCTATTTTCTTCAGGACCGGACACTAAGCACTTTACTGTAAGGATGATATATGCATGTGAGATTCTAGTAGACTAGAGATTTTATTGTAAGACCACATTACCTGATATTTTATTCTTTGCAGTATTGTTTCTTGAGTTTGCATCAAATTAATACAGTTGATAATTTGTTTGCTGATTTGCACAAGTCGAAATGTTTACCATTGTAGTTTACAGGCAAGGACTTTACTTGGAAATACTGAACTGGTTATACAATATTCCAGTCAGATGCTGCTTTGCTTATTTGCACAAGTCAGTTTGTTTACTATGAAGTTATTCACCGGCACTATGCACTTTATTTACTGATGCAATTTCAGGTCCTTGGAAACTTCATCACAAGCGAGGCCAGCAACTTTGCCATGTGTATATGAATAAAGGCCATGCTTATGTGAAGTAATTGTGCTAGAAGCATTAGCGGGTGGTACTTGGGCAGCGTTACATTTGCACACATATTTTTAAACACATAGAGATATATTACAGTGTTGGTGCAAATGTCATACACAGACTGTTAACGCATGTTAAATATAAAGCAGTAACTCACCGTGAGAAACCTTTTGCATCGAGTGTATATTTTTCCATCTGAAGATATTATTCAACTTTCCCATACTCTCCGGGTAAATGCGAATTGTGACAAATGCAATGTAATGCGATTTGAATATCTTAACAGATTTTAGCAACTATGCTAGTTATTGCACAATATAAAGATGTCTGCCTCTTTGTATTCTAATAAGCACTTAGCTTTAGACGGAGACACTCTGGAGTCAAGAACATAGAGACTGTTAAGTTATTTAAAGTCACCTTTACTATGTTTACACTCCTAACGTGATCAAGCGGTGTGTGCACCACGAAACACGTTGTTTCTTTGTCTTTTTCCTTGTCATGCTGACTAACTAAAAAATAAAAGGGATTAGTTAGTCTGGACCTGCTTCGTTGTTTCTCCCTCTCCGGATCAGGTTTTTTGTTTTCTTTCTATATATATATATATATATATATATATATATATATATATATATATATATATATATATATACTGCCTGAGACTTTTGGATAAGTGTACTAAATAATTAAGAATTGAAATATTGACAACATGAACAATGTTTTGTACATACTGATATTTCGTTGTCTCCAGCCTGCTTAAAGTTGCCCATTGATCCAATTTGCTGTGCAAATAAAGCAAAGGCTCACCATTTATAGTCAACTGCACATTATCTTCAAAATACTGTTCAAGCATGTCCTCTGTTGTCCTTCCTAATACAGACATGTGTTCTGTTTGTTGTGTCTTGAACCAACATGTAGCTAAACATTTCCTATTTTATTTTATGCCTTTTATTGAAGTAGAGAAGATCCCATTTCAGAAAACAAATACAGACTTAAGCTTGTTCTGCTTTGCTCACTGGTGACATATGGGGACATTTGAGAAGATAGTGGTTTTTGCTGCCCTGTGAGTGTGATCGCTGTGATGGGAGTGGTGCTGCTGCTACTGAGACTGCTTTGCTTTGAGGTCAGGTGGAGGTAGGAGGCATTTCAAAGTTCCTTCCCTGCAAAGTTGCAAGTAAGACTTTTTCTTCACGTCTACCACCATTTGATCCAGGATCCATGTCTTTGGTTTTTGAATCACCATCTAAAAGTGTCAGAAATGCAAATAATCAAGATCTGTAGAATGGGGTTACACTTGTGGCATGCCTCAATTCCTTGAAGCCAACCATGTCTGTGTTTATTCTGACATTTGTTTATAAGTGCTAGAGTGTGTACATGGCCAGGCATATTGGCAGTGTTATCATTGCTAACAACCTGTACAGCATATTCAAAGTACCAGAGAGGTTGGATGAGCTGTTTAACAAGAGTGTTTTGCTTAGTGAAAAGCATGTTTGACAATGTTTCACTTTTTGTGTTGCGGCACATATTCCTTGATAGGTTTGTGCTCTTCACAGAAGTGAAATCCTCCTGTCTGTGGCCAAGCTGGGGAAGGTCATTCATGGTTTGTTATCTTCTCAGCATCTCAGACGCTGCATCATATAAAAAGCCATTGATCTCCAAACCCCTTTCTATCTTCACTACAAACTGAAACCCATTAACCACACAAACACCATACAATACAACCTACATCCCCTATGCATTCTACTCATCAAACTAAGGTTCACACAAAAACAAGCATTCATCCAATGGGCACTCGCACCAGGAATGCCCGAACACTTCACATCCACGATGCACCCTCTAGCATCCCTTTAAAAAAGCCTCAAAACACATCTCTTTCCCCACACATAATCAAGTTAGTCCACCTCCCTACCATCCGCTGTCAATGCCAAACTTGCTATAATGTCTTTAACATTTTGTAGTTTCTTTGTGACCTCTGCCCTTTTAAACTTTTGAACTATGACACGTACTCCGAGACCCCTTGGGTTCGGTGAGTGCTGGACAGAAATTCACATAAAAGTATCCCAATTTGCATTAATAGGCTGTTGACTGTCTGCTGGTCCAAAGGTCCATTGTCACATGCATGTGTTTATTTATTAAAGCATGAACAACGCACAAGTGTGTCTCAGTTCTATACATAATAACATAAAAATGAATGGTGTTGATGTCATAATCCACTGGTTCATTTACGAGTTTCACTAAAATTAAATGGCCCTCATTACGACCCTGGCGGAAATCGTGGTGCAATATGCACCATGGAGCACGGCGGAAAGCTGCCAATACCGCCATGGGGGTTGGCGGATTTACCGCCCCATTCCGACCTTGGCGGGGCGGTAAATCCCCAATCCCCATTTTACCCTTCCCCATTCCCATTTTTGCCCCATAGGGTATAATGGGAGTGGGGAAGGCGTTAATTACGCCACCGTAAAATACGGTGGCGTAATTAACAACAAGGTCCCGTAGCGCCATGGATTTCTCCGCCCGGAAAAACCAGGCGGAAAACGGCTCCATGGCGCTACGGGAACTCGTAGTAGGGCGGAAGGGTCCGCCGCGAATACCGCTGACGTAAACCCACTCCGCCAGGGTCGTAATGAGGCCCAATGTGTTTTGTGAACATAAGGCACTACCACTGTGAACAAAATATGTGTTACTGGGCACTTGATTTCTTGAACAAACAACTTGGGGAAAATGTGTGGAATCTTTTGATGTTCATCAAAAACCAAGCAGGAGTTCAACTGCCAACATTTTGGACAGCTTCCATTTTAAAAACACACAAAGGGATGTTCTATGTATTAGTCTGTAGACTTCTGAAAAGAGTGTGGATACTGCTATTTTCTGGAGGCTGTGAAAGTGTTCAGCTTGTAGGAGTGTCTATGACCATGAATGATCATAAGTGAGAGCTCAGTGTCACCTGGAGGGAGCAGGGGTTATTGGCTTGAAAACTCTGATCACGTTTGAATATGAATATGAATAAATATGCATTTTGACAGCTCTTGCACCATCATCATCCCCTTTGACAGCTGTATGAACCGTTCCTTGAGTACCAACAGATCATCCATGTTTTCTTTTTTCGCGGTGAGCATGCAATTCCCTGTGATGATTGTTTCACAAAAGACTCTGCACTTTCACAGTGCTACAATCTGCCGTCAGCTTCCCAAGAAGCACAGCCTTTTTGCAGAGAATCCCAGGCTGGTAATGTGGCAGTAACAGGGCTTCCTATTTTAGGCATGGTGCTGACTGTTTCAGAAGACACAGAATAGAACCGGGCCTTAAGGGTTGTAATGCTGCTGTCTGTTGCTGTTACTTTTAAGCCAGTTGTACTTGTACGACTTGCCATAATGTGATTTAATATTTTATTGTAGTTGGACACCACACCATTGAGTCCCTCAGAAGCTGTATACTTTGTGGTTGTATTTTTTACTCACTCACAATTTTGCTGACATGTCATCTGCTAAGAATAGCACATTGTTCCCATCATTCAAGTGTATTGTTGATTCTTGTGTCAACTTTTTATAAGGGTCTCCAAGAGTCCACTTAAGGTGAATGGCACCAGTACCTAAAAGGGGTGATAGTGAGGAATCCCTGCCCCTGGCATTTTCATCACTTTCACCACCATGCTCACATAGCTGGTCGACCTATATAATACTACTCTCAAATCAGCACTAGACACCACTGCACAGTTCAAACCAAGAACAGCCAAACCTATCTCCCATTCCAATAAGTGGTTCACACTGGAACTAAAAACCCTCAGGAATTCAAAGAGGGCAGCGTAACCCACCTAGCGTACAACCCCCACAACACACAACAAAACCATGTTCACATCAGCAACCTATATAGCAGCCATCTTATCCACAAAAAAGAAGCTTACAACAATAGAATCCATAACGCCAAATCAAGCACTAAAGAGCAAGTATCCTAAAGGAGCTTGAATCCCCTGCACCTCCTTACCAGGACTGCATTAAGGATGCAGCCTTGTGCATAAAAATACAGCTAGCACTAGCTGACAAAATCTCCCTACTACAAAGTAAAATTGCGTCCAAAAAATCTAGCCTTTCAAGCTGCCATTGCACTAAACCAATGCCAGAGAAATGTTAGCCACACTGGAAGACATCATATACGGTCTGAAACCATATAACTGTCAAGGCGATATATGCCCAGCCTCCATTATTAAGGAAGGCGCCAAAGAGCTAACACCTTTCATCACCACATTGATAAACTCCTCCTTCAACCCCAACAGTGGGTTATGCCCCTACTGAAAAAACCCAACCTTGACCCAAGCATCCCAAAAAACTATAGGCCCATCACCACCGTCCCCATCCTGCTAAGAATTCTAGACCGAGTGGCCTACCTGCAAATACAGAAACATCTATTTATTTTATTTATTAGCATTTATAGAGCGTGCAACAGCCCTTAGGCATCGTGGCGCTTGTTACAGAGGCGATACATGCTGGCTACAAAAATACAAGACAGAGAATTTAAAGTTAAATAGGTTACGTGTTCCTTTTGCAATTCACAGCGTAAGCATAAACATAGCTTAGTTATAGTGCAGGACGTAGATGGGCTGAGGGAGGTGGCAACGTGGCATGGGGGCCATGCGAGGTCTAGTTGAACAAGTTTTGAGAGTTATGTGAAAGGTGGAGAGCGAAGGTTCAGCTCTGAGGGCATTGGGTAGTGCGTTCCAAAGTTTGGGAGCAATATGTGGGAAGCTAATGCCTCCTGCTTTCATTCTTTTGATGAGAGGGATGCAGAGTTGATTGGCTTGGGGACTTCTTTTTGGGTGTGTGGCAAGGTCTCTGGTAATAGTATCTGCCAAGTAAGATGGAGCAGTGAGATAATGCACTAGTGCATCAGGGTGAGTATCTTGAAGTTGATCCTATCTTTGACTGGGAGCCAATAGGCTGCACGTCTAGCTTGGGTGATGTGGTCCCTTTTAGGGGTGCTGAGGGCGTTGTTTTGCACTGTTTGTAGTTTGTGGAGGTTAGGAGTAGAGGTGCCTGCAAGGTGGGCGTTTCAATAGTCTGGTTTCGCTCCTATTGTTGCTCAGGCTATGGAAAGGCAGTTTTGGGTGGTTATCTAGAGGATAACAACCTCCTAGGCCTCAGACAATCCGGCTTCAGGCCAAGGCAAGAAAATGCAACAGCCCTCCTTGGTCTGAAGATCCAAATGGATGAGGCGAAGGACAAAGGAAAGCTAGCGATCCTGCTGCTCCTAGACTTGTCCGCGGCATTCTACCTTGTTGACCACCAAATTCTAGCCAGGCACCTCACTACAGAAGCAGCTTTCTATGCCAAGGCCTCAGCCTGGATCAACTCCTTCCTCTCTAATAGGACCACTAGGGTCTTCTCTCCATCAGCCTCTGCTTACCCGAGCTCCATTCTTTGTGGAGTCCCCCAAGGCTCATGCATGTCACCCACGCTCTATAATATTTTCACAAAGCGCCTCTTTGATCGCCTGGACCATTTGGGTGTCATCTACACCAACTATGCAGATGACACCCAAGTCCTCATCCCCCTCACAGGGTGCCATGAACAAGATACTAAACTCCTGAATGACATCTATCTAGAAACCCAGGCCTAGATGGCTAACAACACCAATGTCTTAATGACGATAAAACCGAGCTCCTGACTGTTGGCACGCAGGCACATCTAAACAAGCTTGACTATTGGTACACTAGCTTCAACATTGACTACAATCCAATCAAGGTCTCAAAGGAAATAAAAACATTGGGGGTCTACCTCGACGCCACACTGTCCCTCAAGAAACAAGTTAGCTTGATAGCTTCCTCTACAGCCTATACTAATAAACTAATCTACAGCTGTAAAGCCTACCTTTCCACCATCAGTTGCCTAACTTTAGCCAGAGCACTCGCAGTGTCCAAAATAGACTACTGCAACACACTCTTTCTAGGCTCCTCAGAACTTAACTTAAATAGACTTCAGGTCTTGCAAAACAACTCATTAAGAGCAGCAATTAGTTTATCTAGATCAAGTCACATATCGACTCTCAGGCGCAATGCCAACTGGCTAACAGTTCGCAACAGGATCACCCTCCGCACCTTAGTAATCATACACAAGTGACTTGCGAATACAGCACCCAAATATCTCTCCAACAAAATCGGTCCACACCAGTCAGCCCGCACCACCCGAACAGCCCTATCTCACCTCCTTAGCGTACACAGGTTCAGCCTAAAAACGGCTGGAGGAGCAAGCTTCCCAGTCTAAGCAGCCAAACGATGGAACTCCTTACCCATTGCCTTCAGACAAGAGCCCTCCCTCCTGGCATTCAAATCCGGAATCAAGGACTGGCTGAACGGCAAGCCTCTCCAATAACCACACCTGCAAATGCCAAATCACCACTTTCTTTCCTCATTTGATTGCACTTCTGCCCAGACTCTGTTATAATTGTTGTTGCATGCCTCCACACCTTCTGTAACCACAGGCGCTGTTAACTTCAATTGTACTGCCATTAATGCTAATGCATGTATAACACACGTCTTTTTGATATTCATGTATGTAAACCACAAGTCTTTTCCAGAACCCAGTTACCTCAGGGTTCGGTGCGCGATATAAATAATAAACAAATACAAATACATCTCATGAAATTACCTTGTCTGTAACCAAAGCTTGACCTTGATTCTTTTTCAAGTCCTTGTTCCACCTCCTGTCACACCTAAGATTAGCTCAAGAACTACACAGCCAGTCGAAAGGATCACCTTCGGCTCATAGGTGTTGATAATTGGCATATTGCAGCCAAAACTAAAGACAAGAGAATTATGTTTATTTTTGTGAATCTTTCATGACACATATTGAAAGGTATGTGTGACTAACCATACAACACTTTAGATTAGTAATTGGCACACAAGTTGTCATATTACCCACTGGGACTAAGAATTAACTATTTAAAAGAAATTGGAATAATTCAATAATTTGGAGTAAACCTTATCTTTTGAGAATATCCAAAAACACGCAATACATATCTTGAAATATTTGAAAGGTACCTTTTATGGTGAATTATACATTCATACTGATGTATAGAAACGTGCCCACCATAGGAGCATATGATGGAACAAACAGAACGTTAAGTCATTAAATACAAGACCATAAACATGTTTTAGCATGAGAAAGGACCGGTTAGTGTGCTCTCCCCTGCGGCACCATGCCCCCATGGATATACTAATTTAAATTGAAAAATTGTGTCAAACTAATGATTTTCTTATTTATCTGTCACTTTCTATCTCTTTATATTATATGTAAGCCCATGAATATAGCTTCATTCTTTTGTTTGAACATTGTAATTATAATTTGATGACTCTTTATTGTCTTATTTTGTTCACTTATTATTTCCAATTAACCCACAGAATATTCACCCTGAGTTTTAAATCCTGAATAGTATTGTAATAATAGATGCAATAATGCAATATTTAATAGATGACTCACAAAAAACATTCATTCAAGAAACTAAAAATGTACAAAACAATTAATACTAATGCATTGATGTCTATAATTTTCAGTTGGCATTAATCGCAATTGAGAGTATCAGTAAGTAAGCATATCACAAACAAAATAGCCAGATAAGGATCAGGGAGAATTGCCCATTATTGATCTCTGACTGCAGCATTACAAATAATATTTGTTGATGAAATAGCCTCAGTGCAGCCAACCACCAATTTATTCATCCCAATATTATCCCATAGTATTCCAAAAGTATTTATAGTTCATTTTCATATTGAGGGTAGCTCACTTTTCCATTAAATGTAAATGTATGTCTTCAAGGGGAATGAAAATTCAAATACCTCACCCCTAGCCTTCACTGTATGCCAGTCTTCTGTTAATACTGGCAACATGTTGTCAGTTCTTCCCTTCGCGGGTGTTCAGAAAGCAACAATGTTTCAGAGAAGAAAGCATTCCCATCTCCTATTATAATCACTTTGCTAGGGGCTAAACACCCTCTGTGGAGAAGTCACATGTCTTTGTTGTAAGATTTCAAATTTTCCAGCACAACAGAATCTCTATGCAGCTCACAGCCAGTATTATAATTATTCAAATTGTTAGTCTCCTTTAACAGAGTCCCTGCAAGTCACAACTTCTGGATATTACAGTTACTTGTATCCAACATAAATATAGAAACAGGGAGTTTTCCTGAAACAATCTCAGATGTCCGCCTCTGGGTCATTGTTGTAAGCCTTTTATAGATCTACTATGATGGCTTCAAATAATGGGGTGGGTATTAAACCAAATTCTCCTGGAAATAGCAGATAGATTAATTATTGATAGACTAGTCCTCAATACACAGCTTTGAGAATATTGCTGAACTTTTCCTGTATAAAATAGAGTAAATCTCAATAATCAGTCAATATCTTCAAGAGAGGAAACAGTAATACAGATTCCCTTAAGCTTCATGATGTTCAAGTTCAAGAACAAGGGCACACAGAGGAGACCTGCTTGGGAAGCCTCTATGAAAGCATCCTGCGCTCGATGCTCATACCTTTCCTATCCAATGGTGTCCAACAATTCTTGTATGTCTGTTCCCTCAAACAAACAATCTCTTGTACTTTCTACCTGAGGGATGCTTAGAAGAGACTTTGGGCCTCATCACGACTTGGGCGGTAACGTTAGCACTATTAGCGCGGGGGCTATTAGTGCGACTGGCATAGCCCCCGGCGCTAATAGCCTGGGATCACGAGTTGGGCGGACTTGGAAGTCCCCATTCCCCATTGAGCCCATTCGGGAATGCCCCATTCCCCATTGGGCTCAATGGTGAAATTTCACGCTCTTACCGCTGGCGGATTTCCCGCCGGCGGTAATAGCGCAAATTTTTGGCGGATTTCCCCCCAGCTCAGAGCTTGGGGGAAGTCCGCTGAAGCCCTGATTCGGTGGACCCTTAAATCCGGCGGTATTAGCGCTACTGCCGGATTTAAGGGTTACCGCTGAAGTCATGATCAGGACCAAGTCTCTTGTGGTGCCACACCATGGGAATTGTGAGCATGTGGTCTAGGGATCCTTTGAGATTGTTCAATGAAATTTGCACTCCACAAATGGACAGTTACCCCTGAGTGGCAAGGTGTAGGTTTCTACTGACCCTAGGTCAATTGCGCATGCACTCAGCATAATGTAACATAAACTGCAACACAAATTAACCCAAAGGGCATACCACCCTTCCCAACATCAAAGGATACCTCCTCATTATCACCAATTTAGAGCCCTTAACATAATGGATCAATGGTAACATAGGGCCTCATTACGACCCAGGCGGTAAGTTACCGCCTGGGTCGTACCTTTACCGCCATGGCGTAAACTAAGTTTACGCCATGGTGTTTGGCGGATTTACCACCCCATTCCAAGGTGAGTGGGGCGGTAAATCCCCATTTCCCATTTACCCTTCCCCATTCCCATTTTTGCCCCATAGGGCATAATGGGAGTGGGGAAGGAGATAATTACGCCACCGTAAATTACGGTGCCGTAATTATCTCCAAGGTCCCTTAGCGCCATGGATTTTAACGCCTGCAAAAATCAGGCGTTAAAATCACCATGGCGCTAAGGGACCTTGTAATCAGGCGTTAAGGGTCGGCGCCATTTACGGCGCCGTTAACCCCTTGACGCCATAGTGTTAAATGCTCCTTTAATTCAACAACGGAAGACACCAATTTGGGAACAACCATTAAATACTGACAAAAAGAGCCAGCAGTCAACCCCTGCATGGTGTAGATTTAGCCAGAGTGGGAATCATAACTGGGCCCAAAACAACAGTAGGGAGCTTTTCCCTACTATTCTCACATTGAGGGGCTGCAGCTAATAGTGCCAGTCCATCTCTCTGCTAGCTGTACAGCAGTCCTTAGATATTGTACTCAGGAAGGGGTATCAGGAAAATGGAAAACACTAGCCACTGTAGCCTGATAGTTATTGACTTCAAGCTCCTGTTCTAACCTCCCAATCAATTATCTTAATGACACAATCTTGATATTTAGGTGGTTTATTTCCAATGTGGAGAGTGAATGTTTATCAAACTAAACTTTATTCATGGGACACCGCTCCTTACCTGGTGCTAATGCTTCCAAAACAAATGAGGGAGGGGCAGAGAAGTTCCCAATATCACCCTTTGTTTCCCCATTCTCAAGCATCCAAGGATTGATTAAATGGAGTAGCTGGCATTCATCTTCTACAGGTGTGAGTGGCTGCATCATAGGTTCTGAGTGGATCTTAACCACAGTCAACACATTGCATAGATTAGAGCAAACAATATTATTGACCTGAATATATAAGAGATCACCTCCTTTCACTCATTCTCCATGGTGCTGGTTCAAAGATGATACATCATGCCCCATGCACAGGTTGGATTGAAAGCCTGGATTAGAAATATCTCCAGCAGTTTATTTGTGGCTCAGCATTCCAATGTTAAATACCAGTATAAGGAGATACTGCCTTCTGATCTACCTGACAGAGACATTCGGAGTGGGATCACGCATAAGAGTGATTTGTTTGATTCTTGGGTGGGACATTCTCTGGCCTAAGCCTAACCATACCAGGCAGGTTGTTACTTTACCTTACCAAAACATCTGAGGAAGAGATGGTAAAAATAAAGAGGTATATTCAACAAATATCATCAAAATATACCTCAAAATTAATTATTCCTCTAGTTCCTCTGGCCTGGCATCATAATGGATGGATGGCCTGGAGGCCCGAGATGAGCTTGCTCAGCGAGTATAGTTTTCACACCTTTGCATATCATGAAAACATGGTAGGCAAATGGTTATGTGATTTCAGCTAGTGCACGATGTATGTAGCCATGTTGGGGATTGGGGATTTACTGTGAAGCATGATGTCAGGAAGAGAACGTGCAGATCCAATCTGAAAAACAATATGTGGTCTCATTAAATATGAGGAACATCTATGAAATATCAAAAAACAATACATACATTCCGAGATATGTTAAGACATTTAGTTATCAATTGCATGGTGTTTGAGGTTATGAATATTCATAGATGATTTGGCATATAACAGTATGAAATCGAAGTATACAATTTATTTTATTTTTGCTCAAAATAACACATATGGATAGAACTGTAGTCGTGATTGCTTTGTTTCTGCAGTGACTCTTTGGTCAGGTCGCACACATAAACTAAAGGGGTGAGTATGTAGGAAAAAGGGAGGCTCAAAATTTTAGCCAGGTCAGTATTTCACGCAAAAAATAAAACTGATTTCATTTGTCAACACGAGTGTGAGACTTGGGTGTGAGACTCTGGACTGAATGTGGTGTGGGTCAGTATTGTGAATACATAGAAACATACCAGGTAAAAGGGGGTTGTGAATTTGGCATTACATGAAAGCTGGTATTTTCAGTAAGCACCACACCATGGGAACATGAACTGTGTTGCAATGAAGCATAACACGAACAATGTACTAATCCTAGTAGTAACCCCAACACTCTAACCTATATCCTTACTAATATACAAGGCAGCTCAGTCCATAGCTCTGTCGTGCAAAATATTGATGACAATCCGGCTCATTTTAAAAGAAAAAGAACGTGCAGAATGCAAGCTGCTTTCTGGCAAAGAAGAGCTGAGGAATGTGAAATCCGTTATGCTCAAAGCAAGCTCATTGTTCATTTTCAGAACAGGAACCAGAGCAGAAATGTAGGCATTTACATCTGTTGGCTGCTGCCTGAATCATGGCCAAAGGTGCAAGCTGAACATGTGCTCTTTGGAACCTTCTAGTGGGTGGGTTACAGTCAGAGGGAGGTGGTTTTGATTGGCAAGTGATATCATTGTAGGAGGCAGGCGTTTTTCTTATGCTTTATTTAGGAAAATATACATTTCATGGGCAGGTCACAGAGAGGATTTTAAAAGGGCTATCAGTCAGAGGGAGGGGTGACTTTTCGCTTGCTGGCTCTCTGGCTCAGAGTGTGCTACATTTGCTGAGAGTGTCTGCGCAGGCTGGCTCCGCTGAGTTCATCCGTGCCGATAGGGGAGAGAAGCCGATAAAGACATTTTTCAGGTGGACAGTGGAGGAAGATCCTCACCTGGGTAGAGAGGAAATTCCAGCCGAGTCTCACAGAGGGCACAGAGATATAAGCATGCTTTTGGTAAGATACCAGTAAAGTGAGGTGCGTGTGGTGAATTAACGTTTTTTTACAAGAATATTTTACAGGTAGGTGTAGACTGACAAATCTTGTCATAAATTAACAAACATGGGTAGTTCATTTTCAAGGGCTGCTCAAAGCAAATGCCATATTTCAAGGTCTTTTGATAAGTGCAATCAACAGGCAGTTGCAGCCTGGAAAAGTATCTTTGCATTTATAAATGTACACATCTATTTCTCGTGTGTTTTTATTCACCGTCCACACAGCAAGCTTCAGATATAACAGAAGATTTATAAGCTGCCAAGACTAGTGTTAAGCTTCAAGGTCATTGTAGCAGTGTTCTGGCCATCTATCGCAATAAAGAGTGCTTGAAGTCCATTGTGGGGAAAAGCTCATTTATCGTGGGGGAAGCAATTGCAAATGAAATGTATTTGTGGCTATTTCATTTGCATTTTTGAATCCCAGGGAATGTCATGTGAAAACTTGGTGCATTGCACATATTTTTGTACTTTGCATACATTCTAATTCTTTATAAAGCACAAGAAAAAAGGAAGTAACTCAGCCTTTGTCTATTTATTATGTGTCATAGTGACTTGTGATAGCATACAGACAAATTTGAAGCAAGTGGTATTTTCATTTTACCGCAGGTGGCATTTTCATTTTACTGCATGTGGTAAAGTGCATAACAAAACTGGTCACTGTTAATTGGGTCAAAATTCAAGTGTCTTGGTAAATATATTCTCGGTAACCACCAAAGTGGTATTGTAGATAAAACATCAAAAAACAATGAAATTGTGCTCTGGTGCACACCAGGTTTGGTTTTCGCTTACCGTTCATGAACCCGATATAAAAATAATATTAGGTAGTCCTGTATATTTGGGGCTCACCAAATTACCATGAAATATCCCATTAGGCTCACCAAATACCACAAAATACCCTAAGAGGGCTCACCAGTCCAACCTGTCACCTGTTCACGAGCAATGCCTACAATTCAACAGATTGTAAACAAAGTATACTAAATAAAAATCTACAAAAAACATTTATTCTATGCGTCAAGTGAGTTCAAAGGTCTCAAGGCACTCTTTCTTCTTACACATACAACAAAACTGTAGGTAGGCAGCCAACCTTTCTCTGGGTCCTCTGATTCCCAACGTAAGCAGAATATTCAAACAAAATTGCATGAAGACTCTGCTGACTTCCCTACTGGGAAACATTTTGAAGTATAACTGTACGCTAGCATAAAGGGAAATGTGCATTACATATTGCAGATACATATGCATATTTCCTAGATGTTCTGCATTTTAAGTACAATTATAGTACCAAATAATTCTCTTTAAGTCATTCATATTCCCCCTTGCATGACACTCTATGCCTTTAATGATCTTATAGATTAACTGAGCAAGAAACTCTGAAAAGCATTGCACCCTTTGAAGACAGCCTTGTGTTCACGGTTATACACTGAATTGTCTAAAGGACTTCTCAATTTAAATTAAAATGTACATATCTTAAACATTGTTAATGAACAAAAGGAGATTAGCCATATTTTGGTTTGGATATCTTGGACTAAAACATCAAGCCAAGTAAATATCTGCAGATTCAGCTCTCAATTTTATCTACCCACATTTGATCTATCTTAGTGCAAATTTCAATGCCATAAGTAAAATAGTACTTGCTTTTGCTTTTACTACAAAATAAGTTCCATTCACGAAAATCCACCATAATAATTGCGAAACTTCTTTATCTTGATTGCTAATGACCATACCTTCATTTTCATCTTAACATCACATTTTATATTATCCTTCCTCGAGTTAATCAGAGAAGATATGCAAGTAGTATGTTGCTTTGCACGCCTCAGAATGAAATTAAAATGTAATTCTGATTTGTTTTGAATTCTGAAATTGCATGATGAAGGTCTTATCAGGATTAATGTTAAGTGGTTGGGTCAAGCATGAGACTCCGGCTCCTTTGTAAACCATTCAGAGTTTGATCAATGATCACTAAGTTATCTGCATAGGGCAACCACACAAATTTGTAGTTCTCCAGTTTTCTTGGAAAATTAGATGCCGACTCTAAAGTTTTCCCCAAATCTGGTACATAAATGTTCAAAAGAAATGTGGCAAACAGAGAGCCCTGTTTTATTCCTCTATTCGTTTGTATCCCAGATGTAAAACATCCCATTTTGTTCAACCTACAAGCAGTTTCTGTGTAAAACAGCATTACAAAATTTCGAAGAATGAAAGGAACACCTGATGCTTTCAGTTTCTGCTATAAAAGATTTCTGTCAACTGAATTGAAGGCACTAGAGTGGTCAACATATGCCACAGACACCACTCTGTTCGGGGTCGAACAGACCCAGACATTAACAAGCTCACTATGAAATCATTTTTAAGAGTACTTTGACCTTTTCAGAATCCTGTTTGACCTTTTCAGAATCCTGTTTGGTACACAGAGAAAACATTGTTATACAAGGCTCACTCCTCCAGCGTTTCAAGCCATAAAGATGGAACGTTTTTTTTTCATGGCCTATTTAACAGGGAAAAAGGCTGGTAGCTATTTGGTCTAGAGACCCAATTGTATAAATTGGCATAATATGTGATTGTGGCCCAGATAAAGGCAGTGTATTTAGCCAAAAAATCTGATGAAAAAGGCCACTTAATCTATTTGCTCAAAATTCAGGAGAGGACAAAGAACATATTAACAAGACCATCCAGTTCTGGTGCTTTAACCTTTTCCATTTTCTAATTCTGTTGTAGATGTTCTCCTTAGGAAACCAACGTTCGATCTTACAAGCTGCTAGAGCCTGGGAGTTGAACCCCAGAGAACCATCCGTAAGGAGCTTGTCAGTCAGGAGATTGGAAAAGTGTATTTAGCTCATGGTAAAGATCCCATTTACGAGCCTCCTCGAAAATGGGAGGCTACCATCTTCTCTTCCAGAACATCAGGTAGGTGCACACTATGCTCCGCTTCCTGTACTTCACCCCACTCCCAGCACCAATTTCCAGATCCCTCCCCCATCCCTACTCTGCCCCACTCCTTTGTCACTCGCAGGTGATAAGACTGGAGTGTAACAGGAGAATGACTTATCCAAGTGACAGCCAATTTCCATTCCCTTGAATTAATCGGATATATTTCACGATGTAATTGGCATTACCACTGTTTTTTCAATATTAAGTTTAAACATTAATACTTTGGAGTATTGTGTAATGCATTTATAACTTGTGACATTGCCTCTTTAGGCTCTGATAAGTAGACTAAGACATCCTCTGCTAATTCATACACATTTCAATTGGAAACCAACTTCAATGTCTTTGTCATCAAGTATGGTGTCGTATACGATAGTTTATCTTACTAAATCATATGTAAGGGGGAAAGAGGCCATCTCTACCAGGGACTTTGTAGAATTGGAAGTGTGGTGAGGAGGTTTTATTTCAAAAACATTATCTTTTCAAGAGCCAACTTACTATAATAACACATGTATTACTAAGAACTTGCAATTTTATGACCTTATGAAGACCAGATTGCCCAAGTGATGGTTTCACAGTGTCAAATGCCAAGGAAGGTCTACTTTCATTTTCAATCTCCACTCTAGCATGGATTGAACGTGCAATCCTAGTGTTTGATTAAGTGATTCACCCAGTTTTTTCAGGATGTATACGTTTAAATATATTTATTTCTAGGATCATAGCTAATATTGCGGTTAGCGACTCGCCTTTGCTGTTCATCAAAGAGATTGGCAGATAGAATGTGTGCATGGATGGATCCCTTCAGGGTTTAGGAATGAGAACAATTATGGCCTTATTTTCGATATCTACAAAAGCATCCACCAATTCATAATTTAATTACAACATCTGAAGATTCAGAGCTAGTATGTCTGAATGTACATTCATAACATGATTGAAATGCTGTTAGGGCTCTGAAATGCACCTTTCCTCAGGGGTGTAATTGGATGAGTTATTTCTCCTAAGGGAATAGGCTTATCGAGATGTTTTTGATCTAAGACATCCCCATTCCATTTTGGGAGCTTGCTTAGATGTAATGTCTTGAGAATATGTATATATGGAGTATACAGTTCTTAATACAAAATGGCAAAACTGAGGATATGTCCAATTCAGATGAAATCAAGTTGCTGTATGTACTATTAAAAGCTTAAAGAAATTCTATGTGATACTTGAATATAATGGAAAGATGCAAAGTAGTAGCAGCCTTGGTACAGTCTGAGTTGACTTCATTCTGATTTTCAGAAGTGCCTGATAACTATTTTCAGAGGGCATTCCAATAAATGTCTTCTCACAATACTTGACAAATCTAGGCTATTGATTCGCATGTGCCAGCCTTTCGTTCTTTTTCACAGCTACATTTTGTGTATGCTATTTTAAAGTTGCTGCTTAAGCATCAACGTGTTTAAGTATTTTATGGCATATGCCTACTGAAGAACCCTTGAGAGATAACAGACACTGAAGCAATACCTTGTTTGACGCTAAGAAGGTCAGAATAACATTTCCAGGGATTACAACATTTCGATTGTGATGAAAATCAAGGGAACCTATTGTCGGGTATGATTGGAAATCAAAATAGGGCTTAGCTCTGTGCCAGGGAAGGAAGACACTTGCAGAAGTTTTAGAAAAGATGTACAAATGTTTAAAAATTGATCTACGGAAATGGTCGAATGGGTGATGTAATGCAACCTGCAAGCTAATCTCTTCAAAGCAAGTGGTGGAAGCACTATGGGATTTCATGTGAGAGCAGATAGTTGTGCTGATTTTCAGCAAGTTACACACACCTTTTTAAATTAATGCATATGCCTCCAGATTCCCCAGCAGGAATTCCAGAGGACGTAGCAAATCTTGTGGTAGATATTGACCTACACTACTCTCATTTATATCTTTCAGATGACCTCAAAATCATGGTTGAAGCACCAAATGACTCATACAAACAACATTTATTAAACAAGATGAATTCAATTCACAATTAGTTTATAGCCAACTCATCTGAAGGGTCATATGTTAGATGTTATTTTTTCAAGATATGCTTTGGTTACTATTGCTGGCCTCCTCCCCCTTTCCTGATATACCTCTTGAGAGGCACGTCACTAGTAGATGTTAGCATTTGTTAAACACTGAATCCTTTGTTTTGGGACTAGGGTTGTACTTGTTGGAATACTACTTTTATTTTATATTCCCTTTAAAGACGTTCAAACCATCAAGAAAGACATATTTAGCTAAATGGTTCATGAAATCATTTGAAGAAGCCAATAAAATGCAAACATGAGAAGCATTGTAAGTGGACCTATCACTCCTCATATACAATTACCTTTTCAGCCTATTTTATGCCCTATAATTTGAGAGGAAAGACATTTTCTATTATAATCATTTTACCATGGCTAATCGTTTACTAAGGAAATATTTATTATCATTCAGAAATGATTCAGTCACCAAGACATGTCAATGGTAATTCCTCTTCCAATGCTTTGTGCAACCAACTGGTGACTTTCTTTTACACCAAAATGTGCCTTAATTATGAGGGTATTCACTTGGACCCTAATGCAATCATCTACTTCGCAGCTCAACCACTACATAGCTCTTCTTCTGCTCTGCCCTTCCCCAGATAAACCGCTTTCTCAACACAAGCCGCTGAACAATTCCTACTACTTGTGAGATTAATCAAATGTTCTTGATTTCTGCTTGATGTGTGCCCAGCTAAAAACAATCTAATTCTTTTTTTGGCGCGGTAGTGGATCTGCTGTGTGAGATCATCAGTTGGTATTGGTTTCACTAATGGTCCTTTTTGTTTAGCAACAGCTATGGTTATCCCACTTGTAAAAAAGGCCCATGCTGACATTGGCATATTTTCAAATTATTGTTCTGTTGTCAAGTTTTTAAATTATTGTTATATTAGCAGGTTTTCAGATTGTTGTCCTCTCTCTAATTTGCCGTATCTGGAAAAGCTGACTGAAAAAACAGTCACTCATCAATTTACGTATCAGGCAGGCTTCTGTCCTGCTAGATGAACATAGTCTGTTATCCTTTCTGTCTTGGAAGGTTTTAGTATCCAGGCAGATGCAGAAAATACCATTCCCCTTGTCCTCCTGAATTTGTCTGTTCTGTTTGATATGGACAGTCACCGCATTTTACTATGAAGACTGTATGTAATGCAGTTTTTGATGGAAATGCACTTCAGTGGATTTGTTCTGTTTTACCAGACTATTCCTTGGCAGTTTCTTTACCTTCCGTAGGCTATAACATGTTATTTGCATGTCCCATAAGTCTCGTTCGTCCTCCTTGCATACATATCTACATCTTTTTCTCTTAATTCATAGTTTCTGATTAGATTTCTGTAATTATGCAGATTATACCCAGTTGCATTTCAATCTATCAGATTCTGGGATTACCTCCTCTTCTCTTCCATCACGTTTATTTCCATTAATACATGAATAACTAACATTCAAGCAAAACACAGATTTTAATTTTTGGAGCTAACCCCAACCTGTGGCAGCCCGCTTTCTGGTTGGTGGAACTTGGCAATTGCGCCCCACCCGCTCAACAGATAAACAAATCTAGGAGTAATCTCTGACTGTAAACGGTCAATGATACCACACATCACCTCAGGCGTATTAACAGTGTTCTCCCTCTAGGAAACTCTGAAAATTATTCTGCCACTGTTGGAAGTGGAAACAGATATCTTTGCTCTTTTAGCATTTGTGATATATAGGATTAACTGGGCGAGCAGTTTGTATTTGGGCCTGTCACAGACCCTATTACAGGGCTTGTAGCAACTCCAAACTGTTGTGATTGTGCTACTATCAGATTTGGGAGTGGAGACTGCTACCTTTATCTCAGAGCCTTACATTGGTGTCTGATATCTGCTTGATTGTAATTTAAATCTCTGTGTATAATACACAGAGCCTACTACTGATATGGAACAACTTTACTTCAGAACAAACCTCATTGTTATGTGCCCTACATGACTCTTGAATCTGCCATTCAGCTATGTATAATTGAACCTAAATGTACTAAGGCCACACAAGGTGGAAAACGTTCAGTGTCATCCTTCTGATCCTATGCATTTCTATTCTGCTGGCCCTAGGGGAAATGTCCTTGCAAGCTTTTAGGAAAAAAATCAATGTTTCGATTGACTCGTCGTTATGGAACATACATTGACACTCTGCTGTCAAAAGCCAGGTACACTATTGTTTATTTTCCAGACATTATCATATATTGTCTACCAAATTAACTGGTCTGCATTAATTCCTATTTCCGTGCCAGGAGGCCAGGTGTGGTATTATTTGGTCTTTATGAGACAACAAACATAAGATAAGATAACATAACATAACATAACATAACAAGTGTGGTCCATAGTTATATCGCAATGCCTCCTCCAAGTAGTACTTTGTTAATGGCAACCGTATGTGACATCTTCTTTGTAGAATTCCAGAATGTGTGCTCAGCCTGGATCGGACAATAAAGAGTGAACTTATTGATAAGCTGAGAACCACCTGACAGAGTGGATAGAACCGATGTGCCCATGCTGTCAGTAGATTGTGAACATATTCTGGCTGTTATGTCTTTTAAGAACAAGAAGTGCAACCCCATCCTTTTTCCCTTCATCAAGGGAGAACAACCCCCGACCTAACATATATCTCTATTAGATTCAATAATATATAGAACTGTGTCGTGGCTAAGCAATAGAAACTTCTTGCCTATTACTTTAAGCAAGGACACTCTTTCTCTTAGGGGACCCACGTCTTAGCAAATTAATATATTACCACAACTTCCAGGATTAGATAAAGGTAGACGAAAAAGGATAATCTCTAACAAGGTATTTAATAACTCTATCAGACATACGTGAGCCACCATGCAGATTCAAAGACAAAGGAGGTGTCAAATAACAAAGCAAATAATGAGTGAAATCGACCCATACAATGGAAGGAGGAATAAACAAAAGTAGAAATGGAAAAAAGTTTCAAATAATTCAAGTGATTGTTTCTGGCCAATGGTCAGACCTTCTATTGCAAGGATTTAAAACTTGCAGATGCAATTGCATATTTCAAGGGGGATGCAGCTGCTTCCCATAATATTTGCATATCAAAGTTAGACAGTGAAGAAGAGGGGTTAATAAACTTTTGTTTGAAAATTATGTTGACAAATAGGAACTTGCATCTGACATTTCACTCTGATTTCATATACTGATAGGTATAGTATGTAAAACATGTTATTGAGATCGGCCACCAGGGGGCGCAGAGGCTTCCATGCTCCTTGCATAAACTCCGTTCCTTGAGCCCCGAAAAGTAACTTGAGCCCCCACTTTCCGGACCACCCCACAGTTGAAAAAGGAACTCTACCTGGCGGAACATCCCCCCCTCTACTGGACGAAATCCCGATCGAAATCGGTTGAGGAATCCCAAGAAACGTGATGGGAAACAGAACGGCCTCGCCGAACCGGCAAAACGAAAAGTGAAACCGCTGTGAAACGCACCCTCTGCGGTGTGCCATCCTCCCCCCCAGAGAACATTATGTGCGCACCTCAGGCGCAGTGGGGTGCGGTCCACGACTGCAGTGAGGGAGCAACCTGCAGCCGGCCCCCGACAACCAAAAGAGATGGGTGTAGGCGGTCGTGTACCCTCCCACTGCCCATCGCTTCGGGCACTTGTGGTGTGCTCCTCCACTCGTGGGAGGCTTGTGCCGGTCCCCCGATTGGAGCGTGGAGTTGACTGCGGCTTAACGCCCCACACAAAAAAAAGATTAATAAAAAAGAAACTCCCTAAATCAACAAACATACTGCCCGCGACTCCTTAAGCCATCTCCGGTCCGCCACTGCTGCACCCGCCAATCGGGCCTTCTCCTGATGGGACACAGAGAGGAGGTTCCAGCCTCCTGAAGAATGACTACGGGCATTGGGCCCCCTTCACCCCGCGGCACTGAGCGCCCTCGCGGAATCCCTGAAATCCCTGAAAATGGTTGCCGGGCGCCTGCAGCACATAAGCGGTGCTCCGAGCCCGCCTTGGCAGCGGTTAAGTTCCACCTCTCTCGTCACCTGACACACACCAAACAAAGGAGCCCTTGAAATACCGAGAACGGTTGACCACAAATAGAGGGAGAACTGACTCTAAAAATATCCCGAACAGATCTGGGCACACGCTCATCAGCACCAAACTATGGAAAGCAACATCTAATAAGAGGTACAGACACAAGAGGGCAGAGTGGCAGACCACGGACCCCCGAAGCCCTAATCACGCACCTCATCAAGAGACCACGAAGAGCGTCGTACACGATAAAGTAACCCCTGGAGCCGCTGTCCCAAAAGAAAGGAGACAACTGCCTCCGGTGCCACAACCCAGCTCACCAGAAGCGCAGTCCCCGGACTCTCCCAATCAGAAACGACGAAAGGTGAAAACTCCCTCTCAGGAACCTAAGCATTTAACTGCGCGCCCTTCATTCCACTACCGCAGATCACATAGAAGGACTACATTCTGAAATCCCCTGGTAAAACGCCCCCATACTAGAGCTGCTATCGCCCCGGCGTTGAACTGTTACCACCTTTAAAGCCTCCTGGAACACATGAGCGCAAAACAGAAATTGGATTCATTTGCCTACGCATCTTCACCCCCTGGATTCAGCGAACTCAATATGGCAAATACAGACACGACAGGGAGTGAACTAGCAGCTACCAAGGGGGACATCGCAGCTTTGCTGGGAGAAATAAAGAGCCTGGGGGCCAACATCGGATGTAAAATAGACAAAATCACGAACTGCCTGGACAGCATGGAAGAAAGGCTGGAAGGGATTGAAAGCAACCAAGCATCCATAGATACACTTGAGGCACAGCTCGACCAGAGAATGACGGGACTAGAAAGGCGGGAAGAGGACTTTAAACTAAAACTCGACAATTTGGAAAATCGTGAAAGGCAAAACAATATATGCATTTTTGGGATTCCAGAACGTGAAGGAGAGATGGAAGGCGACCTAAGAAACATTCTGCACAACATCATCAAACCCTTGGTCGCTGACGACGCCATTGATGAACCCAAAACTGAAAGAATTCACAGGGCCGGTGGCCCCCCAGGCAGACCGAGATCAGTACTAGCATGATTCCACCGCTTCCAAGATAAGACTATAGTCCTTGAGAGAGCAGGAAACAGTGGTGAAATTACGCTCGGAGGTGCTCGGATTTCAGTATATTGGGATCTATCATGGATGACTCTCGTGCTCCGAAGGATGTGCGGCCCCCTAACGAAGCACCTGAAAGAAAAGAATATTAGGTACAGCTGGGGGTACCCCTTCTCCCTCTCCTTCGAATATGAGGGAAACAAAATAAAGCTGAACTCGGAAAGGGAAATCAAGATGTGCATATCTGATCTGCTTAGTCCCCGCGCAGAAGACGATAACAGGGAAGGCCTGCAGCGGGAGGACTGAGGATGGCGACTCCAGTGCCCCAGGAGAAAATGTGTGAAGGGATCGAGGAAATTCCGAAGAGGTAACGCCTCCCTGGAGGCACCCCCCTGATCACCCACGAAACTTTGGTAAGATGACATCTGTTTCAATGTTGTGGATAGAGACTTGAGTAGACAAAGGAAGAAAGGGAAAAGAATAAGGACAACTCCCTTTTCACCTGCTAACAAAATCAGGATATGGACATGGGGGGGCGGGCACAGGGGGCTCAATTGAAGTTGATATGATATATTACGCATGGGGACGTGATGTAACGGTCCCCATAGGTGGTTCGATGTTGGACCAATATTACCATCTGGGTTCACTCGGACGCCATCAACTCAGGAAGGGATGGGAGGGGGAGGGAAGGGGGATTAGAAACTTGGAAAAGGTTATAGCATCATCTGAACTAATCCGAAATACCAAAGATAACGTGGGACTCAGAGATCGAATAATTGTTTGGCCGCTGAAAGAGAGCAATTTTCCAATAATAATCTATGATGGCATCATCTGATGAACTCAAAGTGAGGGACTCGCTCAAAGTAGGGACCATAAATGTGAAAGGCTTGAACTCGCCAACTAAGAGGTCACTGGTGGCTAGAGAATTTCATAGATCCAATATTGACATCCTTCTCCTGCAGGAGACAAAGTTTGCCTGAGGTGAGGAGCGAACCATCCTGGAGAAGCGGGAAGGTTTGGAGTTCTGGGGTTCGGGTCCACTCAGGAAGGGAGGTGTCGGAATCTTACTCAAGAAAGGAATTAAATTTGAAGTGGATAAGACATGGTCCGATGTGGGAGGCCGTGCTCTCCTGATAACGGGAGAAATTGCGAAAGTAGAAGTAACAATTGCCACTGTATACTCACCCAACACGGGACAGTCAACATTCCTCGAGAAAACAATCCCTAAAATAATGTTAGAGGCCACAGGTCACATCATCCTGGTAGATGACTTTAACCAATGGGCAGACCCAACCAAAGAATGGAAACCAGGTAAACCCGAAACGAAAAACCAATATAAGGGAGATCTCACTGAACTTTCCGGAATAATGGAACTGTATGAAATGAAAGATGTGTGGAGAGTTTTGCACCCCAGCGAAAGCGGATACACCTTCTATTCAAACCCCCACAACACATTCACATGTATTGACTACATATTTCTCACAAGCGATCTCACGACCACTACACAGTACTCGGACATCATCCCGATAACCATGGTCAGACCATGACATGGTATTAGTAGATATTAACTGGGCAGATGGCGATGTAACGAGAGCCTCTGGAAGGATGCAATCTTCAAAACTGAAATGGAGACCGAAAGTGACAAATACTTTAAAATGAATAATAATGGGGACGTTCCTAAACAAATGATCTGGGAGGCCGGGAAGGCCACATGGAGAGGCATTTTAATACGAGAAGGGTCCTCTAAAAAAAGGGAGCGAAAGATCATAGAACATAGACTACGAACTGAAATACGCCAACTAGAGGGAGAGATAAGAAAAGACTCTGAGGCAGACCCTGATAAAATGAAAGCAGCCCAACGAAAAAGGGAGGAACTACGGTTGTTGGAACATGATCAAGTAGTACGTAAACTACGATTTCTTAAACAGAAATTTTATGAACAGGGAGACAAGGCTGACGCACTATTAGCCACCAGTCTCAGAGAGCAAAGAACGGAGCGTAAGGTAAAGGAAATAATAGATGTCTCCGCCCCCTCATCTCACACTCCCCGCACCATCCCAGAGTGTTTTGCTAATTTCTATGAGAATTTATATACCTCTGAAATAACTCCTGGCCAATTAGACACAAACTCCTGTCTATCTATCTATCTTCAATCATCATGCCCACAATAACATATGCAGAAGCCCAGCTCCTTGATTCCCCAATTGTTGAACAAGAAATCCATGATGCAATCAAAAGGTTAACCCTGGGCAAATCTCCGGGGGAAGATGGCTACACTGCTGACTTCTATAAAACTTTTAATAAGCAACTAACACCTTTCCTAACAGAACTATTCAACGGGATAATAGAGACAGGGGCGGCTCCAGACTCCTTCAAAAGAGCACTGATAACGGTGATCCCCAAGGATGGGAGAGACCCTAAACACTGTGGATCACACCGTCCTATTACCCTCCTTAAACTTGACGCCAAAATCTACGCTATGGTGTTAGCTGCAAGACTGGAAACACTAATGCCCCACTTAATACACCCTGACCAAGTCGGGTTTGTACTGGGGAGACAAGGGGCTGATACCATGCGTAAAACACTACACCTCATCCACGCAGCTCATAGCCTCCCCAGGGATCCTGCCCTTTTATCAATAGATGCAGAGAAAGCCTTTGATAGAGTAGAGTGGGAATTTCTAGGAGCAGTCCTGCAGAAGGTCGGAATAGGCCTGAGGATTAGAAATGGAATACAGGCGATATACACATCCCCCAAGGTGTCGATATTTGTAAACAGAGAATATTCCAGGTGGTTTGAACTGAAACACGGTACTAGACAGGGATGCCCCCTCTCTGCAATTCTATTTGCACTCTCCTTAGAACTCCTAGCATAAAAAATGAGATCTGACCCTAAAATAGAGGGAATACGATTAGGGGCAATGGAATATAAGGTAGCACTCTACGCAGATGACATTCTCCTACACATAACTAACCCTTCAGAATCCATCCCTCATGCCCTTAATCTAATAGACGAATATGGCCAATTCTCTGGGTTCAAAGTGAATAAGACCAAGTCCATACTGTTCCCCCTTCAGTGATCTGCAGAAGGAAATGACGCCAAGTTCCTCCCACTAGGCCTTAAGCTGGAACACACCACATTGCAATACCTGGGCATACAGATCACCAAAACCCTGAATGACCTATACAAAGCCAATTTCCCCCCTCCTCCAGCGATTCGCAGCCGATCTTCAAAAATGGAATAATCTCACGATTTCCTGGCTAGGGCGAATTAATGCTGTCAAAATTGTATGCTTCCCCCGATTCCTGTACCCCTTCCAAATGTTACCATCTAAGGTACCAAAAGGGTTCTTTATTGAGGCCAAAAAGATCTTGGTAAGATTCATCTGGCAGGGGAAGAAAGCCAGAATCCCATACAACACATTAACACTTCCCAAGGACAAGGGAGGAGTGGGGCTCTCCGATCTGAGAACTTACTACAAAGCCGCCCAGCTGCGCATTCTAATCCCACACCTCAGAGATCGTAAAAACCTCCAATGGGTGCAAATGGACAACCACTATCTGTTCCCAGCCACAGTATCAGAATGGCTATGGACCCCACATAAAAGGGTACAACGGAGAATCAAAGGTCACCCCATATTGAGCACCATATGGAGTATATGGTGATCAGGCAAAGAAATGCGTAGAATCACTACCTGCTATCCCTGCTCAGCCACTTATGGTCCCCTGGCATAAACAATCACATTCCCAACGTGGAAAAGTTCCAATCATGGTATGAGGTGGGCCTGGAAAGGGTGGGGCAGTTGCAGAGAAAGACTCGTTCATTACTCTACCGGATCTGATGGAAGCATTGGGTATAGGCACTCTATCCACATTTCAGTATATCCAACTAAAAGGTGTGCTAACGAAATCCTAATGGAAAGACAAACTTAAAAGAGGCCTCACCCCATTCGAGAAACTCTTAGACTCTAAATCCGAAATGAAAGGCCTCATAGCCACAATGTACCAAGAGCTAATAGCGGCTGGAGATGGATCAATGGATCCCCTGAGAGCTAGGTGGGAAAAAGACATTGGGGAAGAGATACACCCTGACCAGTGGGAAATAATGTGTAGGGCGGCATCTAAAACGTCCATATCAAGTCAATACAAACTTCATGCCATTAAACTCTTACAAAGATGGCAATACGACCCCCTCAGACTCTCCAGAATGTCCCAAACAATGAGCCCAAGATGCTGGAGAAAATGTGGAGAAATAGCCAATTACTGACATATGTGGTGGACTTGCCCATGTATTAAAGTGTTCTGGGACGAGGTCCTGGGGTGGATTAAAGAAATAGACGGTATCCAAAGAGACGCCGACCCCTATTTAATACTATTTAGCCTAGATAGAGACGAAGATGATTGGATCAGAGTGAAAGGACTGACCCCCCAACTATTATTGGCGGCCCGGGCCTTATTGATGATCAAATGGAAATCCACAACTGTTTTGGGAAAGAACGAATGGATCAACTTAGCCTCAAACATCTACTCAATGGAAACAATTACCGCCTCTCTACACGGCAAAGCAGCACAATGCGAAACCTTATGGATGGACTTCAAAAATAAATATCTCGCAACAACCTCTGATTCCCAATCTGGGGAGCCCACAGAGGCCTGATGCTAGATGCAAGACTCAATAGAACATCATGGAAGAAAACTCATATTAAGTGGTGATAGAGCGACCAGACAATAGAATTATGTTCACTATGCCTTCCTAGTTCCCATGTTAACACAACATTCGTATGATGTGTGCTAAACCAAGGAGGGGAGGGGGTGGGTAAAGTTTTCTTGTTAATAAGACACACCCAGAAATATGGAATGTATGTTAAGTTGTGAAAGCAAAATGATATAACATGTTACGTTTTTGTTATGCAACCATATGCTAATAATGGTGTATTATATAATGTGAAATGTTCTTTTGTCAAAAACTAATAAAATCAAATTAAAAAAAAACATGTTATTGAAATATCTGGTGAATAAGTGATACATCAAGTTTAGATTACATCAACTGAAAATGAAGTTGAATATTTTTTCACACTCAAATAAGGGTAAAGCTCAAAATTCCAAAATCATCAGAATCAAACAGGATACACATACACTTAAACAATTTATTTCATATTGCACAACTACAACATCTCTCAAATCCATTATAGAGAACAAGATAGGTACCGTTATCAAAAGAAACAGTGCACACCACAACAGTGACAATACATTATCAGATATCATAGATTTATACAAATAGCAATATTAAACAAACTGTAAAAAATGCATGACAATTGAAAATATGTGTATAAATCTAGCTTAATATATTACAAATCCATAAATGCATAGTTTGAGATACATTTAAACGAATGGTTTGGTCAGAAATATTATTGGCCAAAAAGATGGCCAATAATAAAACAAATATCTAAAATATATATTTTTTTAAGTCCCTATGAAAGGTTTTGAGCAAATGAAGCTCAAACTTTAAAATTGCAAGCATGAGGGGGCATCCATTTCGTGAAATGGATGCCGCCTGTGCTTGCATTTGAGGCACTAATGAAGCAAAATCCAGCCAGCTGTAGTAAACAAAAGCTTCCACTGGGTGGCTTTTGCTTCATTGGTGCCGGACTCGGAGGACGGAGAACAGAGACTACAGGCAGGAAAGCTTCAGCTGCATCTCGGTAAGTGCTATTTTTTTTTTAGTTAAATAAGCACCAGCTGCGTTTTTTTCTAAGTTTTCCAGGCTGGAGGACCCCGGAAAACTGCAGCTTTTAAAACGTTGTATTTATGTTTGTGGTAGCTTCAAGCGACCGCAAACATAAATACAACATTGTTGTGTTTCAAAAACGCTGCGGTTTTTCTTTCTAAGTTTCTCGCGCTCCTCCGCGCCGGAGGAGCCTGAGAAACTTAGAAAGAAACACTGCAGCGTTTTTGAAACACAATCGCGTTGTGTTTCTGCCTGCCGTGGCTATCACTTTGGGTCTCCGGTGCTCCCCATGCCGCGGTGTTTCTGCCTACAGCTGTTTTCACTTTGGAGCTCTCAAAAAAAGACCCCATGAAGTTTCTTGTGATGCAACGTGAACCTGTCAAAAATGGCAAAACCATGCAAAGTTTCTCGTGGCACTGCGCAAAACTAGCGTGGTTTGGTAACTTGGATCGTAAAAAAAGGCCTGTGCGAAGTTTCTCGCCATTCTACAGACACCTACCATGAGAACGAAACATCAAACTTCACGCTCTGCGCGAAACAGCATAAAACCTGTCAGAATTTCAGTGGTGGTGTAATCATAATGCTAATTATATGGAAAGGGCGGTAGCGGATTCCACGCTTTTTGCTTCACGGGTGAACATTTCACTCACCTCTAATAATGAACAGCACTGTGAAAGGGCCATTTAGAATACAAAATTGGTTAAACACATTTGGAAGAAAGTGTTTAAAATAGAAAGATGCATATGAAAAGCTTGCAAGATGTTTAAACACATGATAAATAAATTAGAGCCATCAATTAAGTCAGTCAAATGAAAAATAGAAGCCAGCGCTTGCCAGAATCTCATGCATAGCAACACTCTTGGTGACATCCAAGTTCCCATTGCAGGTGGTGGTCAAGTGTGAGAAAGCCCATGATAAGTCATAGGGATGATGTTAGTGGCTAGGTCAAACTTATTAGGACTGGTCACAACACTAGCAAACATGCACCCACACTTATCCACATGTCTTCACATACTTCTGATTCATACTAAAGATGTGGGAACGTCTATCATCTGCACACTTAAGCACTTTCTGCACAATATAGTATATCCACATTGGTTAAAAACTGCTCTAAGGATTAAAATGACCAGCATCCCTGTGGCTGACACTTCTTTCCCATCCTATTCCCCTTTTACCCTCGATAACACCTTTCTCAGGAATCTGCAAAAAAACATGAAGTTTAGCAGTTAGAAGGGTAGTGTCAGATTTCTGGGGAATTGGGCTGCTATGTGCGTCTCTGATGCTCCTTTGGTGAATCTTGAGCTGACTTCTCTCACATCTTCTCTGGATAGAGTGAAAAAGGAATTCTACCTCAGCCTCATTGACACTCACTCCATTCTTCCACGCCAGCTACGGGCATTCTAAACTCACTCCTTCTAAACCATACATCTATGACTATTAACTCCACTCTCACAGCTACTGACCCAGCTGAATACTTTGCTGCAACATTTTCCAAAATGAGGGACTTTCTCTAACCTCACATGTGCCCAATTAGTTGCTCTTTCTAGTCAGCTAGTCAAGCCTATTGCTTGTTTCGTGGCCTCTCACCTCGAAGTACTCTTCAACCTGTCCTTTGATTCCGTTTGCTTTCCCTCTGTTTCCAAAACAGCCATGGTCACCCACCTCCTAAAAAAGCAAGGCATTGACCCAAACATGCAGGCAGACTTTCCCCCTGTGTCTCACCCCCTCCGCACTACTCTAAAGTGCTGGTAAGTGTTGTGTTCAACCGTCTTAACAGTTTCTTAAATATCCACAACCTTCGAAACCCTCTACAGTCAGGTTTCTGCTCCGTCACTCTTTGGAAATTGCTCTCATGAATGTCTCTAACTTCATCGCTTCTGCCAAGCACTCCAACCTATTCAATATCCTAATTCTCCTTGACCTGTCTTTTGGCTTTGACACTGTCAATCATTCTGATCTCCTTAATACTCTATCTCTTTTTGGGATTTGCCTCATTGAATCCTACCTGGCACCTAGCCAATTCTCTGTCTCCTTGAACAACAACACCACTCAAGTCACTCCTTTAACTCTTGGTGTTCCAAAAGGTTCTGTCTTGTGTCCTCACCTCTTTACACTATGCACTTGGGGCACGTATCTCCTCCTTTGGGTTCTCGTACCAACACTCCTTTGGGTTGTCGTATCTACCCCAATTCTTCTCTTTCCTAAATTCTTCTCTGATTTCTCTATCAAAATTACCAACTGTCTCTCTGCCAATAAATGTTGGTTTGGCTTTGCACTCTCTGATAATAAACTCTTCCAAAACAGAGGTGATCTTCTTCCCTGCCAAATAATCTCTCATTTCCTCCTCTGCCTATCCAGTTCCCACCTGACCCTCCCCCCACTCCTCTTTAGCTAGAAACATCAGCATCATCTATGACTCTTCTCACACCTTCTCTACTTTCATCTCCGAAACATCAAAGTCAGCTCGCCTCAACTTGCTAAATAATACATAAATCAGGCACCTCAATCCTTTGAACACTGCCAAGCATTTCTTGACCACTCTTGTCTTCTCTAAACTGGACTATCCATGGCAAGGCACCACTATATCTATCCTTCTCTATCCACCTCTACAAGCCTTCTCGCAATCTCCACTTTGCCTCCTCAACTACGATTGTTGCACCTCGCCTCCCTATGCTTCCCTATGCCTACGCTCCTCCTCTTTTCTTGCTCCACTTGCATGGAAATCTCTCCCCTCAGACATCCAGGGAAAAGTCCACACCAAATTGTTCAATGCCAAATTGAAAGCCAACCACCTCACGTCCGAGGTGTCCTAAGATTATTTCCTTACCTCTAACCTCTCTCTGACCCTCACTTTCTGTGTCTCCACTCTAACACTTCATCTATCATGGTCACATCCCTAACATAGCTGTACTGCCTACCTGCACTTAAAAATGTCTGATGTTGATTGTCCTTAATCTATGTAAGTCTGCCCATATATTGTCCCCAGTGACTGTTCCATTTACATCCCACCACAACCTGTGCAGAATGTCACTCAAACACACCCCATTGTAAGAAGTTTATTGCTTCCCATCAAATCTGATCTGGTGTACATTCTTTTGCAATAAAAAGAGCATTGTTCCTCCCTGTAAATAAATAGTGAATTGTAAACCAAAAGATAAGACCACGCTAGTAAATTTCGGCAACATTCATCATTCCCGTTTGAAGACTAACTTACCATATGGAAAGTTCCTTTGAGTGAGAAGAAATCGAAGATGGGAGAGAATATTGGGCACCATAGGATGAAATTACAAAGTAGGTTGATCATGTGAGTTACTGTAAAAAAATGTAAAACAAGTCACAAAGTGAGTGGTCAATACCAACCGAGATATCTGTTTACAACAAAAATTGAAAACATCATTGGATAGATTGCTATGTGAGATCATAGTCAGTCCCACAAATCAAGACAATTGTGTTCTAATAAAGAAATCCAGGATGTACCACTCATACCATTGTTTACTTTCAAACACAGTAAAAATCTGCATCAAACTCTGGTGCGTACATACCCATTTGTTACTAAAACAAGCCCAATTACCACCATGTGGTGCTTACTTCCCATGCAAATGTGGAAACTGTGTAGTATGCCAGCTTTCTGACAATCAAAACTTCCCCCAAATCATATACAAATTGTCTGAGCACAAATGTTATTTTTGGTGTTAAGTGTCCTTGTGGTCCACTTTACATTGGGAAGACTTCACGACAGATCTGGAAAAGGATATCTGGAGATCGCTCAAACATGCAGAATCAGGTGGCTGATAAACTAACAGCAGATCATAATGAGAATAAGATCTCAGTCAGTGAAAATGCTTTATTTGGCAGTTTTTCCATTAGCACACAAAACGTGTTTTAAAAGAAATTGCTGCACAAATCTCACACCGTGAATCCAGGACAAATGTTGCAATAACATTCACATAAGTGTACCATAAAATCCAGTTGATTGCATTAAACATAAAAATAAGTTAGACAACAGATAGGAGTTTCCTACAAAGACAAGCACGATGAATACATTTGGCAACACAATAACTATAATATCAAGTTTCAGTTGATCGACATAGGGCAACTACATCCACAGTATCTTTGACATGTTTATTCCTAAATAGTGGGATCAGGTACATTCTCCTCAATTCATTATACCATTTGGAGAAGAGCAGGAAATGCAAAACAGACTCGGGGGCCATACCACAGGCCGGTTAAACTTCAGAGTTGCCATCCCTCCAGCCATGGGTAAACGTCACGACATGGAGGGTGCCAATCCTGAATTCGGCAAATAGGATACACGCAAAGGCTGGAGTTATTAGGTCTAAATAACACTCACGACCCAAAATGGGTTTTACAGAGCGATAATTCAGCCCTGATTTCAATCTCAAGCACTGGTTTAGGAGGTGTTCTTGATTCTCCCATTTAGCAAGTCACTTGACATCTCTTTTGGCATTCTGTGATAGATTCTGTGGATTCTTCCAGAGTTCATCTAGACCCACTGAGCGAAGTTGTTGTTTTCTGTGGCTAGGCCATTCAATAGAACGACCTCCCGGATGGCTCAACAAGAATGAGCTTCTGGGTACTTTCCCAACTTCGTTGAGCCCCAAAGCCACACCCAATAGAATACCGGTTTCCAGGCCAGTTGGTGACTTTTGGGTTGAAGTTCACACTCCATCGGTATTGGAGCACATGGTGAACTACATGGCAGCCTAGGTAATTTAAAAAAATTGTATTCTCAATCACACCAGCTTTTAACCATTACATTGGCCTCATATTCCAACTCCATACAAAACTGCTGATGTAACCTGGATTATGAAGGAAGATATCAATGGTGGGTAAAAGCGCTTGCTCACTGTGAGATACAAAATAAGTCCTAAGGCCACCAATGTTCTTCTCCAGGATACACTGTGACCTATTGGACTCACTAGCCCATGACCCAGTGTCCGAGTATGTACCCCCAAGTAGTCTTATTACAGGACCTGTTTCAAAACAGTCCCCTCTACTTCTAGTTTCAGGGTCCTAACCCTAGACCTCCTTGACCTAAACACCATCACCTTGGTCTTATTCCTGTTAAGGGTTAGTCCCAGTTGCAAGTAAAGCACTCCAGACCATTCTGACACCTATGGGTGACTTAGATCACAGACCTGAGTCATCTGCAAAGAATAGTGCCGGATAACCATCAGAACCAATTTTTGGTGAGTCTAAGTTCCCCCTTTCACTTTCCGCCATCAGACTATGAATAATCTAATTTATATATAAGCAAAACAGAAGCGGGGCAAGGACACAGCCTTGCTGCATGCCTCTGTCTATGGGAAACTGGTCAGTTGTCTCTCTTAAATGGCCCCATCTCACAGTTGCTGTGTTATTACTATAGAGTTGGTTGATGATGGATACTTACTGCAAGGCACCCCCCTATTCAGCAGATCCTGCCATAACTTTGCCCTAGGTCACTGTCAAAAGCAGTTTGGGGATCTATTAAAACTGCATAAACACACATTATTTTGAGTACGGTGTACTTCTGCAGAATCATGGACAGACAGAAGCACTGATCTACTGTGCTTACACCTTTCTGAAACCTAGCCTGACGGTGCCTAATAAGGCCCCTCATTATCACCCATTCCTGCAGTTGTTGTAGTATCACCTTGCCAAACAATTTCCCCGAAGCATCGAGTGGGGAGATCGATCTGTAGTTGCTCTTTTGTTTTCTTTCCCAAACATTTTAAAAATGGGTATGATCTTTGCACAATGTCATGACTCAGGGACCTTCTTAAAGCACACCACTGCTTGAAACAATCTAGTTAGCACAGGTACCAAGACATCAGGTTCTTCTTTCCAGAGGTCAACAACTTTATCTGGGTCTAGTGCCTTATGGCTTTTTTGTGCTCAGTAGTGCCTTATTCACAGCCATCAGGGTAATATTAATGTGTTGTCCACTATTATTAAGTGATATCCAGTCTAGCTCTACTGGGCTCTCCATAGAAGGACATTCAAGGTCATCCTCCTCCTGATACAGCCCTCAGAAATGAAGGAACCATTCCTCTGCTGTAATCATACAGCAGAGGGTGTTGTCTTTTGTGTCTTTCTGGTCCGCAACCAGAACATCTTTCTGTCTTTGCTTATGGCTGCCTCTCTAGGTTCGTCCCACTTCAATTTGAGAAAGTCAGACTTTTTCCCCTTCACCAAGTTCTTATAGTTACTCCTCTTCAGTTGGAGTGTTTCTTTATCCACCTAACCTTCTTTTCTAAGGTATGACATAAGATCCTCCTTTGCCAGCTTACATGAAGAATCAAACCATGCAGCCATTCACTGCTTACTCCGCTTTTGTGAGGTCACTACACTAGTAGACCAAGGGATAAGCTTCGAGGTCAGTCGGTCATACTCGATCATGATTTCACAATCCCAATGGTTATGTTCACAGAATTGCTCAATATAAGGAAGAGTCGAAAGGTATATTGCATACTTGAGACCTGCTGTCATAATGTGGTACCATTTGACAGCACACCTACCGTTCCCACTTATTCCAATTGGTACGGCAGGAGTGACAGGTCCTTGATTCTTACCTGACCATCATACTTTTAACTAGAGGGGTTTGTGGTCACTGTCCATCTGATCTACTATGGAGAATTCTTCCACTGCCTCCACGGATATTCACCAGGATATAATCAATCCTAGAGGACTATTCCGGTATAAAAAATGTATTTCCTCCTGGCCTTTCCTCTACACGCCTACCATTCCATGCCCTCAGGTTCAACCTATATCAAATGCTGGCTCTCTCCTGAGTATGTTTCTGAGTCTGCACAGGAATGCTTGTTTCTAGAGGCGGGATCTCACAAGCCACATCCACATCATCCCATATCGTCTCCATTTCTTTTAGCGGTTTGAACTGGATGTTTAAGTCTTCTCCCACAATAATGTGCAGGTGACCAGACACCCGCGATGCCCACTAGCTCACTAAATCATGCAATTAAGTCAAAGTAGCCAGTGGGCTAATTAATTCCATAATGCCTGTTATAATCATTGAAAATTAATAGGGTAAGCTCCACTGTGTTAGTGTTGATTATCAACTGTAAATCTGCTGAGCTTTGACTACTCATCTTAGTCTCCCAGCCGGACTCTATTGCCACGCGTGTCAGCAGTCACCCCCCCCCACCTCTTGTCCCTTTTTTTGCTGGAATGTTAAATGCCTTTAACCCCTGAGATCTTTTGCTGGTTATCCAGCACAGGGGAGGCAATGTGGAAAATAGTCTCAGTAAAACAGAACAGAAATGGAACCAATACCTAAATACTGTTGAAAAAGGTTTAAACATTTGCTTTGAATGGTACTAAATAATTGTGAAATTATGTTTATTTTCCATCGATTCATATTGCAAATATTGTTTGTTCTCCATTTCACTTAATTTTCTCACCTTTCATGACATTGTTGTTGACTTTTTCCTGATGGATTGTGTCTGCTATTCATCATTCCATAATGTTTTATGTTCTTACTATAATTACAAGAAATATGTACATGGTAATATTTGTATTTATAATGACTTTGACCATAGTTTCTCATTGCGATAAAACATCATATTTCAGTATTCATTGCTATGTTAGCAGGTTTGCTTTTTGCAGTTAGGAGATCTATTTTGGTATTATTTTTTGTTCTGACCAGTTATTTGAAAAAAGTCTTTATAAAACGTCTTCGAAAAACGTCTAAGATAAAAAAAAAGAGCATGATGATAACACACTTCAGGATGAGCGATCATTTGTCCCTCTTCCCTTTGTAATTCATTGGTGTTAATACTTTGTCTCTCTTTTCTTTGTAATGCATTTGGGTTAATTATTCACTAAGGAGGATTGATCTGCATTGGTGGTTTAAAAGTTATGAAGGTTGTTTCCAGTTTACTCTGCTTTACTTATTTTCCCCAAATCCCTACAAAGTAGATCACATTAGATTCTGATTGAGTTGATTTGCAGATATGGTTACTGTTTATTACAATGACGAAATGAAAACCAGAAAATTCATTTTTAGAAGTGAGAAAAGAGATGCTTTAAATCTACCAGCTGAATTAACAGGACCCACTCTGACAAAAATCAAGACCCGATACAAAAATTGGTTGAGGGCCAGACGTGCAAGTTTATATCTTACGGATGGCCAGAACATGCTAATATTAATACAATCTAAAAATTCAGCAAGAACTTGGGCCATCATTTATAGCGCTGCTTGAGGACCGCAAGGACTTAAGGACTTAAGATAATAGTGTTATGGAGTCTGATTGGATATCTCACTTTTCTAACCTCTACTCTCACCCAATAAATAATGTGAGTCTGGATGCAGTCAATTTTCCTACTAAATTTAATTTGGATTTTGACCTTCTTGACATACAATTATGTATTAAATCCATAAGTCGGTCGAGAGCGTGTGGTCCAGATGGTTTATCCAATCAGACGCTTAAACAGAATCCTAATGTGTGGGCTCAGATTGTCTTTAACATTTTCTCTCTAGTGAATGAACCTCAATCTATCCCCCAATCTTGGAGACACTCCATAACAGTTCCGATTTATAAAAAGGGAAATTGGCAAGTCCCTAATAGTTACCGTCCTATAGCGCTATTAGATGCGCTAGGCAAAATCTTTTCACGCCTCCTCTTAAAAAAGCTTAACCGTTGGGCCTTGAAGAAGCGGCTGTTGGACCCCGTTCAAGCGGGCTTTGTAACTGGAGTGGGTACCATTCCCAACATTGTGATTCTGAATATAATTAAAGTAAAATATGCCAAACTTGGACAACCAATCTACTTCGCGTTTGTCGACTTTAGAGTTGCTTTTGACTCTGTTGATCGCTTACTTCTTTATCAAAAGTTAAAGAATTATAATTGTCTGTCTACATTATTAGCACTAATTGGGTTGCTCTATACTAATACTCATATGCAAGTGAGATTGACTCTGAATGGTATATTATCCTCCTATATTCGTACTCAAAGAGGTTTAAAGCAGGGGTGTATCTTGGCGTCTACCTTATTTAATTTGTTTATTTTAGATATTAGTCTCACTTTCTTACAAACAATCTGTGACGCCCCTAAATTAGGTACTCGCCCAATTAATTATCTCCTCTATGCAGATGATCTTATTCTACTCTCTCAAACACCCAGTGGATTACAGAACATGCTAAACACACTAAATTCTTATGCATTGAAGAATAATTTGGTCATCAACACTGCTAAAACGCAAGTCCTGGTTTGAAAATCTAAGTCACAGTCCAAGGTCCATTCCTTTCAATGGTATTTAGGAACTGAAAAACCTGAAAAAGTTAACACGTATAAGTATTTGGGTGTATCGATCTCTAACTCATTAAGAAATAACGATAATGAGATTTAATTTCTACAGAAACTACACCCTTTGATTGCCCAGGTGAAGTTATTAATGCATAAATACGCAAAATATTCTTATTCTCACATTCTTCTTTTCTATAAACTGAAAGTGATCCCTATCCTTACGTATGGCGTGGAAACCTCATTACCCAAGCAACGTAAATTTTGGGATGCACTTGAATCCAAATTTTGGAAATAAATCCTCTGCCTCCCCAGGTGCATGTCCAAAGCTATACTTCGGTTTGAACTGGGCTTAACATCTTTGCATTCACAAGACCAATGGAAAAGATGTGCGTTATTCAGGAAATGGCTGCTAAATCTTGCTTCTACAAATGTAGTGGGAATGCTAGTATGCCATCTGGCAACTACAAACGACATCTTCTCCATCAGATAGATCCAGAATACACTAAATATTCTTGCAGATTCTAACATCTCACTAGATATGTTATTACCTAATCCCTCTAGAGCAAAGATCAAGCTATTTCAAATGGACTGGATACCTACTATTGAGGAATGTTCCTGATTGAAAGATTTTGACATAACCATATTTGGCCACAAAAAATTAGGAACTCTGGCAGTTTATTTGCAGAAATACCCTTCTCCACACATGCAAAATCAATATTTGCGTTTCAGATGTAACTTATGGCATAAAAGGGCACTACTGGCAAGGAGGAAACTTATACCAGAGGATCAAAGTTTCTGTAGATGGTGTAACATACATTCTCAGAAAGAAACCCTCAAACACTGTCCAATAGAATGTCCGAACTTAGTTGACACGCGGAAAAAAATACTTTGGTAGAGTTACATCTTCTCTTCTTCCTATGAATCAGTCTCAAGCTTGGAAATGGCTATTTTCTAGTTCCAACTTATCTGTACAAATCGCCACTATTCATTTCCTGAATGAATTATTCAAAACTGAAATGACTAAATAAGCAACTCCACCAAGAAGTACTTAGAGCCTTATTTTCTTCCCTTTTTTTGTATTCCCTTTCTTCTATTTTTAGCTCAAGTCAAATTGAGTGAAATTATAGTGTATATATGTTGTTGTAATTGTACATATTTGATGCTGTTCTGTTTTATGGTAATGATAGATTGTATTTTAGGGAACTTTATTTATCTTTTGTAAAGCTATATCCGTTTCAATTGATTTAATACATGTTGTCTTAGGTGATGTTTTTGTTTATTGATGTAAATTTGAAAGGTTCAAGGACTTGAACTAATCAAATAAAAAATATATATATATTTTTTTTAATTACTGTTTATGGTACATTCAAGGTCAGCATTATCCTGCTTAATGAGATGGACAGCTATGAATAAATAGTCTGAAGGGGCATGGTCATTTAGAGAATCATAAGTACCAGCCACCATGTCCGCCACAACACTAAACATAACAGGAAAATAATAATGTAAGTCATGCTGGAACTAGTGCAGGAAATCTGTAATTGTTCATAACTTAAAGACGCTCATTAGGTTTTTTCAAATTATCAAGGGTTTCTCTAATACATTTTCACTCTCCCTTTTTTAATAGCGACATTGTAATGAGCCCAGATTCAACATGAATGAATCTTTGAACATAGTTTTTGTTTGCGCTGATGGAGTCCCCTTGTGAAAAGAATGTTTAGATAGAGACTTGTAAATGGGCCCAAGTACAGTGTGTCCAAAATGCTATTTCAGATGTTTGTTTGTAACATATGTGCAAGGTTGGGTGTGGGGAACATTACTGAAATCGTACCTTTTTCTTTAAGAGATTTAGGATGTTGAACAAAATCATGTTGGTTTAACTTTGTTTTCCAGTTAAGGTAGGCTTGGGAAATGTGTAAATGCCAAGGCTATGCATCACAATGTTTAAGTATGGTATAATCAATTGTATTAATTTTTAATCATTCCTTGGTGCATTTTTATGTGTTGATCAGTAAAATGATTTTTTTCCAGGAGTATGAGATGGGTATTGCATTACTACAAAAAAATCACTCTGTGATGTTGACATAAGTTTCCAGACAGATTTATACACAAGTTCCCATATGCACAACTGGAATGAAAAACTCCGAATATGAGCCATTTATTTATATTGTAAAACACCTTTGGGAAGATGCTGCTTCTTTGTTATCTAGATTTATACCCAAAACCCTACGCTTGAAAATCGATAAACCATTCAATATACAAATAGACCCAGCTCAGTGACAGCTATCATATTGCCTGGTTATACATGTAGAGACAATATTATGGAGGGATGTTTAACTTGAGGTTACATTAGAGCATACGCAGCTACATCAGGTGCGCAAGATGTCAAAGGTAAGAGGCAACGGTGTTTCCAACAGCAGCAAGTTCTACCTTTATCAGGATGATTGTAAAACAATGATTGGATATCGTATGTTGTATACCTGACTCTTCACGGTCACTGTAGTCAATAATACCACATCCAGAATATTTTAGGTTCTTTGTCAGAGCAATGACAAATAAAGATATGATCTTGTATATTTGGAGAAGGTAGGGCGCCTGGTATTCTGACTTATTGAATAATTTTGGACAATTACTGCACAGCAGCCATGCCAGGCTCAAATCCCATTGCTAACAAAGTATTATTTCACTTTTGTTGCAAGAAAGCAAGAAGGGCTTGGCCAATGTTTTTGCCAGGCACTTCATTGAAACTCAACGTGAGCTAAAGCCGCCTACCTGACGACGGGCGATCTAAACATCTCAGTCCATATCCAGCTCTAAAAATGCTATAGATAAAACAACACACAAATATTTGACCTGCCTAGAAACACAGTTAGAGAATGCACGTTTTTGGCAATAGTGTTTTGGACACTCTTTCTTATACAGTGTATATTCTATCCTTTGTTTTCATCTACCTTTGGCTTCTTGGCCTCACATCTAGCCCTCCCATAAGTGACGTTCAACGTTCCACTGCACACCTCATCACAGGATCACAGAAATTCCACTACACCACTCCCATTGTAAGAGAATGGCACTAGTAATATATCCATAACTCTTCAAGACAGCATGCATCACATACAGGGCAACTGCTGGCCAGAACCCTGTGTATCTTCCCACAAAATTCATAGGTGTATGTGAAATGCACACGCTCAGGAGCTAAACCATTGCAAGGCTCAATACAAAATGGACTCAAACAGAAAGAAAAGGAATGAAGCATGCTCTTGTTATTCACAGGCCCACTGTGACATTATCCTGGTTACAATTAAGACAGCCACAACCGTCTTGCAGTTCAAGAAAGCCTTCAAGACCCTGCCCATTCATTAAAAGGTTTTCTTAAAAAAGGTATCTCTGTAGATGGTTGCTTTCTGGGAGATTATATTTAACTAATTTTGTTTATATTCTCTTTATTGTCTAAATGTTTGGAGATGTTTGAGAAGTTTCTTGGCATAGGAATTCCAACTAGAGTTGTTTATGACATTTAATTGCACATGGATTACCATTGGAACATTGTTTTATGAAATTATAAAATTAGGCGTATTTTCTGTTAACCCCGATGGCAAAGTTGATTTTAGGTGTGCTATGCAACACATATTTAACAAGGCATTCCACTGCCACAGGCACACTGCCATGAATGTCATTCAGAATTGTATTGTTCACCCTGGAGGTACTTAGCCATATATTGGCATGCACGCAATTATTATTATATGAACAGTTGCTGACTAAGCTGCACACAAATTGTGTGTTTGATTAGGAGCATGGAGGCTTGCTGTCTTTATTGAGCATTTGCTACAAACAATGCTGGCTTTAAGGCATTTCAACCATTCAACTGAAGTGGATCCTCACACCTTGGACTCACCATGACTCCGACAAACAAAACGTGATAGCTTTCCTTAAAAGGTTATTGAAGGTGTGCAGCTCCCCTGGTGGATGCCTTCTTTGCTCTGCTGTGCAGAGCACAAAACACATTTCCGTTCATAATCTCCATGCCACCTGCAATGCTTCAACTAGGATTCTGCCACAGAGTCAAGAAAGCCACAAGTTAAGGCAGTGGGCATGCACATTTACAAAGGAAGCCAGACATGTATTTTTATGTTGTGGGTCATGCCATGCAACCGCAATCAAAAAAACAAAGGACATCACTGATTGCAGTTTCTGTTAGGAGGCATAAATATTCTCCTTTATAATCTATGCAGCACATAGATACCACCCATCCCTGTATGTTGTCCTATTTTCAGTTGTGAGGTGTACCCTGCTTCTCCATTCTTCACTTTTTCTTAACATACTGGTACTTGTAGCCTGACATTGAATACAAACAACTGTAAACTAATGGTATCAGATTGCATAGAGGAAATACAGCACTGGATGAAATACCAGCAGAGTATAACTTGAAATATCGAGAAGCAGAAGATGTAGGTTCACACCTGTTTAACAACAACATCTTTTTAATTTAGTTTTCACGCCCAGAAACAAGGGTGCCGGTAAGCTCACCGGTACCCTTGTTTGTGTACCGTCAAACTATGTGGCGGGCGCAGCGGTAACTGTAGGCAAACCCTTCACGGAAGCACCGGCACCGTTACCAACGGTGCCGGTGCTTCTGTGTCCCCATTCCCATAGAGTCCAATAGGACTCTATGGGAATGGGGACTTGCAATTTACCAGCGCCTGACTTCCCGGGTCGCCGGACTCATAATGAGCCGGTGGCACTGGGAAGTCAGACGCCAGTAAATTATTACAGGCCCAGCGGCAACCCGCCAGTAGAACCGGCAGGGTTACTGCCGGACCCGTAATGAGGCCCTATGAGTAGAAGGATGTCAACATCATCCACAAAACATGCATTGGAAACTGTCTAAAAGTGTCTAAGTAGAAATACGCTACAAATCATTTGCAAGTCAACAAGACCCAGTCCCAGATTACCAAATAGGCAAAGTGGGCACCAGCCTATGGGCCCCACTCGGTTTAGGGTCCCTGTTACGGATCAAAATAATATTGATTTGATCTTGAAGAAAATGACAATCAAGCTGTATTAAATTGTTTTCAAAAGATAGAAAAATATGAATCAATTCAAAGAAACAAAAACTTTACTTTGAAGACTCCACTTGTAAATTACAGTGGGGGTAATAGTGTGGAACAGAAGACATGTTTATGTTCAAGGAATAAGGTAGATGACTTACAACATTTTAGGCTCTTTTGGCCTGCCTTTACGACTCTAAGGAAGACATTCCTTTTTGCTTTACTGAATGCTCATGGAGTAAGACATGTACAAATGGCGTTAAGGTTTCTTTGATCATTTCAAGATCTGTTTGCTGCACAATGTGTTTATTTGTACATTGAAAATGTGCTTAAATTGTGAAGGCAGTTATTGTCTGAAAATGGTTCACGTTTGTATGTAGCACTGCTGGATTAATTATGTTATTTTATTTAACGGTTTATGTCATTTTAATTGCTTTGTTGTTTTAATTAATTGTTTTTATGTTATGGTTTTTAACTTTGCACATGTTTGACAGATTTTTTATTCTGAATAAACTTGACTTGACTGACTGACCGTATAGAGAAAATACTGTATTTATGTAAAGAACCCATTAACATCTTAAAAGTACATAAACCAGCGACATCAGATTCACATAACAGTTTGGGCCTCATTACGAGTGACCTGGTACGGAAACAAAGGTGCCAGTAACAAAACTGGCACCCATACTTCTGGACCGGGTCACTCTGAATCTGCTGCAAGGGGCACTGAATGGTAGTTCAGGCCCCTACTGGCAGGTCTTTCACTGAAGCACTGGCACTGTTAACAACAGTGCCAATGCTTCAGTGTACCCATTCCCATGGAGTCCTGTGGGACTCCATGAGAATGGTAACTTACCGTACCACTGCCGCCTTTGATATCCCGGTAACACCGGGATGTCAAGTGCCAGAAACCGTAATGCCAGGTTCCCGGCAACTCGCCAGTAGCGCCGTTGGGTCACATGCAACCTCGTAATGAGGCCCTTTTTGTCCATTAAAAGCTCATCTTCAGCCAGCTGCCAGTTTGTAAAAATATCTGGTCCAAACTATGTGTGTTTAATTTACATTAGTGATGTTCATATCCATCTAGCGGCCGATGTGCACACTACAAACAAAGCTTTCTTTGAGTTAGTGTGTCGCAAGAGTTTCTGCCAACTCCAGACCCTAGTAGAATATTCAAAAGTAGAATCTTCGAGAACACTGACGAGTATATATATCCGACGTCTGCGTTACTGTGATTTATCTTTTATAATGTTATAATGCAGTTTGATTAACTTCACTGTCTAATTTAACAGAACAAATCTATCTTGTTCAGGCACTTTTACTCATGGTTGGCTGAGACTTAAACATTCTTTCATTTTCTTCAACAAAGCAAAAATATTGTTTGTCATTGCTCTTTTGTATACCCATACATTTGGCGCCCGAGTTAAAGTAATTTGCAAGGGCGGCCCTGAAATTTCTATTGCCCAGGAGCCTCGACTGTGTTTAATCCAGCAAAGAATAGCCCACACTTTTTAACCATTTTGTATAACTAAGAGACCTGAAATCCATAAATGAAGGTGGTAATGAAGGTGGTAAAAAAGTTGTAAAATATGAAAAACAGTTCAAAATATTCGAATAATTCTTTTAATTCCTTATTATAATAATTTAATTTTGGGATCAGATATGTGCACTGGGGATAGACACATTTGCCAATTAAAATGCCTAATGCCCCAATAAACAGCTGTTGCCAAAAAATAATTCACAAACATTTAGTACTCTACAAATTGTATGATTTTATCGATGAAAACTCAAACTAGCACTGGCAAAAGACAACAGAGCTGGCTTTGTATTAGTGTATAGTTTTGGGAAGTATATAAATGATGGACTGGCTCGGCATATGGTTCATGATCATTTATGTCTGTTGGTGTTTTATGTTTTTTTAGTGTTTGGTTTGCAAATGTGGGGCCCTATGAGTGAATGCACAGGTGCTTGGAAACATGTATAAAGAGTTTTATCAGTATTCAACTGAAGGAATGCCCTCAAGAAATCATGTAGTCCCTTCAGATGGATTGTACCACACAGCTACTTCACCAATAGACTAGATATTAGCATACCGGAGAATACACAGATTCCTTTGGGAAAGCAGGCTGTGGCCAAAGGAAAAACACATTAAAACGAGCAGCCAATCAGTCACATGACCCTCTTGAAGCCAATCACAAGGTTATGTGTTGCTAAATCTATGGTGACTTGTGATGAAGTGACTTTTGCCCCACAGGAGTACAAGGATGAGCAGTGGCTAAACTGCCTACTCAGCCGTCATACTTCTACAAAGCAAGAGTGATCCCAATCATAAAGGTGAACAGGCACAGTTAAAAGATTGGTGGCTGATTACATGTGCTAGAATGGATTGCCTACAGTTAAGGGGAAATACAGTTAACTGGAAGGGTTTTCTGGATACAGTGAGCTGTCCGCTATGTGGGGAGGTCAGTGAGGATCTAAAGCATTTCATTCTTTTCTGCTCAGCATACAGGGACATTAGAAAATCCACACTACTACCTTTTTTAGACAGTTCAATCTGCTCTGTTATCGTCCTGCCTTTGCTCTTTCTCTTATCTGCGGATCCAGTAAATGTTGCTAGTGCCTTGTTATCTTTTTTAAAAAGAGATATGTATAAAAGAAAGGGTTTTTTGGCACTGTTATGAAGGTCTTTATTTTATTCTTGTTGACTGTATAAATGTACTGGTTTTATTATGTATTGTTGTGTTTTTGTTTGTTTGATGGATGTTGACATCCGAAAAAACATATTGACTGACTGTTAAGAGATATACCTCTTTTACCTTTTGTGGCAACGTGGGCCGAGGCAAGGCTATTCTCACAAGAGGGGTGTGAATGTGATCCAATATTAACCCAAACATCGAAATATAACAGTCCAAAGTAAACGGAATGTCCAATAGATAAATAGGAAAAAACTACACAAAACCCACTCGTTTGGAAAGAGCAGAGAATGTGCAAGATGGAAAGATGAGCACTATGGGAAATAAAGCAGGAGGGGGAAGGCAATACTTATCCACAATGATCTGGAAAAGGCTATGTTCTTGTTTGAAAAGGGATGAAAAGTGACCTAGCCAGACTTTTCAGGGCCCAAACAAGGACCGGCAGGGGAAGTTATGAGTCAATAATACCTTTCGCTGATCTTGGCGGTTTTACAACAGGGAATCATGCTTCTAGGTTTTGCTTGTGCGCTTTGAAGGAGGTTCAAATGCAGTGGTCACCTTGTTTCAGAAGGGGAGCAGTTCTGAGCCGGGGTCAATCTGAAGTTCACTGTGGTTGGGAGTGATGCTGCCTCTGAATGGATGAGCTGCTCTAGATGGTATGTTTTATGAGGCACTCAGTGGAGTAACTTGGCTGAAAATGTTGGGGGGGACATGACAACTGAAGGAAAGGGGTGGGGTGAAGGGAGGGCGAATGGTGGCTCTGAGGGATCGTTTCGGGCAAATTGTTAAAAAAAAATTGGTCGAATGGTATATTTGACCGAATTCGGTCACCACCATTAGTTCAAAGCCGAAGATACCGAACATGAAGAGCAGTGGTTGCAAGGGTGGCTCCCCTCAGCCCATGTTCGGTATTTTTGGCTTCGGCGGTTGCAGGGGTGTCCCTCGCTGCCTCAGCATTGGTGGCAATAAACCAAACAAAAAAAGAGGAAAAGGGATGCTGCAGCTTCAAACCCCACCCGCGTTAAAGGGATGGATCTGATGCTGCAGGTTACAGGAGAGGCATCGGATGGAGAAAAGATAAGTGGGGGGGTTTATGGGTGTACTGGCGGTTTGAGGGGACATGGGTTTGGTTTTTTGTACCAAGGTAAAAACGTATTTGCAGCGAAAATGAACCCGGTTAATTCCACTGTGATTTTGTACGTCGGTCAAACAACCTAAATCCCTGAGGGATAACACTAAACTACTACACCACAAGAGTCCATTGCCGACGCTCTGTTATAACTTTCATAAGAGTGGTGGTGTATCTTTAAAATTCAATTAGTCCCCCACGCATCTTCAGCTGGCCTGCCATGCACCCAGTGACACAACATAACATTCACAAACTTACTTCCACTAGAACATACACGCAATGCATTATTTATCATTCATTCAGACACAAAGGTCAACACACATATGCTTGCACACACTCTCACTCACACACAAATGCACCCAGCATCTTCACTGACATACACTGTGTGCACACAACATTTATATGTACATTTACAATAGCACATGGAAACAGTGGCGCAACGTCCATTGAGCAGACCAGACTTTATCACCCCCTTATACCTGAAAATTTGGGCTAAGTGGACTTGCTGAACTATAAAGCCATGGCTGAAAGGACCAGATTCACTGTAATATCAGCAATGTGCCTGATTTTTCCTTTCATTCAAGAACTGAAACCATGTGCAGTGGGTGACTAAGTATAATTGGTATAGATTTTTAAATGCCATACATCTCCAAACTTGAGTTCTGCACAGCACCTTATATGTCTACGTGCTGATAGAATGTTTTTCTACAAGATTCTGACTGATTAAAATGAAGGTAGGTTTTCCTGTGTTGAAATGGCTCCAAGCAGTGGAGTACCAAGCAGGAGAGTCGCAATGGGGTGGTCAAGCTACCCACCCCCGTAGCTCTTTTAAGAGCCAGACCGGGACATTTGTCATTGGGACACCTCTCCCATTCGGCACCTCAAAGAGGACGCCCAACGCCAAAGGCGTCCCGGTGGCAGGACAATGTGTGCTGAGCAATTGTCCTGGCAGCAGAACACCTTTCTCGTTCCGAATGGTAGAGGTGTCCAGCTGCCAGGACAATGTCCCAAGGAGCGCTGGGTAGCAGATGGTTCTCACGTTGCTCTGTTTTACAATGTGAGCCATTAGGCACTGACGGGAGGAAGGGGGGTACTATTAGCAGGGACTTTTGTCCCTTTAGAAATGGGAACGGGTGGGAGTGATCAGAAGTGAGAAGGGTGCATAATGTTGCATGCTTTATGAAATAATGACTATGACTTTAAAGCCCAAGGAGGATGTGTTAGGCTCACATTAATATGCATGATGCTATTGTGACTTTGCATGCAGAATGGGGAGATTGAAACTAAAATCCTACTCCTATTGCTCAACATATTTCTATGACAATGTATACAGTGTATGGTTAGTTTACTATGAAAGGCTAGTTTATTATGTAATGTGGTTTGCTTCCAGTACATTGCCATACATATTTACATGTTACATGTATTACATAAATAATAAGCACATGAAATGTAAAGCAAAACCTTAATAAATACCTATATCAACTAAGCCTGGAAAAATGTGCACAGGCACTTAAATTGTCCACATCCCAGTTTCACCATTTAACCAAGTGTGTGATCCTGAGCAAATCATGTAATCATATTGTGCCTTATCTGCAGCTCTGTAAGTGATTTTGATTCACTTCAAAGCTTATGTTAATGTCCCATGCTATTATAATAGAAAAGCCTAATGACTATAGAGTTGCTCCACATATAACAATAGTGCAATTTAGGTATTGTGCGCCACAAAGTTATTTGTCACTTGCCTTATTTATGGCAACTTATTCTAAAGTCACTTCCCTGGTGCCCCTAAGTACCAAAGACTGATGATCATGCGCCTTGCAATGTCCTTTTTTGTTAAGTCACTTCTGTTGGTGCAATCCATATGCTAATTAGGAAGTTTGCATGTATTTTGTCTCAGAGGGCTTGGACATAGCTCCCCAACAAACATACACAAACACAATTAAAAACATGTTTTTTTTTAAAAGTACCTATGCTCTGCTTTCATATGCCGCCCGGGCCACGTCTCACGTTACACCAACCTAACTTCTTCGCACTCACGTGCCTCCAGACAGAAACCAGGAAGCTGAATGAGCTTCCCAGTTCCTGTCTGTGTGTTGCACGAACACAAGCCGGAAAGCGATGCTCTATGTCGCTGGCCCCTGGAAGTGCTCCTGCTAGCGTGACAGCAGAGGCACCAGGCCCTGCAACACCCAGTTCAGCACCCTGGCAGCTGACTTTGAGTCAGGCCTGCCAGGGTGTGGGACTGAGCCACGCAGGGCATCCAGCCCTGAATGTGTTGCGGTGCGGCTGCCAGGCATCTCTGCATTATGTTATGAGACGGCGCAAGCCTTGCTGAGCACTCCAGCTGGGCTTGCGCTGTCCATTACATAATTGATGATTGGGGCCCCCTGCTCTCCCTCCAAAAGATGGGGGGACAAAAAGGCATCTCTATTCTCAAAAACGGTACTGAATCACAGGTAGGGATAAAACAGTCCTCTTGCTCTGTGCGCATACACTTGTATAAACAAAAAGACAGTCCGATATTTACTTAGGTGTCACTAAACACTCTTCCCACAACAAAAAGTGGTATCAATTATCACAAAATTTTATTAAGATTCTAAATTTCATAAAACAATCATAAAAATGATCATCGTACATAAAACATATACATTATGCTTAAAACCACACAAGTAGAAATACCATAAGTACGGCAAGTTTTCAGATGTTCTATAAGGATCTTACATTGTGTGTACAACTCACACTCTGATTCCTATGTCACACTACTAATGGCCTATTTCCTATTGGTATAATACAAACAACCCGACTTGTACAAGTTTCTGTCCTTAAGATACAGTGATGTAGGACATTCTTCAGGGGAAATTGTCTTGTGCCGCAATTTAAAAATTCTTCTTTCTTAGGGGAGAACTCTGTTGGTCAAAAAGTGAACACCCTATTAGTATCTAGTCATTGAGTATCAATCTCTATTTACATAAAACATGTATACCCTCATCCCTCCAAGGGTAAAGAGTATGTCTTAAATTACATACCTCTCTGCTCAATCATGAATTTTGGGCTTTCTCAGTTAAATATTGTAGATTCCCGATTTCTTCAGGTATTCTAGCGCTTCCTTATCTCTCCCTTCTCTCTAGTAGTGTGTAAATAGGGCAAAAAGATATGGGATTTAACACAACCTCCCATATATGTCAACTTCCTAGGCTAAAAAATAGGTTCAAAGTCTTACCTATATCAAAGCAGGGTTATGCTACAGTATGGCTGAACATCTTGATCCCCTATAGGGCCAAGTTCCTGTAAGAGATAGATCCCCATTCAGATTTCTATAGTCCTTATAGTTCTACAAATGTCACCTCCACCATGGAGTTTTTCATGGATTTATTCATCCAAATTCTGCCCTCACTTACTTGAACATCCTTTCTCTTTACCACCAACCCGTAGAAGCACCAATCCTGTGTTCCTGCTAGGATCTGGCGCCCCGCGATTTTCGCGGGTAAAAACGGCTTGGAAACGTGACGTCATGACGTCATCGCGCACCAAAACGTTTTTTTTTTTTTTTTTTTTTCGTCATCTCTCTATTGACGTGACTTAGGGCACACAAATACCCACCCTTTGGGACAACTTCTCAAATTTCATATCTAAACTTCTATTTCCAGGTGGAAGTCAACAAGGCCACGGAGAGTCGCAAACATAGTTAGGTGTAAACTGAATAAACACCAGATAGCAGAACAAAGATACAAATACCACACAATCAGTCTCCATGTCGAAAACAAAAAGGGAACTGTGTCTTCAGCTGTACAACATAGCGCTATTCTCATAGATATTAATTTGTAACACATCAACTTAACATTTCATTGTGCGGGAGACAGGTCATAAAAACCCTGGCGGGTCCCCCGATGTCATGTGCCAAACTTCAAGGTGTCAAAAACTCATAACACTCTTCCCATTGGCAATATCTTGTAATACATCAACTTTACATTTCATTGTACGCAAGTCATGGGTAAAAAGACCCCAGATGGGTATTGCAACTTAAATCCTCATCACCAAGGGGTGTCAGAAATTCCAGATCTAGTTATTATACTAATATGAATATGAATTCATAGATATTCTACTAGATTGAAGAACCCCATTGTCCATATTCTCTATTTACCTAATTAGGCATTATGCCATTCGACTCCTTCATTCAAACCCCACAGAAGTTGGGGGGGACAAAACCCTCTGTCCCCCCTATAATTACGCCCATGGAGGCACTCGATGAAGTGTGAATCATGAATGCCACCAGGGTTGGCTCAACAATCGGTTTGACAGTGACGATGCTGGTGACTGGATGCTCAGTTCAAGTTGAGAGGTACAATGCAGTGTTCGATGGTCGCAGTTCAATGAGGCAACCAGGGTCGGTTCAATTGGTGATGTACATCAGCAACAAAGATGCTAGTGGTTCAAAAGGAGATTCAAACATGGCAGATGCAACAATGGGCTTCGGGCTCGAACTGAAGCAACAACACGGTCTGATGGTAGCCTGCTACCCCATACAATTATAAGCTCGTTAAAACTGACCGGACTGGTGATAGGGGTGGAGGAATGGCAGATATTTTCAGATACTCATAAAATGCACATTACTAATACTTCCATGATTGATGGCTGTAAGCATATTTTTGGTAAACTAAATGTGGACCACAACACATCTATGAGTTTTTTAACATTATATAGACCTCCTAAGAAAACCCCATTATTTGAAGAACAACTGATGTCTTTGCTTGGTAAATCCTTGAAAGCAACCTAACACATGGTGGTGTTGTGCGATTTTTATTATTTTTATTATTATTATTTGTTTATTTGTATACTGTGCCAAAAGCCTGCAGGCATCAGGGGGCACACTTACACATTCAAGAACAAACATGAAGAACAGACCAAGAAGCGAAGAAAGCCTTATTGGTAGAAGCTAGAAAATAGGAACTGGGTGGAAGGTTTCAAAACAGGAATCGGAATACATTATCCAAAGAAATGAGTTTTCAAAACTTTCGGAAATGACTTCAGGTCTGAGGGCAGAGGGTAGTGAGTTCCAGAGCTTGTCAGCTCTTACTGGAAAGGATATGCCCAAGCCTCTGGAACGTTTGAAGCTAGGGCAAAGCACCTGCTGTTAGTTTGAGGAGCAAAGTGCTCTACTTGGCATGTAGCAGGAGATCCAGGGCTTCACGTACAGAGGCACCTTTCCAAAGAAGCACAGATGGATCAAAGTACAGGCTTTGAAGTTTATGCCCTCCTGTATCGGGAGCCATTGAAGATCCCTCCATTGGTTGGAGATATTAACACTTCTTGAATTCCTTTTTAACAACGCGCACAGCATCATTTTGAAGTACTTGGCATTTTTTTAGGTTAGAGGAAGAGGCGGCAATCAATAGCGACTTGCAATAATCAGGCCTCGCCAGAATGGTTTCTCGGGCGACGATAGCACAGTTCTTTTCCGTGATGAAGGGGAGGATGCTTCTATGTAGCCAAAGATAATAGCTACAATTTTGGCTCACCTGATTGAGAAAAGCATCCACATTCAGAGATGCCTCCAACTGAAATCCAAGGGTTTTAACCTTGTTTTCTACTTTGATAACACTGTTCCTGATTCGAAATTTACTATAATCTACACTCAGTTTACCCAGTGCCTGTGTGGAACCAAAATCAAGGAGTTCAGTTTTGCTGCCATTCAAACAGAGCTAATTGTTTGACATCCAGGCCCCGATTTGGTCATAGACCCTGGCTAAAATGGCAGAATCATGAGTGTGATCATCGCTGATTTCCAGAACTAATTGGGAATCATGAGCGTAATTTGTGAACAGTATACCCAGCTCGTCAAGGAGAGAACAGAGGGACCGGATTTATAGATTGAACAAAAACGGTGAAAGGCAGGCTCCTTGTGGAATCACACACAGGGACGGTGCAGATGGAGAAAATGCAGAGCCCCACTGGATCCTGGATTCTCGATTGGTTAGGAAAGAGTGGAACCAATAGGTGGCCTCTTTATAGCAATGTCCAAGGTGACGTAAGGAGTGCAAGAGGTGATTGTGGTCCACTAATCAAAAGCTGCTGACAGTTCCAACAGGACCAACAGCCCAGCCTTGCCTTTATTTATAATTTTCAACATATGGGACTGTAAGTGAACCAGGGCTGTCTCTGTACTATGAGGGGGTCGAAAACCTGATTGTATGCTGTGCAGGATACCATTTGCCTCAATGTGACTTTGGAATTGAGACGTGGCCACTTTATCCAAGATTTTAAGAAGGAAATTGCAGTTTGTAATGGGCCTAAGATTGCCCGGGTCCTTAGGATCTAGATTAGGCTTCTTAAGAAGGGGGGGTGACAGTAACAGCCTTGATAGAAACTGGAACCAAGCAGTCATTAGAAGATGCATTAACAAATCTAGTCATAAAAGGGGCAAACAGATCACTATGCTCTAAAATTAGTTTAAGCGGAAGAATGTTTTCTACACATAAGGTGGGGCACAGTGATCGAAGCAGTTTTTTCATGTCTGATATGGAGATTGGTGAGAAAGAAAAAGCTGGGTATTCGGATGACCCGGCGTTAAAGGTCTGGGGGTTAACAGATATTTTTGCAGAGCTCAAGGATTTATTGATTTTTGTCCCTTGCACTTATGATTTTAGCCTCAATAAAAGCAGCCTGAATGGCTGCACAGTCCAGTTGGTAGACAGGAAGGTAGTTTGAAGGGTTTTGGTTTCTCTAAGGATTTCATAATCCTAAAGAGATCTCCTGTGCTATTAGAGGATTAGCAGATTAGAGAATAGAAGTAGTTCTTTTTTGCATGAGCAATTTTAAGTCTTATTTTATCAACCTCCTTCCAGATGGATCTATTTTCTGCTGATTGATGTTTCCCCCAGCGCAATTCAAGTTTGCACTTATGCCGGTGAGCTTGGGCATAAACAATTGTGGTGCCCTATGGTATCCCAGGGCCTCCCAGTGTCGTGCCAGGGCGATGTCATGTGTGGGTCCCACCCTGGGAAGGTTCCAGGCGGGGAGCCACTTGTAATACGGGTACTGTTCGTCACAGGATTTAAACATCTGGGCCCAGGCCTGCATCGTGGTCCAGACCGGATCAATGGGCGAATCTGGTTCATACCTTCTGTCTAGAATCAAAGATATTACATTAGTGCCTGCTGCTGGCAGAACCTCCAGCTTGACATGAGGACGGGGTGGGGGCCGAGGATACCAGTACGATGCAAACTGTGCCTGTGATGCTGTCCAGTATCGTAGCAGGTCTGGGGCTGTAAAGCCCCCTCGGTCGTATGGCAGAGACATGTCTGACCACTTCTTACACACCACACCAGAGTGCCATAAGAATTGGGCAAGCAATTTGTGCAGGTTTGCGAAGTATCTCCTACCCGTCCAGATGGGGACATTTCCGAAAATGTATAGTAACTTGGGAAGTAGGATCATCTTCACCAGTGAGAGTCTACCAGCTAGTGACAGTGGAAGGGCGCGCCAGCGCGCAATTTTGGCTTCAGCTTGCTCCGCCACTGCCCGATAGTTGGCTGGGAGTAACGAATCTTTGGTCAGGGACACCTGGACTCCCAAGTACCTAATTCCTTGCGGGGACCAACGGAGCGAGTATTCAGTGGTGGGTTGTATCGTGGAGCTAGTAAGGGGGAAGATCTCGGATTTAGTATAGTTTATAGTGAACCAGGAGTATGTACCTATGAGGGTGATATCACGTAAGATTGGGTCTAGATGAACAGCTGGGTCCCTTATGAAAAGCAACACATCGTCCGCGTACAGCAAGACAATCTCTGGGGAGCCTTTCAGCCGTATCCCCTTTCCTGCGTGACGTTCCCTGATATAGTCAGCCATTGGCTCTATCGCCAGGGCGAACAAAATCAGGGAAAACGGGCATCCCTGTCAGGTGCCTCTAGAAAGAGGGAACAGAGCAGACGTCTGGAAGTTAACTCGAACCCTAGCCACCGGGGAAGTGTACAGCAACTTAATATATGCTATCATGTTTGGCCCTATACCCATAGGCTCCAATACCAGCCAAGTATATTTCCAAGACACCATATCAAAAGCCTTTTGGGCATCTAACGTGACCGCCACTTTACTTGCGCCCTGGTCAATGGGGGCCATGACATTGAACAGCCTTCTAATATTGTGGGACGTCGATCTCCCTGGAACAAACCCTGATTGATCGTCATGTACCATATAGGACATGACCGGGAGAAAGCGGCTAGCAATCACTTTGGCGAAGATTTCAGATTCATTAATGAGAGGGGCCTATATGATCCACACTCATCTGCAGGCTTAGCAGGTTTAAGCAGGACCGTAATGACGGCCTCACACAGTGTCGGAGGAATGGTGCCCACACGGAGTGATTTGTTCCAAACTTCCAGCAATTTGGGGGCCAGAATGGCCACGTGCTCCTGATAGAACTCTGCTGTTAGCCCGTCTGGACCGGGTGCTTTTCCCTTGGCAAATTTGGATATTGCTTCAACTATTTCATCAAGCAGTATGAGGGAATCTAGTTGGTCTCTGGTAGCGAGGGAGATGATCGTTGTAGGGATCTGCTCGAGGAGGTCACAAATTTGGGACTCACTATGCTCAGGGGGCGTAGAAGTCCGCAAAGACTTACAGAATTTGTTGATCGGTCCATTGTTCCGATCGCAAGCTGTCCTTAACGCTAGTGACCTGCGCTGGACCCCATTCACCTCTAGCCACTGCAGCCAGAGTCCTGCCAGGCTTGTCCCTTCGTCATATTTGCAAGCCGTCTGTGGGCAACTGAAGTATTGAACTTCCCTGGTGGCTTGTTCATTAAAGAATTGGAGCTCCTCACCGATTTGAGAGATTCGAGAGAGAGTGGCGGGATCAACGGATGTGGGGTGCGCGCTCTCTAGGTCGCGTAATTTGCTGTGTGCCAGGAGTCTACGCGCCGCATTAGAGAGCAGTCTGGGGGCAGTGCCTGTTCTGTCCAGTGTGGTGTCCAATATGAAATTCATGTGCCCACCCCAGATGATCTGTACTCCCACATATCCCAACAATATAGATACCAACCGGTCAATAAAGTTGGGAGAGTCCACATTGGGGCCATACATATTAACCAGCAAGTATTCCCTGTCTGCAGGGTCTGGATCTCATCCTCAGTCGTAGATATTCTACTCTCTGCATCTGTGATCCTGGTGGCCGCCTGATCCACAGGCGTTTTCAGGGAGGCAACATTGGCATTAATGTCACCTAGTTTTTCGTGGAATGAAGCGAAGTTCTTGGCCATAGTTTCCATCAGTGTGGTCAAGTCAGGGGCCACCGTGCAGCAGTGAGGGTCCGACTCAGAGTCCTCCTCTAGAGATGAAGGGGGGCCAGATTCCGCCTTCGGGACGGTCCTAGCAAATTTGTCCATGCCCCCCCCTTTGAGCTCCCTCTGGATTTGTTGGGCATCACCGGAGCTGTTTCGGGCGGCTCAGGGGATCCAGGCGGGATAGGGCAGCCGCGGGCACAGTACAGACCAGGGGGCAAGAGGAGTGCCAAGTGTGTCGAGTTACTCAGGGGCAAACAAGGCTAGGCTGCTGGCTCGGCAACACAGGTAGTCCCCCGAATGAAAAGTACGGCCGTTTGCGTGCGGGGGCCCACCCCTCTTGCAGGTCAAGGGGGAAATGCGCCAGGCCCTGTGGAGCAGGCACCTCAGATGGAATGGGTAGGGAGGTGAGAGTTTATGACCCAACCAGTTCAGGGGTTCCACTCCTCCAGTCCCCTCCCGCTGTGGGGGGTTGCACCGCGCAGTCCGGCGCCGCAGTGGCCAGGTCCGGTGAGATGACCAGTGTGTAGGCCTTCCCGGGGCCCCCGCCGAGGTGGACAATCAAGATGGTGCCCCCACCCCCTCAGGCCAGGGCGGGAGGCCTCTCAGGGCTTCGAGGCTGGACGATGGGGGCCAGAGTGAGAGTACCGCCGGTGGCACAATTCGGGCACTCCCACCCTCCACACCTCACCTGGCGTCCGTGGGTCCCAGGAACGTGGGCCGCGATGTCCAGGGGGCAGCCAGGCCTCCCACGCAACAATGCACTCAGTAGAGGGCCGCCAGAGCCGATGGCAGGGTCCCGCTCCAGCCGCCCGGGACCAGGCACCACCGCAGGCCCCAGCGGAGACGGACCACACGGGCACCAGGTCTTGCGGCCGCCAATCGCCCCAATGGAGAGCCAGCAAGGAGGAGGAGGCAGTATGCCGGCCACACACGCAGGGCCCTGCAGGCCGCCAGCCAGCCGGGTGAGGAGTCCCGTTTTCAGGATCCCATGGCCGATTCGAGCTGGAATCAGAGCGAAGCAGGCAGCTGGAGCACAGTGGTGATTCCTCTAAATATAGGGCTGCAAATTCGTCAGGAACCGCAGTTGTAATCGGATTTTCGGCCAGGCCGTACGGAGCTCTGAGACTAAGCACCCATCTTGGGCTGCTCAACAGCGCCACCCTTTTTAAGCAGCTCTCTGAAAGTGAAGTGTATAACATTGTGAAGAGCCTGAAGCACACTTACTGTAAGGGGATATTTATCCAGCCAATGTAATTAAGGATTCATTAAATCCTTTAACACCATGGATTGCGAGAATTGTAAATTCTTCCTTTTCCTCCTCATACATACCTATCTGTTTGAAGGAGGCCTGGATGTCTCTATTACTAAAAAAGAAACCTGTGACCCTGAAGCTGTGGGTAACTTTCATCCCATCACTAATGTGCCCTTTTTGTTGCAGATTTTGGACAAGATAGCTTACCTTCAGCTTCAGAAGTATATTGAAAGTAACACTTGGGAGCCAACAGTCTGGTTTTTGTGCTATGCACGGCACCGAGGCAACATTACTTGATCTAAAAGCAAATCTTTGGGGAATTGTCGAGAATGGTAACATTGCTATGCTGATGCTTGTCGACGGCTGCATTTGATCTCATTGCCCATTCATTGTTACTGCAGAGACATACTGAGATTGCATACTGAGATTGCATAGTGCTCAGCAGTAGCTTGGATTGGTTCTTTTCTTAGCCCCGGGTCTGCAAGAGTCTCGATTGGAGAGTTCATGGCTCAGTCTGTCTACGGTTGTGTGGTGCTCCATGGGACTCTTACCTTTCAGCGAATATGTTCAATATATATACGCATTCTCTGTTCAATCTTTTCGATACTTCTGCGGTCATTTATACAAACTACGCAGATGACACTCAGGTAATTTTTGAACTTTTGGAGGATTGCGATCAAGACCAAAAAAACAGCAATCAGACCTACACCCTGACTGAGTCCTGGATGGACATGAATTCCCTGGCCTTTAACGGTAAAGTGTTGGTGATCGCCAGGCCAGGTCCTCAAGTAAAGCAGTTGAATTCTTTGTATAATCAATTCAAGATTGATGATTGTATTATTCTGGTTGCCCTTTCTGAGAAACCTCTTGGTGTATACCTAGAATCCCATTTATCCATGAAAAGGCATACCTCACATTTGTGATCTGCATGCGCATATACCATCAAGCTTTTGAATCATATCAGGCTCTAACTGACGATAGACAATAGATCTCTCTTGGCTTGCACCCTCGTGAATTCTAAGCTCTGTTGCAGCAACAGCTTGTTAGCAGGTACATCTGTATCCAACTTGAAATATTGCAGGTTATTCAAAACAATGCAGTGAGGGCCACCCTGGGATTGGGTAGATTAGAGTACATGTCTGAAGCAAGAAGGTTTCTTCATTTGCTCCCTGTTACATGGAGAATTACACATAAAATCCTGACTCTCAGACACAAATGACGATATAGAAATGTTCTGTGTTACTTGTCCAACCGGCTTAAAGATGCCCGCAGGTCAAGACTATTGCAAACAAATAATGACAATAAGCTCTTCCCGCCTAGATTCAATCTGAAGAACTTCAATGGCACAAGATGTGATGTTTATGCACCAAGAGTCTGGAACAACTTGCTGCTTGCACTTACCAAGGTGTTACTCAATTTAATAAGGCAGTCAAACCATTTTTTTTTTAATTCAAAGGACTGAGAAGTTGGTGATCCACTTAATCCTCCTTTGTATTTGACGATTCCTGCCTGTACCTGGATATGAACCTGACCTTTCCCTGATTTCCTTGTTATTTGTTTGTGTATTTATGTGTCTTATGTGTTTTATGTGTGCACTGAGGCCCTTGGAAGTGATGTGCGTAACAAGTAATAAATAATAATAATAATCTACCCTGTAATATGAAATCATAAGTGACGGTTTTGTGTACAGTTTTCATGTAACGTTCTTGTAACTTTTTTGTAACGCTTGAAATTGGGATCAACGTATGTCCTACAGACATGGGACTGGTGTCATTCTGTTCCATATCTTGCCCACTTGGATGGTATACTGTCCAAACTGCAATTCCTGAGTCGTTTGAAGTCCATTCACTGGAGTTCATTCACTGATGAAATTGTGTATAAGTGATGATTTTGTTTAACGTTTCATGTGAGTATGGTGTCATTCTGTCCCACATGCAACCAACTTTGCTGGCATACTGTCCAACTTTTGAATTCCTCAATGGGGGGGTGCAAATGAAGCGAGCCCCTGCTGGGGTATCCTTACAAGTGCCCAAGTCCAACGTGCAGCAGTCACCGGGGGGTTGGGCACCGAAGGTGCCAGGGGGCAGAGCCCCCCTAGTAATAATAATAATAATAATAATAATAATAATAATAATAATAATAATAATAATAATAATAATGGCATGGTGTGGCGGCACACTGGTTTGAGTGCATGAGATAGCATGAGATAGCGGCTTGAAGATCGGTTAAGCGCCAGAGGTAGCACTGGAGGTTCCTATTGGTTCGACAGGGTTAAACAGGTCTTTACTATGGCTCGCAGCAGTTTGATGATGAAAACATAGGGTTCCTGTCTGCCTTGGCTCTCAGGTTCTTTGAGTACCTCAGGGACAAGTGTAGTCCTTGTTCCCAGACTCCAAATGCAAGGGTGGCTGGCACACACCTTCAGGAGTCCTTCGCCACGATGAGGTCCTGGGCAGCAGTGTGACCACAATTATGCAGGTCTTGTTCCAGCAGCAGGTCACCCACAATGTGCCCTGACAATTGGTATGGAACAGAGCTCACCTCTGCCTTTGACACTCAGTCTTCACCTCACTTGAAGATGGCTTTGCAATGAAGTCTTCCGCAATGGTATGTTCAGTGAGTGAATCGAGGAAGGAGAAGAGATCCTTTCTTTTAAAGTCAAACTTATACAGGCGATTGGACTAAAGCAAGCCTCCTTATGGGGTCCAATACCTGTCCTTGTGACAGGGGTCTTTGACTTTTGACATAATACACGATGTGCTTTGTGCTAAAGGGAGTGGGGAGGAGAGGAAGGAAAAATAGAGAGAGATATAGAGAGAAATTAGATGGTGGAAACATCCTCTAACTAAGCATAGCTCTCTTTGTCTACACTAACCCCACCCCTTTCCTTGTCAAAAGCATCTAAATTGCTGTTAGTATACAGCAATCTGGTGTGAGGCTAGTCCTTTTGGGATGTGTGTGCCGCTTCATGACAGCTCATGCTGGGATGCTGTTCTGTTGTAAAGTGATGTTAACAGAACTCACAAAGGACCAACAGAGAGGCAAAGATAGTTACTTTCAAAGCTATGTGGTTTTGGGGACAGGGGTACATAGCCTAAATGCTTCCCATATTCTGAAGTAACTTGACTTTTACTGCAGCTTTACTAAGGCACCTGTAACCCCTGAACCTGCCCTGTGCCACTGGAGAGCAGGTGCTGCGGATCAGTATACTGATTCAGTAGGTCACATGTGCACACTCTGCTTTTGGCCTGGAGTTTGCATAGAGGGGCTCTGATCAGCACACTAACCTTTCTGGGATAGTATTACCTGCAATGTTTTATATTTAATAGAAAATCAAAAAAACTTGTTGCATGTGGTTTGTTTTCAAAATACCATGTTAGGCCAGTGGAAAGTTAGATGACACTGCGCAAGAGAAAAATTAATAGATAGTGCTTTTACCTTTCGCTAACAACAGTAAATTAATTACCGATACAATCAAAGAAATTGTTCGAAAATGGTAATGTCAGGTGGCATTTACTAGAGGATATTCATAAGATTATGTTCATTTTTATTAATAGTGGATTCAGCTCAAAGAACTGATTCTGAAGACGGAAAGATGATTTAAAGATAGAATGACAAATGTGTGTCAATGCTCCTGGCCCATTTGGGAAGAGTTTGCATCCACGTGATAAAGGTGCTAACAGCGTAAGTCCCTTCCTCTAGAGCTCCCTTTAATAGAAGACAGAGATGATTTAATTAAGGCCAACAGCCAATTTGCGACCAGAGGTACGGAGTGTTCTGACGACATAACATTATAAAACATATAGGGTTCTGCAGTTCCATGTTCAAGGATCAGATGACCATGGGGCTATAAAGATACCATGCCTGTGAGGCATATTAGGTTAGTTAGGAGGGTTTGGAGGGGTTGCTATGCTGCACTCCTTGACTTGAAAGCCAGGGAATAAATCCTGTTTCTTTGACATCTCCAGAATGAACAAGATTTTCTCCAACAATTGGCGCTGCGAATCAGACCCGTTTGGCAATGGCAATGCACCACAGAGTTTATGGGTGGCCTCCTCTCGAACACCTCACATGCACGACTAAAAAGAGATAAGTGTTCCTAGTTAAAAACTCCAAGGCGTGGCTGGGAAGAGTCAAGTTATTAGTAGGTGCACTCGAACAGGTCACACAGGGGAACTGAGATGGTCAATGGTGGCTAAACAAGACGTGGGTTTGTTATAGGGATATCTGAACATGAGTTGGACATTCTGGATGGGGCATTTGCTTCTGCTGTTTGTCTTTCTCTGGCTTATTATTATGATCGTAAGAGTTATATATTTGTAGTTTCCTGACACAAACATGGCAAAATACATGCCGTTCTAGGATAGTGATTCTGATTTGGAAAAAGGAAGTAGGCACCCTGGTATATATGGTTTCTCGTCTGGTAAAGGGTTCGGGACCTAAATTATTTCTGGTATTCCTAGAGAAGACCAGCAACCGCCTACAAAGGGTCCATTCTCCACAATGCTCCATAAATCCCCATAGGTTTGCTAAATTGCTCAGGAGACTGCTCAGGAAGCAGCTTTGTGCCCTCAGCAGGCACCCTAACATAGACATGTCATTGGAGCCACCCACTCATCTCTTCCACTGCTGATGCACCCCGCGCACTGGTCACCTGGTCACCCTCTGAACTCGGGCCAAGGCTCCTGCATGTCCAGTTGCCCTCGCACTGCCGGCAGGCTCCCCAGCACTTAAGGGGCTGTATCTGCAACAATACAGCCCCTTCTATCTGCACTTATGAGCCACTCGCTGGTTGCACTTGTGAGTTAAATGCACGTCCCCCTTCCCCTACCCCCTGGCACTTCTCCACCTCCCTCTCCCCCGCATTTGTGCAATCTGAATGACAAAAGGCCTAGTAAGATCGTTATTTTGTCCTCCCTTTGTTTCCCTCTCCTTGTCTTGCTGCTCCTAGAAACACCTGCTTACAGGCGTGTTATAAATGCCATATCTTATCACAAATAATATCATATCATATCCCTACTTTAGAACTGGACATGTGGTGCTGAGGGGCCCTCAACTGTGACCTTTGCGTGCCCTGGTGCTCATATTGTTGGTCTGCAGCCTCAAAGATTCATTCCATGCACTGCACTCTCACTGGTATGTGGTTGAGGCCTAACTATGTCCTAAATCACTATGCAAGTAATATGTCCGTTATTATTTTAGATGGTGACAGTGATGAAAGATGTGCAGCTCTCTCTACATGGGCCCCAAGCACATCACACTTTCAGACAACATAGTACTATTCATTTTCAGAATATTACATTATTGTGTCCTACTGCAGCATGCGTCAATATTTATCCAGCCAAGTATGGTTTCTCTTTCTCTGTGCTTGCACCTCATTTGCCCCGCATACCACATACAGGACAGTTTGAGTTCTGTCACTCCTGCAGTCGGCTCAGTAATCTCACATTTATCTCTCTGGCGTCTGTCAGTTTATGGTAACACCTAACAGACAAGCAAGCTTCCATGTTTCAAGGGAATGCTGGAGCACCTCCCAGGCCCATTATGCAACCACTCACTGACTAATTTCAGTATTAGCAACGGCTCCTGCTGGTATACGCTCTTTTGCAGGACCATTAAGCACTTTTGCTTTTCTGATCAGCGCTGTGTTTGATCATTCTTCAATGACTCCATAGGTGTACAAACTATCACATACTACCCTCACTGCCTTTCATATCTATACACGTTGTTCATATGCATGTGCTCTTTTTAACCTTTCCCCTTTTCCCTCTTCTTCTGGCCTTTTGTATTATCTTGCAGACTAAAGTCTGGGTACTCCTGGGAGGGGGGCAATACGCGCCCTCTTTGGATAAGTCTTGTTGAGGTTAGACTATATGGTGTTGACTTGTGCAGTATATAATACTCTTAATAAAACATGTTTTTAAAGTTTGGAGGAAGAGCTAAAATTCAAATATGAACACATAACATTGCCACCAGTTCTGTGCCATATATCCTGGCATAGAGGCACACACCCAAAACGTGACCTACTTGTTGGCTTATGACAGGGCAGAGTACTTCGGCATTTGTGACGAGGAGTTTTGATTGAAAGGTGTTTCTTGAATAAGAAGATATGATTAATGACAAGACCCTTTTTCTTTGCCAGTCAAATGTGTTTCGAATCACCTTTCAGTGCTTTAGATGTCGATAAGCTGCTTTAAGAACCAGCTTTTATTTTTTAACTGTTTTTATTCACAGCGCCATAACAAAACAAGAAGAGAGCCCCACAGTGGCCGGGTGTTAGAGTTTAATTATACATAGAACATAGATTGAAAGTTACAATAGCAAAGCGAGTCAAGACAATCAGTTTCATGGAAGCTAGCATTCATGATGACTATACAGTGCGCTATACTTAGCAAGTGTACCAAACACACCGGTCGTGGCATTTGCCCCGGTGCTGCAAGGAGATAATTTGTGTACCCAGCAACCCCCGCCACCCTTTTCATCAAATACATTCTAAGATAGCTCCAAATATCTCTGGGTCTGGCGGCTGGGTGTACTATTTCATGGTAAATCCCCTCACATGTACTTGCTTTAATCAGCTCACACGACCATTGATCTGTAGATGGTGGGCTCTTATCCATCCATTTCAAAGTGATACATTTTCATGCTAGGGCTGAGACCCAGCAGACAAACGGGGGAGCATTCTGTGCCTTCAGTGCCCGAGATGGTGGCTACCATCTTTACAATCTCGCTCCAGAATTCAGCAAATTTCAGGCATGACCAGGTCATATGGATAAAGTCAGCCCACATCTGCTTACATTTAGGGCAAGCGCCAGTCGTTATGGGATCACATTTCTGATTTTTAAGTGGGGTATAATACACCTGGTGTAAGAAGCGCTACTGCAACGCCAGATGCTTGTAATTCAGGGAGATATATCAGGACTGCCAGCATATCTTCTCCCACTGAGTGTCATCCATAGGTGTTCCCAAGGCAAGCTCCCATGTGGGTTTAGCTACCAAATTAACAGTTGGTAAGGAGGATGAAGCCAATTTATATAACATTGGCTTAGTGGCTGTGGTGGTCAACATTATATAATGCAAAAGGGTACTGGTCTTAGGTTCACCCAGCATGTAAGGGTGTCGTGCCTTCAGCTTCCCCTGCACTGTCAAAAGAGCAGTGAAAAGAGATGGGAACAGTAGATCTTGGAGCTTCTCTAAGCCAATAAACGTCCCAACATTGAACAAGTCATCGAATTTGGCAAGTCTTGCCCTCTGCAATTCACCCATGATACCCTTATTCTTGGTGAATGGGATTCCAGTGTTTTTCCAAGAAAGTAAGCAGGTTATAAGGGGGATAAAGCACAGTTTTCTTATGCAGCACCTGAGATGCCCATTTCATATTGTCCACAGGATCAATTGAGGAGCAGTGTGGCTACAGAAATTAGGATAATTTGTAAGGTTAATGGTAGGGCTAGCATTTTTTCAATTTTGACTCATTGTGATGTCGGTCGGGTGTCAATACCAAAGAGGGAAACGGCCGACAACCAGAGAAAGGAGTGTGACCCGATAGACAGAGTGGTGGGCAGCTTGATGAGAGCAGCCGTCCAAACTCCAGACAAGGCGGCAAAGACATCTGATGTAAAGAACACACTATACTGAGCTGAGTTTTTCCCTGGGACAATGGAAGAAAACTGATTTTAAAGAAGTGCTACACGTTATAAGCCAAGGATGAGATAAAACAGGAATCCGTTAAACTACTAATTTAGGAATGCCTCCCAGTGATCGTAGTGATTTACATCCGCCTGAGAGCCATGCAACTCCACTACTAGAGGGCGTTGGAAGTTGAATTTAAAATCAGAAGGGCCCTATAAAGTAGACACACAAAAAGAATACAGTTAATTGAAGTTTATCCATTGTGAAGGTTGGACCCTAAGGAAAAGTGTGATGGAATCCTTGTGAAGGCGGTTTCCCACAAGAGATTAAGTCTACAAGAAGACTATTATGATTGTACATTTAATTGAATGTTGTGTACATTTTTACCCCTGAAGAATTTCCTAGTGACTAGTGTGTAAGTATGGAAGGCATGAAACATGTCTGCTATGGTTTGAATGTGGTATGAAAGTAAGCATGGGTTTTATGAAGATAAAGTGAAAGGTTTTTACGGACTAAGCTGCTTGGCTCTATGATAGAGGTAAGCACCTTGAAGATCCAGGTTAAGAAATGAATTTTGTAAAATGTTAAATGGTCAAAAGATACATGAGATTAAATGTACACAGCGATAATGTATGGCAATGTTGCAGATATTGTGATTTGGTATACTACTTGAACAACTCTCCATAATAATGGAGTTGTGAAAAAAAAGCTAAAAAGATAAAAAGTTTGTTTATTGTTGAAATATGAAAAATAAATAACTATTTTTGATAATACGTGGTGCAGTCAATGAGAATTTAATGGTTACTAATCTCATATAGTAAGGTTCAATCTTTGATGGACTTGGGGAAGCAAGGGACCGAGTGAACATTGTGTATTGTTTAAAAGTTCTGTTTTTAGAGGGCTGTGCACTATTGGTCGTAGAAAATATTACCTCTAGTCTTTCTGAGTTAATTGTGTCAATACCAATACAACACATGATCCAACATGCAGACCAAAGAATGTAATTAATATTTGGTCAATTCAAACCTACTTGATTATATGGAAGCACCAGCGTGTCCCACTTTATGTGGGGAGATTTCCCACCCCAGACAGAACTGAGCACATTTGCCCAAAAATGTAGCAGTGAGGTCGATAGGTACATTAGCAAACAAATAAATGCACTTAAGCAGTATCACTATTTTGATGAGTGAAATCCTAGCCAAAGGGGTAGCGTCAGCCACCACTTGACCTTCTGATAAACCTCCCAAAGCAGTGTACCATAATTTAACATATATAATTGTGTAGCGGAGCGTGCTATATTTATCCCTATAAATCTAACCTTCTGAGGGACCACCGGAAATGCTCACCGTACCCTCCTGGTATGTCTACCCCTGTCAGCAGAAAAAGTTTTGTTTACTCCAATTTATAGGTAAGCCAGAGAACCATCCAAACTAAACAATTTCATCTACAGTTGGCTATGAATTGTACTCTAGATTTTTAATAAATACAACCAAATCACCAACGTACAATGACTAGTATATTTTGATCAAACAGGTCTCTGTCGTCATGATCTTCCCAGAGTATAGCGACTAAGTTCTCCTGAGCCAAGGCAAATAATATCAGGGAAAGGGGGCACCCCTGCAGTGTTACCCTGGAAAGGGAGAACTGCTCAGATGTGATTCCTGTATATCCTAGCTGTGGTTTTGGATTAAAATAGGGACACCAATTGTATATAGTACAAGCCCACTCCCATTCTAGTTTGTACTTCCGTCATGAACAACCATTCAAGCATATTGAAAGCTGTCTCAGAGTTTAAAAAGGCAGCAATGGCAGCAGTCATAAGATCAACCACCACCATTATGCTAAACAGATTCCTGAAGTTGTGGGAAGTAGCACGGCCCGGTACAAACATTGACTGATCATCTATAATCATGGTCAGACAGAGAGGGAGAATCCTTTGATCCAGGATATTGGCAAAAATTGTATTGTTCACATTCAACATTAACAAGGGCCAATAGGACTTGGGGTCTTAAGGGTCTTTGTTGGGATAGACAATACTATAATTCTCCCTTGATTATTTGTGTGGGGGAGCTCACCCTGTTCTAGCACCACTTTGTATAGCTCCAAAAGCTCTGGAACCAAAACATCAGCATACTCTTTATAGAATTCTGATTTCAGGCCATCAGGGCCCGAGACTTTCCTGACTGCAGCTCATTGAGCGCAGCAATGATTTCACACACCGCTATGGGAGTATTCAAAGGCACTCTTTGCTTATCACTCAGCCCTATCAGTGTAGCCTTGTCTAGATATGCACTCAATTGGTATATAGTTGTATTTAACTTGGACAAATACAATGATGTGTAATAATGTAAAAAGACTGAGTTGATAACCACAGTATTATAAATGCACCTGCCAGCTGAATCCACAAAGGTAGTGCTTGATCAAGTGGGCTAGCATCTTGCCAGGCCTTTTTCGTGGATCTAGCACAGGTGTATTGGTGATGGCCTACATCTCATATAATGACTTCAAGTGTGCACACACTCATTTAATTCTCTGTGAACCAACCTTAGAATCACAGATTCCTCAGTAGCACAAATCCCTCATATGAACACCTTAAATGCCTCCCGAATTTTAGTATAGTCATCTACCAATGCCCTGTTGGTATTAAAATACGGCAATACTAACATCCAGATGTCAAATCGCATGAGAGGAGCGATCCAATGGATCACCTAGTGTAACATTGTAATCCCCCCTATAAGGACCTCTTGATCAACATACATCATGCATTTGTCAAACAGACTATAAAAATAACTAGGCTCATCCACATTTGGGGCATAAATATTCAGGATAACCATAGCAATTCCACTCAGACATCCCACCACCATGACATACCTCCCTTCTGGATCCATTACAACTTTCCAGAGCATATATTCCACCTGTTTTGGCATTAAAATCAGCACCCCACTTAGTATACATAGGGGGTCATTCTGAGTTGGGCGGTAAGGGATACCGGGCACCGGTAACGAGACGGGTGCCGGTAATCCATTACTGCCCAATTCCGAGGTCCCTTAGCGGGTCAGACCACACATTCTTTACGGGTCATGCTAAGCGACCAAGAAGCTAAATACGGGCCTGCTATGAGCAAGCCCGTAATTAGAGCCTTCCCCATTCCCATCGAGCCCTACAAGGGCTCGATGGGAATGGGGAATGGTCGGGTGAATGGGGACTTACCAGGTCCGCACAGGTCGGAATGTCCCGGTAAGTCCTCATTCACCCAGACCGGACACGGGTTTGGAGGCAGCCATGGCACAAATAGCGCCATGGCTACCTCCAAACTCGGAATGAGGCTCATAGAATAACTTGCATACCCATTCCACCTGTCCCATGTCCGTGCTATCCTTGCGTGCGCGCTCGTTGTGAGATGTTTTCCTGTAGTACTATTACATCAGAACCACATCTTCTAAGATAGGTTAGTACTTTACGAGTCTTAATGGGATTATTGAGCCCACGTACATTCTACGTGATGTATATAATTGTAGTGGACCTCCTCACTACACAAGATATGGGTATGTGCCTTACATATTGGGCAACAGAAGTCAAATGATAAGAGAAACATTATCATACCAGAAGCCAAACAATACAATGAGACAGTACTGCAAAGTTTGAATGTGACTTTTTACTTTAACCCACATCCCTCTGCGCTCCCTTGCAAGCTTACCTAGTCTGCAAGCGAAGACCGCAAATAACACCCAAAACCTAAAATAAAACAGACTGTATGAACATAAATCTGAAACCAAACAGAAAGTCACCATACAGCTTTGTGGGGGCGTGCCACTTCGACCAATTCAGCATTAGGAATGTTTCACGCAGACCCTGGCCAGCCAGGCTCGGACCACACCGCTGGATCAACACAAAAACCTGGGCGCCATCAACGATGCAATCAAACCTCAGACATGTTGGAGACACAAAAATCTATGGCGTCTCCGAGAGCGGTGAAAAAGTACAACTTATTTGCATAGATGATTTTAAGCTTGGCAGGAAATAACTAGGGGATTTGCCAGATGTGTAGATACTTCTTCACGTCGTTAAAGGTCTTCCTAGAAGACTGCAGACCTGGACTAAAATCCGGAAAAATCTGAAGGGAAGCAGATTAACATTGAAGTTATCCCTTTTCTCTGGCCACCTTGAAGATTAAGTCCCTGTAACGTAAGTTATAGATCTTGACAATGAGCGGTCACATGAGGTGACCTGGTGCAGGTCCGGGGGCCCAATGATCTATGAGCCTGTTCAATCTGGAAGTGCAAAGAGAAGACCGAATTTCCCAGGATCGGCAGCAAGTGTTTCTTCAGAAATGTTTCCAGTGGGCCAGGGGTTGATGTTTTCCGGAAAGCCTAGAATTTTGACAATATTATGGCATGATTGATTTTTCAAGTCGTCTGCACATTTTGAGATCTGAGTGTAAAGATTTTACCTCTGATTCAAGGCCTGCAATTAGGTCTTTGGTTTTGGAGATTCTCTCTTCTGCTTCAGATAGCTTGGTTATCAATTTTAGCACTGGAAGATTGAACTTTTGCCGACAAGGTGTCAATCTTTTCTCCAATAGATCAAAGGCTCTCCTGCAGGGTGTTCTGATGGGAATCCTCTTCATTATTGCAGAGTTAGCTCACATGGGCTCGGTGGTCGCGACACTCTCTTAGCGAAATTGACAAGCTTGGCTTGCTTTTTGTAGGTGGTACTAATAATTAGTCTTCGATCATAAGGTCACCTCACCAAATTGGCATGCACACTGTAAAGAGATATCAAATACCCCCCTCTATCGCAGACCAAGTGTTGGCTGTTTATAATAGGACTGCTCCCTCCTGTTAGCCCAATGAAGAGTTCTCAGTGGTTGTAGGTATTCAGCTAGGTACCGAACAGTTTGGTAGCAGCCTTAACCGATGTGAATAGCCGGGGGCCAAATCCGAACAACAGAGACATTCACATTATTGCTCCTATGGACGGAGTGGCTCCTGTATTTCAACACCCCCTCTCCCCCCTGCGGGCCTCTGTAATCCCCCAAAAAGCAACACCACTCCAGTCGTGTGAGTGTCCCGCAGATGCTGGGGGCAAGAGCACACCTATCAAAAGCTCCCTTGGAGCACCCATGCCAGACCCGTGCTCTGCCGCATCGATGCCGGCACAGTCCGCAGGGTCGCCTCTCGGCCGTTGAGGATGCCTCCCATGGTCTGCTCCCTGGGGAGAGTGCTCAGCAGCCTGTGAGCCCTCACATGGGGTGACGCACAGCTTCCAGCCCCACCACCGGCAGCCGTCCTCACAGCAGGCAAAGTGGACTCACCACCAAAGGTGTCCGGCCTGCACTTGTAATCCGGCGGGAGTAAGGGGTCCCACCAAGGCCTCAGGGTCTCGCAGTGTTTCTCGGCCATCACAGCTCTGTCCACCACTGGATGCGGGCAGGATGTTCCCTGTCACCAGCAGCTCAAGCAGAAGTCCAAGGCAGGCTCTGCTCAGAAAGGGGGGCAATTAAGGAAAGAATGATAGAACACTGGAGCGCTAGCTGAGAGCAGCCATCTTGGCAGCCGCTCGGCAGCCTCATCTATGAAGAACCAGCTTTGAAAACCTGGTCAAAAATTGCATATTTAAAATCACTGAAAGAATGACTTAAATGTTTCTGTTCTCGGCTAGACACCACAATGGACCAGATTTTAATGACAATGGTTTGCTATATGTTCTAGAGTTCTCCAAAAGGAAAAAAGAAAATAATATATGTATTTATGTGTCTTATGGTTGACTGCACCGTGAATCCACTGTGCCTCTGTCCAAGACTCCAAGCACACTCAGTGATCCCACGGCAGTGCGCCGTCTCCTGCTACAGAGGCGATCCCGCCATTCACAGCGCCACAGGTGCTCCCCGGCATGCCACCATCACCCAAGCCGCATGGAAATCCACCGTCGACGTGGCTTAGGCAATCCCGTCAACTCCTTCCTCCACTACAATCTGCGACCTTCCACCACACAGTGATCCTGCCAGGCCACTTCCCAGCACATTCCACGGCTCTCGCAGCAAGACCAGCCCAGGGTGGACAACCAGCAGTGAAGAACCGCACACCCATAGGCATCAGGTCCGCCAGACCCACCCCTTTCCCCACAGCAAAAAAGGAAAGAAAAAAGAGATCACATTAAATTGAGGGGCAGGGACACAGACAAAGTACACCACTCTCTACAGGACACCATGTCTGAGGAATTCAGGTGTGTTAACGACACCATCCACGCATTATGAGCAACCCAGGATCACATTCACACTCCGGGGCACCCCCCAGCCATGCCACGCACATCCAAGGCAGCGCTCTTTCGCAAACCACTCCCCTTCATGCTGGTCCCTCAGAGTGACAAGGAGCCTAGATGGGTCAATTGGGTGGAGGACTTCAACCATTTTGTCATGGCTGCAAGAGTGGAGTAATTGCCAACATTATGCAACATGTTCGTCAACTTAGTGGGGCGTGAGATCAAAGTCATAGTAAGACCATTCTACCAGGCAAAAAGGACAGCTACTCATCACTCATCGCAGCACTCCACAAGAAGCTCATCATCGAACTCAGTCGGGACTACGAATGCTATGTGTTCAAGCAATGCACACAGAGGCCTGATGAGACCATAGATGAATTCATGACATGTCTTCTCCTGAAGAGCACTCACAGCCAATTTCAATTATTTTCTGTGGGTGAGGCCATCAGGTTACAAGTCATCAAGGGTTGCATATTACTGACTTTCAGAAAGCAAATACTCAAGAAATCAGTTAACATCGATGAAGTGAGTGAACTGGCCAGGATATTTGAGAGGGTGGATGCGCACACAGCCTCCATCGAGAATACACTGGGGCCCAAAGTAGACAAGAGTGAATGCATAGTGGCAATGCAACCACAGAGGATAAGTGACCAGGGGATACCCACTGGGATACCAAACAACCATCCTTACTACAAGACCCAACAACAATACTACCAGTACAGAATGAAATTCCCACACTCATGGACCTGCCCGTTCTCACCCAAAAATGCTTGAACTGTGGAAGAGAAGGACATTTCCAATCTGTATGCCACAAAGGGAGTCCTTTCCCCACACCCAGGATGAACACAACACCCCAGGGGAGACAATAGGTTTAACACCCGCGCAACGTCTATATGCACCACGGCACCCACCGGCACAATATCACACCCAGAGAAGATTTGTGCAGGCATTAGATGATAGACCACTCCAAGACCCAGACCAGGGATATGACCAGCTGGACCCAGGCACCCATTTTGGTGACAAATATGATGAGCTACCTCACTCGTACGAGATGTACGGTGAGCCACAGCAGAACGTTCAATATGACTGCACAAAAGAATATGATCGAGTACAACTCAATGAATATGTAAACCTCATCCAGGAAAACCAAGATGTGAAAGAAGCACCAAGAATCTGTCAATTTAGGAAACAAGGACTACTGCTTTGTGATTGATTCAGGTTCGACCGTAAACATTATGGTTGAACAAGAATTCCTACAGATGCCGGAGAGACCAGGACTTTCCAGAAACATGACAAGGATATTTCAATGGGGTGCCGTGCAGCCACTACACTCAATCAGATGATTTCATCGCACATTAATGCACAAGGGACATGGCAACACCACTGCCCATGTCATCCGGATCCCAACAAAAGGCCAGTGTCTACTGAGCTACCACAAGACGAGCCACCTAGGCTTCATCGACATTTGCTACCACAAAGGGGAGGTGACCCGATCAGCCGTGACCCCCCTAGACCACTTGCAGAGGGTGTATGCGATTGCAGTGTCACCCTTGAAAAAAGAAATGATAACAAGGGACACCATCCAAGCTAAATTCCCAGACCTATGCAGAGGTCTCGGATCACTTAAAGGAACACTCATCAAGCTGCACGTCGATGGGACGGTGCAACCAGTTCCCAAGCACCCCAGGAGAGTGGGATTTCACCTCCAAAATTCAGTCTCACAAGAAATCAATCAACTGCTCAAAAATGACATCATTGAACCTGCCACAGGACCCACACCGTGGGTCTCCCCATGGTCATTGTCCTCAAAGAGGGAGGATGCATAAGACTTTGCATTGACATGAGGACGGCCAACACCGCCATTCAGCGGGAAAGAACACCCAGGTCCATGCATTGAGGACATGATTGTGCAGCTAAATAGAGCAACCACATTCTGTAGGTTCAAGGTTATCAGCAGCTTGAACTACACCCCGAGTCAAGAAGCATGACCACATTCTTCACACCTGAATGCCTTTTCCGATACTGACCCCTGAACTTCGGTATCTCATCAGCCGCAGAAAGTTCCCAGGAGGGCATCAGGCAAATCCTCCACCCGATCAAGTCTGCACTAAACTATAGTGATGACAGCCTGATCTTCAGCACAACCCAAGAGGAGCATGACACATCACTACTAGAAACCTGCACGGCACAAGATGCTGGTTTGATGCTAAACCTCGAGATGTGTACGTTCAATAAAAGGAAACTCAAATTTTTGGACACATTTTCTCGGATGAGGGTATGACACCGGGCCCTGATAAAGTTAGTACTGTCATGGACCTCCAGGCCCCGACCCAAGCAGATGATGTATGCTCGTACCTCAGAATGGTGGGCTACTGTGCCATGTACATCCCACACTGTGCAACCCACACATAGCCACTGACACGACTACTGCAAAAAGACACATTTCACTGGACCGAAGAATGCCAAACAGCATTTGATGACATCAAGAATGTACTTGCAGAGGCAAGGTGGCTAGCTTACTTTGACTCCAATTGGCACATGGAGATCACTGTCGATGGGAGCCCGGTAGAGCTAGGCTCCATCCTCACCCAAACCAGCGGTGCTGACGTACAACCCAGACACATAGTGGCTCACGTGAGCAGGGCACTCTCATCCACAGAGAAGACATACCCCCAGGCTGAAAAAGGGAGCCTAGTGGTGGTCTGGGCATGCAAACATTTCCATAATTTCATAATTGCCAAAGGGTTTACACTGATCACCGAACAGCAGGCCCTGCTCTCCCTGTTCAGGAACCCACGCACAAAGATGCCAGCAAGAATTGAAAGATGGGGCATACACCTGCAGGAGTATGATTACACCATCATCCACAGACCAGGAGGGGATCAAAACCCTGCAGACTATATCTCAAGACACCAACCAGGGCGGCTGACGACAAGAAAAGGGGACGTGGAGTACATCAACTACATCACTATGAATACACTCGCCCCCAGACTCTCATTGGAGGCGGTTGCAACATCATCAGTGAGGGACCCATGGCTCTGGCCATAACCTTAACCAGTGACAACAGGTGGAAGGACGTCTACAGACAGCTCAAGAGACACCCTGGAGTAAGTAAACCAGAGGTTGAGAGACTAGCTAAAGTACACAAATAACTGTCAGTCAAAGATGGCTCAATACTGCTGTGAGGATGCAAATTAGTCATTCCAGCCGCACTCTGAGCTGAGGTCATAAAATCTGAACATAACAAAATAACATAACATAACATGAAGGACACCGCGGGGCGGACAACACAAAAAAGCAGCTGCAGTGCTACATCTGGTTCCTGTTCATGAACACGCTGGTGGAAGACTGGGTAAGGAACTTTCTACCCTGCCAATGCAACAGGAGGGCAGAACCTCCTATACCCCTACAAACCACACAACTACCGGACGGACCATGGGACCTTGTGTCCGTGGACTTTTACTGCCCTATGGAGACGGAAGACTATCTCTTAGTCTTCAATGATGAATACTCACGCTTCTCCATCATCAAGAAGACAGCAACAACGGCGTACCCGCAGGTTGCCACCATATTTGATGAGGTACTCAGTGAGTGGGGCATCCCCTGCACCAGTAAATCTGACAACGAACCCCTGTTCAACTGACAGCACTTTGCAGCATTTGCAAAGCACATAGGGTTCAGCCACCAGAAAATTACACCCAGATGGCCCCATACCAATGGGATGCTGAACGGATCATGGCATCCATCAAGAAGACCATCCAAATAGCATACATTGAAGCCACAAACCCCTACCAAGAGCTCTGTAGGATGCTCAGAGACTCCCACAACACAGCCCATGAAGCCACCAACAAATCACCAGCAGAGCTCATGATCAGACATAAAGTACACACCAGAATCATAAAAAACCCGGATGTTCAAGAAAGGCAAGACGAAGACATAGCGTATAAACATGCTGCAAAGAACTAACACGCCAAACATGACATGGATATCAGGAGGAGGGCAGTACCCAAGGACTTCCTAGTAGGTGAAGAGGTCCTGGTGAGGCAGGCAGTGCCCAAGAAGACAGATGCACGATACTCACCAAACCCCCTCAAGATAGTGGCCCTCAAAGGGATCATGGTGACAGCCCAAAACATAAAGCAAGAAATCACGAGAAACAGCCCGCAGTTTAAGCACCTTGGCAAGGACAAGTAGATCGAAGTCCCTATGCATGACCGAGAACCAGAAGAAAAAGAGCCCAGAGATGCCCCATGATTCCCCCAGGTGGAGATCAGAATCTATGAGCAGAACCATCGACAGAGCCTTCGACCGCCAGTTAGGCGACCCCCGCACTTTGTGGAGGAGTGTTGAGTCAGACCTCAGGACATTTGTCCAGGGGTGATGTTATGGGTGACTGTGCCTTTAATTCAACCCAGGGACACTAGGCGGGAAGCGAGAGGAAGGGGCGGAGCTGAACAGGCAGCAGTTAGGTTGGTAGAGGAATAAAGGAGGAATAAAGTTATAGCGTTCGTCTCAGCCCAGTGTTGCGTCCTTCTTTATTTGAATAACTATCAACAATGTGTTTTATATTTTTTATTGTATTGCAACATGGTACATGCCACGATTGTCCTTGACATACCACTGTTAGCCAAGAATAATGTACAATTGTCATTGCATGATTGTAATAAAGTAGTAAGTAGACAACAACAGGTTCCTTTTCAGAATTACTGCTTACATGTTGGCAGTTCTTAACTTGTACACAGATGAAGTACCCCAGGCCCAGTGCCCACAGGGCCTAGTCCATGAACTTGTGGAAAACTCAGTCAAACATCTTTTCATGATCTACGCAGACCAGAGTCGCTCGGGCCCTTCGGTCCTTGACTTACTCAATTGTGTCCCTGATCAGGGCCAGGCTGTCTGCAATCTGGTGATCGGGTATCCAGCAGGACTGGTCCGGGTGGACTATGTTCCCGATCTTCTTCAGATAATTAGCCATCACTTTTACAATGATTGTGTAGTCCACGTTCAGGAGGAAGATTGGCCTCCATTTCTTCAGGTGCTCATGGTCTCCTTTCTGTTTGTACAAGAGTATGATAGTGCCTTCTCTCAGGGTCGTTGGCATTCTAGCTCTTTCAACCATCTACTCATACAGCCCGAGCAAGTCTGGTCCAATCAGGTCCCACAGTTTGACATACAATTCCACTGCGAGACCGTCACACTTCAGTCTTGCCACACTTGAAGGACATGGCTGCCTGGTGCAGCTCCCCCCAGGTGAAAGGGGCATTCAGGCCCACTCGCTCCTCTGGTCCCAATGTCTTTGAGATCCTAGCCAGGAACATGTCTGCCTGGTCCCCCTCTGACACCCTAGGTGAGTAGAGGCTGCTATAAAAGTAAGTGATGACCTTTATGACCTCCTCTTTGTCACCTTGGAGGATTCCCTCTGGGTCACGGAGTTCCACTAAGGGTGCGTCAGTGCAGTGTAGCTTCTTGAAGAAAAACGAGTTGTGCTTCTCATCATTCTCAAGTCACTCAACCAAAGAACGGAACATGACTTTCCTGGATTCCTCCTGGAAGTAGTCTGCTAACCCCTTCCTGGGTTCTTCCAGGTCATCCTTCATGTCCCAGTCTCGGAGCTCGAGTTCAAACAATCTGTGCAGTTTGCTTTGCAGCTCCCTGAATGTCCTCTTCTTTTCCCGTGCAGCAGCTCTTCTTGCATCCTGGACAAAGCTCTGGACCTCGGTCTTAACCCACTCCCACCACTCCCCTGTGGATTGAAAAAGCAGTCCCTCATGCTCCCCTACCCTACATGTCCCTCTTTAAGGTTTGCCTTCACGTCCTCACCAACAGCATGCAATTCAGTTTCCAGGAACCTGGGCCACCTGGGAACTTTCCTGAATGCTCCCCCCTCTTGCTCTGTGGCCAGTGATGTCGACAGCAACCATGGAGCTCGTAAACGGCATTAATCTTTGGAAGGTGAAGATGAAGTAAACAGTGGAGAAACTTTGCTGAAAATGTTGGGGGGGACATAACCTCTGAAAAAAAGGTGCCCCATTCAAATGAATGGGGACAAAATAGTGTGCCCTGAAAGTTGGGGGGCAAACACCCCCGTCCCCCCTAAAATTACGCCCATGGAAGTAAATCCTGGAGCACACAGAGCCATTTGGGTGACTTCAGGAGAAGTTCCTGGCATTCGCCCCTATACCCCTGATGACATGCATCCATCCTCCTCTATGGTACAGTTAAAGTCACTTCCCATCAGCATGGCCCTGGAGGTGGCGAGCAGCAGCCCCAGGTTCTCAAGCACTTCTAAGCATTCATTCTTGGTCGGGTAAACATACATTTTGATCAGTCGGATCAGTTTGCATGCCCCTGAGCTGTCAGTGGTCACTGCTCTGTTGTTCACCTTCTCGGTTACCCATTCAACTTAGGGCTGCCTCCCTTTCACAAGAATGGCCACAATCGAGGACTTGCAGTAATTACTTCCAGGCCAAAATGATGGGCCATGACTCAATTCTGCCTCAAGTTGTTTGTCCGACGAGTCATAGTGTATTCCACACTCCGGAGCAAAGCACACATCACAGTTCTAGGATGTCAAAAAGCTCAACGTGCTGGCCCATCTGTTCCTGTCCTTCAAGCTTCTGACATTCAAGGTGAGCAGTGATGTTGCCATCCTTGCTTTGGTCTCTGGTTCAATGGGGGGTTAGGCTGGGTCCCTGTTTATACATTGCCCAGATTTGCGTTTGCGTCCTCCAGGAGCTTCATTTCTTCTTCTACCTCAATGCTGGTTCCAGACAGCTCTTCCATGATCTGGCTGATCTCTTCTGCCAGCCACTAGACAATGGGTCAACTAATGCTTGCCTGTACCTGGTCGATTGGTATTCAGCTGTTGGCAGAGTCTTGCTAACTCGTCCTCAACCACCGCTTCCTCATCATCGTCCTCTTCTTCGATAACCACCACTTTGATGATCACCTGTTCTTTGCAATCTGCCTTCTTGCTCATGTAGAAGTCATCCTTGGTTATCAAGGGGTCTCTTCTTTTCTGACTACGTCGTCCACCCATAGTTTTCCATCCCACTTTCTTCCGCTGGTGGCTTGGTTCGGCCGCTGTCCTCCGATCTGCTTTTGCTCCTGCTCCTTTCTTCTTCCTTTTTTTTCTTATTGCTCTTCTTTCCTTTGGACCTTTTCCTTACTTTCCCTCTGCTCCTCTGGGCCCCTTCATCATCTGTTGACTCCTCTGCCTCCAGTACGGGGGTGCTCTCCATCTCTTCCTTGGCCTCTGCTATCTGCCAGGCCTCGCTTCCTACTGCTGCGGGTGCCTCCACGTCCAGAGTTTGTTCCTGTTATGATGTTATTAATCTGGGGTGTGTGCTATGAAATGCCAAGGTGTAAAGCAGCATGGAGCGCTAGCAGCCTCAAGGTTCTTATGAGGTCATAGACTGTATTTTAGGTCTGTTCTGTGAATAACGTTCTAAGTTTGTCAGTTGAAGGAGTCCTTTGAATAGCATAGGGGCCTCTGTGTTGTTGGGGGTCTTCTTTCCCATTTAACTTAATAAATAACTTAAGCCAAAATCGTACCTGCATCTGTGTATTTGGCTTTCCAACAATGGCGACGAGGATGGGATGTTAGCAAGAAGACAGAAGACTCCCAGCAGTGACAAGACCTGGCCCAGTGGAAGCTGCTCCGTCTCTCCCGGCGTTGCAGCGGTTGTCAACAGCCAGAAGCCTGTTTCTGTGCCCCTGTGCCCCCCGTAAAATCACCAGGCTGCTCCGCTGCCCCTTTTGGCATTGTAGCGGCCGCCTGATCCCAGAAGAGACTGCATGCCAAGTAAGTGTTGCGCAGCTCCCTCGCATGCTCCGTGTCGAGCTCGGCTCGTTCGTATTGATTAAGTTTCCCCTGCCATCAGATATGCGGCGCAGCCCCTCGTGAAGCAAATCGAGGACTTTCGGGTTGCCAAACCCTTAAAGCCCGATCCTCGTTGTGCCTGCTTGTCATAGCACTCAGCGCGGCTTTGGGTATTTACGCGACGTGCTGGTGGAGGAGGAGGAGACGGCGCACAAGGCGGTGGAGAAACTTACCATATCTTCGGTAATAGGAGCGCAAGTCGATGCGTTTGCAGGGCATAAATGCTGCAAGCATATATGAGCAAGTGAAAGTTTAGACTGCCAGCCACAGACAGAGAGCGAGGGGAAGGGGGGCACACCAAGGGGGGAACCTCTAAAAGGGGCAAATGAGTCAACGGGCTCAGAGGAAATTTGCTTATGGACATTCACCTTGCAAAATGAAAGGACTCGTGTAGTTTGTTGAAGAGGAGCAGGTCAACCCACCAGATTATATCCGTGCAGCGTCGCTGTGTGAAATATTCTAATCCAGGAAGAGCATTCGGCCAAAAGACATTGGGCAGACACTCATTTTTGCGTGCAACTCTGCAGAAGTTACACGCAGGAACATTGTTTTAGGCAGCATAACTATCTACACATATATATATATATATATATATATATATATATATATATATATATATATATATATATATATCTCATTGTATCTAGACGGTGCAGGGATAGTAGGTGTGAAATCAAAGACAGAAATACAGAGGCATGGCAGGACTTCCACGAATTGCAGGTCCTCCTATATTTATGCCGGTTCCGGGCCCAGCGAAAATACAATGGGTACAATGACGCAAAGGAATTCTACACTATATGAAGGCAGCCGGGGGGAATTCATACTCAAGTGAGAGGAAGCTGGCCCTGTTATTGCATTTTTTAGGTTATGAGGGTCAAAGAATATACGATACACTTCCCCAACCAGCGAGTGGAGGCGACGGTGATGTTGTTAATGAATTTGATCTGGCCCTGGCTAAGCTGGACAAACATTTTAATCCCAAAACCAGCACGATACTAGAGAGATACAATTTTCGCATGAGGACCCAAGCTCATGGTGAATCTGTAGAAGAGTATGTGACGGCGCTATGGCATCTGGCATTAACTTGCAAATTTCAGGAAACATTCGATGAACACATTCGTGACCAGTTCATGACACACTGCAGGTCCAATAAAATACGTGAGGACCTATGGTTGAGGGATGACCCCAATTTGGATGAGGTATTGGACGTTGCAAAGCGAGTGGAACATTCATTAGCATGTGTAGCTAAGTTGTCAAAGAATGAAGTAAATGAGCCGAAGGAGTTGAAGCCTGAAATACTGAATGTGGGAGATGCTAAAGGCAAAATAAGGGGGAAGACAAAACAGACCAATAGAGCTGCAGTGGAGGAAAAGAAAATCCAAGAATCGTCACAAAGAACAGAGAGAAGAGAAGAGAGACTGTGTTTCCGATGTGCGAGCAGCACACATTTTGCTTCGTTCATTGTGTGTCCGGGTCGAAGGGCGACATGTGCAAAATGCAAAAGAAAAGGGCATTATGCAAACAGTTGCAAGAACTACCAATTTGGTCAATCTGGACAAAAGAAAGTTCTGTATGTCAATGAAGAAGAAGATGGCAGGTCGTCAGAAGAGGAGGACGTGAAAATTCCAATGCGGAATGTCATTGTTAATACCGTTAATGTTGTGATGAATGGAGAAGATGAGGATGATTGAGAGCGTCCCTATGCGGTGTTGAGTGTGAATGGTCACAAAGTCCCCATGATGGCTGATTCTGGCTCAAAAATTACTTTAGTATCCAGAATGGTGTTTGAAGAAGAGATGAATGGAGTAGTGTCTGAGTTGCAAAAACCTGACATTAATCCTGGAGGATATAATCAAGACAAAATTGATTTGCTGGGTTATGTTTGGTCAAAATTCGAGTTCAAGGGTAGGAGGTGTGACGGTAAAATGTATATAACTAAGAAGGGTCAATCTTTACTTGGATGGAGGGAACAGAAAAACCTAGCCATTCGGCTAGATCCAAATCAAATTGAGCAAGTACTTCAGGTGTCATCACATTACTCTAGTCATAGCAGGTATGTTGTGGAGCATAGTAGGGTGTTTGACAAGAGCCTGTGGAGAGTGAAAGGTTTTCAACACCAGATTGTTCTGAAAAGAGATAGCGTGCCCGTTGTTGCAAAACTTAGGCCCGTGCCTTTCTCGTTGAGGGAGGGTGTTAAATATGAGTTGAAGAAGTTGCTACAAATGGGCGTTATTGAGAGGGCAGGAGGAGTTGAGTGGGTGTCACCGGTTGTGGTCGTTAAAAAGAGCTCTGGTGATTTGAGACTGTGCATAGATATGCGCGAACTCAATAAGTGTGTGATGGTGGATAGGCATCCCTTGCCAAATATGGGTGATATGTTAACCATGGTGGGATGGGGAAAAGTGTTTTCAAAACTTGACATGGCATCCGCCTATCACCCGGTTGAGCTGATGGAAGAATCCAGAAAGGTTACAGCTTTTATAACCCATGAGGGTGTGTTCCAATTTAAAAGGATGCCATTCGGATTAGCGTCAGCATCATCGGTGTTTCAAAAGATCATGGAACGGTTATTGAGATGTGTGAAGGGAGTTTTCTGTTTTCAAGACGATGTGTTAATATGTGGTGAAATTCTTGATGAGCATGACAAAAGATTGAACAGAGTGTTGAAAAGTTTTGAAGAGAGAGGTATTACATTGAGGGAAGAAAAATGTAAGTTTGCTGTGTCCAAGGTAGATTACTTGGGACACGAGGTGTCACATAAGGGACGGAAGCCCAAGGAGAGCATTGTTAACTCCATAAAGGAAATTGAAAGGCCGACGACCAAGAGTGAATTACGCTCATTTTTGGGTATGATGGAATTTTATCAAAAATGTGTTGAGAATTATGCATCCAAAGTTCTGGAAATTAGGAAAATCTTGAGGAAGGGTGCCGATTTTTTATGGAATAAGGAGTGTGAGTTAGAATTCACAAGGTTCAAAGAAGAAATAGATATGGCCAAGCCTTTAGGGTGTTTTGATACAAGGAAGTTATCCATTATTACTGTGGATGCGAGTGAGGGTGGTATAGGAGCTGTTTTGTCACAGAAGCAGGAAGATGGTTCGGAAATTGTGATTGCACACGCGTCACGTGGTTTGAGAGGAGCAGAGGTACGATATTCAGTTCTTGAGAAAGAGGCTCTGGCGTGCTATTGGGCAGTTGAGCGATTTAGACATTTTGTGTGGGGTGTGGTGTTTGTGATCAGGACGGATCATAAGCCTTTGAAAGCCATCTTTGAAACAAAAGGTTTAGATAAAACTTCGCGCAGGGTGGCTGGATGGGTCACAAGGATGCAAGCCCACAAATTCGCTATGTAGGTAGTACCTGGGAAAGAGAACATCCTTGCTGATAGTTTATCAAGGATGAAAGTTTGTTTTCAGGAAGGAGTGGCAGAGGATGATATGGAAATGGTGTTTGTGAACACGGAAGGAATTGTGTGCAAGCAGGAGTGGCTGGATGAAATAAGAAGAGATGAGACAATGAAGAAGGTGATCTCATATGTAGTTTCTTCAGTTTGGCCAAATAAATCAGTGATGGAAGAGGGAGAAAAACCTTATTGGGAGGTGAAGGATGAACTGTCGGTTTCTGATGACATATTGTTCAGGTGGGAGAGAGCGGTGGCCCCAGTGGGCATTCGCAACAAGATCATAGATCTTGCGCATAGTGGCCATATCGGTGTTACCAAAACCAAGGGAGTACTTAGGTCAGATTATTGGTGGCCAGGATTCGATAAGGAGGTCGAGAAGCGTTTGAATGAATGCTATTTTTGCACCAGGAGCGGGAAGGGTGTCGAGCAGCCATTGATTGATGTAGGTGTTCCATTAAAAATTTGGAGTGATGTAGCTATGGACATACTAGGACCCGTTGATCTTGGATATGGTCGGGGGAAATTCATAGTGTTAGTTGTTGATTTGTTCTCCGGGTGGGCAGACTTCAGAATTGTTAGAGTGATCTCGGGAGAAAGCATGGTCAAGGTGTTGCAGGAAATCTTTGCAGGTGAAGGTCTCCCAGAAAGTGTACTCACCGACAATGGTACACAATTTATTGGTGGGTGTTTTCCGAAATATTTAAAAAAGTGTGGTGTGAGCCATAAGAAAGCAGCACTTTACCATCCTGAAACCAACGGAGTTGTGAAAGGTTGAACAGGTGTGTAATGGAAAGCATTCGCATGGGGGAAGAGTGTGGTTTTGATAAATTGGTTTGCATCCAAAATAGGATGTGGGCATTGCGCATGGCACCTCACGCAACTACTGGTCTGTGCCCATTTGAACTCATGAGGGGTCGAAAACCTTACTCCATGACGTGTCCTCCATGGCAAGGGAGGAGCCGGGAATCGGATGTGGTGATTGATGAGGTGAGGAAGATTCTCAAAAAGAATAAGAGTGAATGGATTATGCGAGAAAATAAAAGGAGAGGCAGAAAGGAATTGCATGTGGAGTGTGGTGACTGGGTAAGGATCAAAAAGGGACTGGTTAAAAAAAAGGGTGATTTGCTGTACTCAGATCCGGTCAAGGTGGTCGCTGTTCTGAAGGGAGCGGTGCGCGTGACTGGTGGACAAGTTTGGAACAAGAACCGAATTGCTACAGTGAAAAGAGGTTATGTATAAAGAATTATAGTCAGAGAAAAGGAGTTTATGAAAAAGAGGAAGATGTGTTATGATGTTATTAATCTGGGGAGTGTGCTATGAAATGCCAAGGTGTAAAGCAGCATGGAGCGCTAGCAGCCTCAAGGTTCTTATGAGGTCATACACTGTGTTTTAGGTCTGTTCTGTGAATAACGTTCTAAGTTTGTCAGTTGAAGGAGTCCTTCGAATAGCATAGGGGCCTCTGTGTTGTTGGGGGTCTTCTTTCCCATTTAACTCAATAAATAACTTAAGCCAAAATCGTACCTGCATCTGTGTATTTGGCTTTCCAACAGTTCCTATGCTATCATGGCTGCTGTTGCCTCTGGTTTGGCCATTCCTGGGTGCTCCTGGGCTGGCTTAGGCTCCACCTGGATCTGCTGCTCCTGGACATTCAGGAGGTTCGCTGGACCTGAGCTCGACTTGCTTGGCGTGGCATTCTTATTCATCTTTGCCTTCTTGCCTGCCTCCTCCTCTCTGCTCTCCCTCAGCAGGGCTTTGATCTTCCTGTGTGCCTCTGGGCTGAGGATCTTGCGGGTAGGCAGTGGGGCTTGGCTCCTCCATCTACTACTCCAGCATAGGACCTAGACGCGGATGGTCAGCTGTAATAGGTGTGGCCCTCCGATACGAAGAAGTTGCATGTCTTCCTGCCACTGCACCCATAGGCCTTGTGCACAGATTACCTGCACGACCTGAAGAACCCCAGCATGCCTTCCCAATGTGCCCCTTGCCATTGCACTTCCTGCAGGTGAATAGTTATGCCTCGTACCTGATCCTCCCTTCATCTGCTCCCAGGTAGAAGATGGACAGAATGTGTCGCAGGCCATCTCTGCCATTGTTGCTGTGATGCAGCTCAGGATTGCTCTCCATGAGGTGCTCCACACTCTCTTGCTGTCCCTGATCTTCGTTGGCCCAACATTGATGGTGCTGTACCTTTTCAGCAGGGTATTGATGTCTGCATCTGAGATGTGGGGGTTGGTCATATCCACCGCAATCCTCGTTTCCCTGGTCTCCTTCTGGGTCTCCATCTCGAATGTGCTAAACGGTGCTTCCTCCTTCTTCTCTTGGAAGACGTCCCAGTACTTCTTCAAGGGGGCCTGTGTGAAGAACATCAGGAGGAAAACTCTACAGGAAAGGTAGTCATGGAGGCTAAGGATCTCGCTCGGTTTTTCCACGGCCGCCAAGACCACCATGTTCCAGAACATATGCCTGTCTATCATGGCCCACTTCCCATCCACCTCTTCACCTGCATCCGGATCATCTGCCTCATTCAGTGGTTTAGGCGGTAAGGCTCCCACCTGGTTTGGTCCTGTCCCGGTGTTACTTCCACCTGGTTGGGTTCCACTTGTGTCCCGGGGTGTTCCCTTCTCTCCAGCAGCACTGGGGCCACTGGGCTGATTTGCGCTGCTGCCTTTTCCTCCTCGTGGGCGAGCCCCCTACTGGGTACCTGGGCCTCCCTTCCTGGCTTCTCCAGCCCCATGCTCTGGGCCTCCCCCGCAGGGAGCTCCACCAGCCAAGCCGTCCACTCCTCCATCTGCTCTGCCTGGGCCAGCTCTCCGCCGTCACTGCTACTGCTGCTACTTGCTGCCATCTCTGCTATGGCCTCCGCTCCGATTCACCTTTCCGACTGCAGCTGGGTGTCAGTCACACTCTTTCCTCCCAGGCTTTAGAATGTGGCTTATGGCTGCAAGCAACCAATTGTGGATCAACGCCTTAAAAAGATGAGTACCAGAGTGGATTCTGGGTAAAGTGTTAGAAATATATAATTACATTTTTTTCAGCATAAATCCACCTATGCGCCAGAAATGATCACTAGTGCCTAGAATACCAATTCAAATAAACTGATAAGAACAGATACTACACTTGATGTTAACCAAAAGGCTGAGAAGCGATTGGCCACACAGTGTGGTGTCACTGTGGCAGTGCCACACCACTGTCACAGTGAAAATGTGGAGGCCATTACAGTAAACATTATTTTGACTGACCTGAGTGAGGATCGGATTAAACAATATTCAATGGAATGTTAGGGTATTTTACATCTTCTTTAGCCAGTGCAGCAATTTGGAGCCTTTAATATGGTTGATTGACTCAGGACCACAGCAATGCTCAGGCAACTTCAGTGCCATGGGATACCTCGCTCCTGCAATGACAGCCTTGGTCAAATCACAGTGGGTAAGGAATACATTTGTTGAAATATGTTTTTGAATAATTAAGTCATTCATTATGTATATTAATTTGGTGTTTTTAGATACTTAGTCCTGAAAAAGGCACAGCACTGCAAGTTGTTTAGAACATGTTGAAACACATCATGTGGTTTCTTGTTAATTGAGAATCTAATTGAGCTCCACAATGGTGAAGATAACATGAATAATCCAATGTTGTTTCAACTAGTAGACTGATATATAATAGCCTGGTATATAATATTTTCAAACAACGTTTGTTTCGGATCAAGCCAGAATGGGTTTCTTGTTCTGGTATCTACAACTTTTATGTGGGAATGAATGAAGTAATTTGATATAATATTTTGCACATAATAAGTTTGACTGTGGTTGTAAAGTGTTCTATACTGAACTTTATTAGCATGCTGCCTCTTGCTCAGGCACGCTCGATCTGAACTCAGTCATTTCTTGGCACATTTGCACTTTGCATGATGTGTTACTAGTAATTTTGACCCGAGCACTGTACACTTTATGCACCATTTGTGATCATTGTTATATTCAGTTAATAAATACATTGCGAATTGATTATAGAGTGTTACTTCACTCAATGATCCTTAAGGATAGCCATTTGTGCATCCATTATGTATAATGTTGACTTATTGATCCCTTCAGGCAATAACTCAATCTGTTGTTTACATGTCCCTTCTAAGCACAGACCTACACACACTCTCTCTCTCTCTCTCTCTCTCTCACACACACACACACACACACACACACACACGCACGCACGCATGCACGCACGCACACACACACACACACACACGTATGCTATACACACCTGACATGTGTGAGAACACTTGCATGTGACAGCCGTATCCAGGAAATGGTGAATGACTGTCCATTACCTTTATGTTGTTTACAAAATAGGCCAAACCACTGGCTTTGCCAATGTTTGTTTATTTTGTCTGCCTCGTTACAGAATTGGACCATAAATAAAGAAATCAGACAATATACTCCTGAAATGAAGCAGTCTGGCTCAGCTATTACTTTAATGCACTGGGCTAACGTGATTATGTTTTAGCGTGTCTGTGAGACTGGAAAACAGTGACCATATTGAAATGGATTCCATTATGCCTAAAAAGAAGTAAGTTAGATCAAACTGATAGGACACGTTGGGGAAACCAGGCTCATATATAAATTGTGGTTATAACAAACAGAGGCATCGTTAGTGTTTGGCTTGAAAGTCAATGAAACAGCATCCTGCACATAAAGGGAACCCAGCTGACTGACCTGACCCTCTATCCAGACGCCTTACTTTTATAGAGCGCTACTCACCTGACTCGAGAATAGCAGAGGATCCCACTGCTAGGCCTCCTGCCACAATTATCCTGCCTCCCACCAAAACAAGGCACCCATTCATCTCAGGGAAATCCGTCTTTCATATTTACTTCAACCTGAAACGTAATATGATGACTTCTGGTCTGCTGATGCTGGCCAGGGGGCGTTGGTCCTCCATCTGCATGACAACTTCCGGTCACTTATGAGCAGCCTTATTGTCATTACTGAATAAAGCTGGCTCTGCCTGCCGTGCAAGGGCCTTTGTTTTCTGGAATAGGTACTCAGGCTGAGCAGTGGCCTTCAGTCACTTTTGTAGAGATCATGCTCAAGGGAGTTTAATTACCATATTTGATGCACGTTTTAACAATGTCAAAACAGGATGGGGAAATCTTAAGAAAAGTCAGATGAAAGGAGAAAGGATTAGAGAAAAGTGGGTGACAACATGATAGGGGAAGGAACTCAAATTCATGTTTGGAAAGCTCTCTCCTACCCAATCCATTTCAGATGTATTTATTTATTAGCAAGTCCTCTCGCACAAAAAATGTAAAGCATCTCCAATACCTGGCAAGCAACTCCATGGTCAATGAGAGAATTCAGAATGTTGGTTGCTCAGCTGAGCAATTGTTATCTGACCCTTTACGTCATACATCAGTCATACATCTTTCACCACCATTTGTGTGAAAATGGTTCCCATGCATTTTCAGGATTTTCTTTTATTTCCTGTGCGGGGAAACACAGGGACAGATAGTAAAAAAGGCACACCTGAAACAAATGAGCCTCTTAGGAATCGCACAACGAAACACAGCACCACAGTAAGCTTATTGCTAAGGTTGAGCCTTCTGAAAATGTATATGTCCACATGAATTCAGAAGAGACAGTGGGCCTTATTCCGAGTAGGGCGGTAAGGGATACTGGGCACCGTTAAGGAGACCGGTGCCAGTAATCCCTTACCGCCCTACTACGAGGTCCCTTAGCGGGTCCCTTCTTTAACGCCTGGTCTGACCAGGTGTTATGGACGGGACCCGTTAAGGGACTTCAGAGCCAATAACGGTGCCGCAATTTGCGGTACCATTATTAGCGCCTTCCCCATTCCCATTGAGCACTATAACCTTATTCGGTTTAACTGTGATCTTAGCATCCTGATTGTTTAAATCTTGGACCCCAGTGGTAATGTTTGATCTATCATTTTCCATAATCTTATTCGGTTTTAACTTTTAGCCATTTATAACTTTTCTAGTTGTTTCTTGCATCACTTCTACGGTTAAGCTTTCTGTTGGAATCGTACAAAAATGTCACCCTCATTTGTGCACCCCCCCAGTTACTGCGACTTTGGGGGTGCACAAAATGAGGGTGACATTTACTGCGCCCAAGCAGAGCGTGGATTGCGGGGCTGTACCCCGCTCTGCTTGGGCGCCGTAACGGGAGTCGGGGGTTGTAGGGTGTCCCCCGCTTACCATTTTGGTAAGCGGGGGACACGAAAGAAAATAAAAAGAAAAGCACCCTGCGGCATCAGCTCTAACCCACGTTAGTGGGAGGAGCTGACGCTGCAGGGACAGCATGGTGCAGGCGGCACACACAGAAGTGTGCCACCGTAAAAGGTAAGTTGGGGGTGGGGGGTGGTAAGGAAAAAGCAGGCTGGTGAAGTGGGCACAGTGATCTATATGATCAATGCGCCACACCGTAACGGGCGTCGGCATTTCGGTCTTCGCAATTATGGTTGGCGCAGTGATCACATAGATCCCTTCTGTTCAGTCAAGACACATAACGGGACCATCACAGGGTTCTTAGAGAGTCTTAGCTTCAACATGTGAATACCATGATTTTAGGGGGGAAGTGTACTAAGCCTCTACCTTCACTATCCATGCCATGAAGCTATAACAGGGGGTTGTGACATACAGCTCTCAGGATGTTTTGGACTACCGCTCCCATGATTCCTCAGCACTGACTATGCTGATTAGACCTTATGGTAATTTTAGTAGACATGATCTGGAGAGCCAAAGGTTGCAGACTGCTGCCCTGGAGCATTTCTGACACAGTGACCTAAGTGTAGTATCAACCAACACTTTCAATCCATGTGATAGAGAAATTGCCTTATTTAGCTTTGGAAGGCCACCAAGACTGAAATTATGTTGCAGTTTGAAAGAATTAGATTCAGCATGCAAATGTCACATTTAGTAAAATATAGACCATGAACTACGTTTTAGTCTACCAATTGTTACTCATATAAAATGTGCATAAAACTAGTGCACAAATAAGTAAACAATGTACACCAACACAGAGAATTGAGATTTAATTATACTAAACAAACATTAAATATACACTAACATAAGTCACACAAAATGTGTGCGATTGTAATCATTCAGGACTACAATTTTTAAAGAAATATGTCATTGAGACGACTGGGTCACACAAGCTGTTAAAAGGTACCAACGTGACATTATTCTCGCAAGTAACAAAAGACAAATTAGTATGAATTTGAAATTGGTCCACCAGGCCAATGAATTGCTGAACTGTTAATTAATGCTTTGAAACAAAGAAATCCTCTTATTGTATCTAATGTACCTTTATTTCCCACATCAAGGTCCAATGCTCCAGTTTGTTGTTTTAGCAGATAATTCCCTCGCTTAAGCACTTTCCCAAATATATGATTACTTTGTAACATTATTGGTAGCTGACATATGCACACACATTCCTAAGGTACAACATGAATATTCTTGAGAAGATCAAGTGCAAACACTTTTTATTTTTGGCTAGAAAGCCAAAACTATTGACATTGGAATAGACTATATAGTGAAGATCACAGGATGTTCCTTAAAAAATCGAGTACCAAAAGATTGAATTACAAACACTTGTTTGCGTTTTATAACCCAACCTTTTATTTTGTACCTCGCCATGCATGTAATGTATGCAGGAGCCACCCCTGTGACCCCCGAAGCCCAAAATACCTAAATAGGGTAGTGGAAGACACCACAGAAACCCTGCTACCCCTTGTTCAGTGTTTTGGGTTTTGATCTTTTCAACCAGATCGAATGCACACTCATTGTGCATTTGTTCTTTTTTTTGTGGTCTTTTCGTGAAAATCCCATGAGTAGGCCTTCCCTCCCCATCGCAGCTCCTCTCTTTCCAAATGATGCCCATTGCAGACTCTTTTACCATGCTGTTAATCAGCTGCATGTCTGTCAGGCTCATCAGCAAGCCGTTGATGCATAGCTGATTGAAACAATTGGAAACAGGAAACTGAAGTATGACCTAACAAGGGTCAATCATTGACTGCCCAAGGTGAGGCATCTGGATGTCTCTGAAAGCCGGCACTGGCAGGCAAAGTACCATTGTTTTATTTTTAGTCAATTCGCTTCATTTTGTGGAACTGGGTTTGTTTGTTGTTGTGTCCCTTTTCTGAATTGATAGAGCTTTATTTAATCTGAGCACATCTCGACACAATGTAGATCAGTGACGGATATGGGCAGGCATGAACTACTTCAATCTTCATCACACATAGTCCCCTGACAATGCACTACAGAGTGGAAGTAACAGTAAAACATTTTATAAATAAGGTATGTTTCCTAAGTCACTTATTATGTATTCCCACTAGCTTCACCAATGCAACATGAGGAGAAAGGTCTGACAATGCAAATAATATACAAATGAAACTAATTTATCACTCACACACACCCACACACACTGTAGATTTCACAACACTACAATGACACTAACCAAGGCCTTCTGCCATGGCCAATCCCAGTGGCCATGGCCTTCAGCTGGGTACTGTACATGTTACTCCGATATGTTTCTTCTGGACCCACTAGGTCCAACTATACATGCCGTGGCCATTATACGCTTGTTGGGGAGAGGTGGTCTTTCCCACCCCTCTCACCATTCCCACATGGTCAGATCTGGCCTATGCTGGAGGGGGGAGACGTCCCCCTTCCCACTTCCACATGATCTGCATTATTACCCTCTAATTCCTAACACAAGGCAATCACATAAACAAGCTTTGCTGAGCTCCAGAGACTCAATTTCGTGACTCACCAGAGGCCATCTTTTGCTAGGTCCCGAAAATAATCTCTAAAAACCTGTCTTTCCCTCTGCCCAGTGTCTCACACAGACAGCCCAGGTAACCCCCACCCCCTGCCAGCTCCACACCAGCCCTGTTCTTACGGAAGTCCAGCTATTAATTGTTGCTATAATTAGTATCGCCCTGAAGGAAGATGAGCTCACTGCACTGTGTGAGACTGTAGCAGGCCCCCGCCCTTGTGAACATCCATCTCCACTAACCTGCCTGTGCTCCCTCGACCCCCACCCTGCCAGACCATAACCCACCAGGCCCAAGCCCCTCTACTCTTTGATACAGTTACACATTTGGCCCCTCTAGTGACCAAGAGGAGAACGCCCACCATAGCCCTACTACCAGACACCAATATATCGGGCCTCATTACACGGAAGGCGGTAAGGGTTTACCGGTACCGGTAAGGGCACCGGTACCGGTAAACCCTTACCGCCTTACTACGAGGTCCCTTTGCAGGTCCTCCCTTAACGCCTGGTTTTTACAGGCGTTAAGTACGGGACCCGCTAAGGGACCTTGGTGCTAATTACGGTACCGCAATTTGCGGTACCGTAATTAGCACCTTCACCATTAACATGGAGCCCTATGGGGCTGACTGTCAATGGTGAAGGGGCAATGGTGGATGGCGGAATTAGCGCCCCCACACACCTTGGAATATGGCGCTAATTCCGCCATCCACCAAGGCGGACCCGGTAAGGTACCGGCGGCAGCCATGGCGCTAATAGCGCCATGGCTTACCGCCTTCCGTGTAATGAGGCCCATCCTCTATAGAAACAACACAAGTCCATTTGTATCATGAGGCATCAAGTAGATCAAGACCCCTCAAGACGGGAACCTGGGTTGGGGAATTAGGTTTATGGGTGCCATGGTGCAAAGGGTACAATGTAAATATATAACCTGTTAGTGAACTTTGAAAGTACTCTTATTCGGGGCAAACGTTTATGATTGTGATTTGTCTCATGCCCTCAGATCCTGTTATTTTAGCTTAGGCAGTCAGGGCATGTATCACTTTGCCGGCATGACCTTCACCCAGCGGAGATGAGCCCAGCTGACCCACGTGCTGAGGGAGTGACACCCAAGCAACTGCCAATCCAATGTAGCCAGCTGCTAAAGATGCATACTGCGTTAATGTGTTTCACCAATTATGTCGTAGAATTATGTACTTATAGCTTGGTGTCACAAATGACACGTTTTCACCTTATAATGTGCTGCCTGCATAATGTTTAGCAGAGCGCTCTCAGGGCAGCAGAGTTCTCTGCGTGCACGATTTATCTTGTATAAAACTTTGTTCTACTTGCAATCTATCTCCTGGTCTCATTCCCTAGCGGGTGTGTCCATTATTTGAGATTTTGGATATTGTTTCGGGAATGGGCACCTTCACACTATTCACACCATTCCTAATAACATTTGAATTTTTTGACAAATTGTTCACAAAATGTCCAGTTTGGAGGAGGCTTTGCCAATCATTTGGTTTAGAAAATATCATCCAAATCCAACCAGCAAGTCAAAAGCTATTAGACTCTCTCAGCTTCTGTGCTGCAAAGCATCAATACTGATATAAAGGTTTTAAGGTGCAGGGTACACCCCTATCTCTGTTGTGTATTTGAAAACCTGCTGGATTGATTTAACCCAAACCAGTGAAGGAAATGAAGTCAAAGTTTTGTGCCCAAATTGTTTCTTATTTCGTCCAAATCTGCAGAGCGGTTTTACTTTACGGCTGTTCAAAAACTGCAAATTTCTCTATGGTAAAATGAATGTGAGTAAGTTGAAAAAAGAGTTTTTTTATGTTTTCTTAATTACTTTTTTAATTTCCCAATGAATCGTTCCAAAAATGTCCAGTGCAGTTGGGCTCATAAACTGTTTGTTTGGGAAATTGTATCTAAATCCATCCAGCAGTTATTAGCCTTGCTCAGCCTCTCTGCAGTAACAAGCATCAAGGGTGATAAAAAAGGTTTTCAGGAGCAGGGGCCCCCCCTTTTCCTGTCAAATATTTTTAAAAATCAGTCAAGAAATTTAAGTCAATGCCTTGTGCCGAAGTTGTTTTTAATTTGGTCTATATGGGCCCAGGTATTTTCGTGATAAGGATGTTCAAATACTGCATTTATTCTCTATGGGAAAATGAATGGGCTGAAAACTGTGTTTCATTGTTTTCTTAACAACTTTTTAATTTTTGTTCCTATAATTTGCGGTTTGGGGACAGGGGTGGGGGGGGTTTGAAAAATGTTTCATTTAAAAAATGTCGTCCAAATCCATCCAGAAAGTTAAAAGTTATTAGCAATAGAATTTTGGGGGAAATGCTTTTTCATCTCTGAAAATCCTGTCACCCTCTCTGCTGCAAAGCACCATGGGAGATATAGCTATAATTTTGGGAGAAGGAGGAACCTCCTTCTCCTTCAAATATTTTAAAAACTACTTGACGCAATAACCCTTGACCCTCCTGGAAATCGAGTCAAAGCTTGGTGCCTAAGTTGTTTCATACCTGGTCCAATTCCGCCCATCCGTTTTGGCTGTGCGCTTGAGCAAAAATGTGACTTTTCTCTATGGGAAAATGAATGGGGAATAGGCCAAAACAGCAGTTCTTTAATTTCTTAATAACGTTTTTATTTTTTAATGGAGCTTTCATTTTCCATCTGGGGTGGGGGGGCAGCGGTGTGCGTGTGAGTACAATTTTATTTGCAAAATGTAGCTAGATACGTCATACGAGACAAATGTTATTAGTAATACATGTTTCCAGTTTACTATGGAACTCAATTCTAAACCTAACTTTAGTGCGGTAACCACCGCACTATAATATATATACAGAGAGAGAGAGAATGTTCAATGGATCAAATTAATTCTGAATTAAAGCACTTCAGTGGCAGAGACCAGTCAACCTCATCTTCTCCTCGGCCTCCATGTCAATGGAAACTTGCCAATCCACTTACCACCAGGCAATCTATTTGTGTCTAACCTCACCTCATATATGCATAATGTGGCTGTTGATCTAGAAACCTGATCCCAACATCTCTCTACTTCCATTCCCCTATATGGTTAAAACAAGGGCTTAGAGATATAGGATAACTTCCTTCTCTCTAAGTGGGTGATGCCTATGGGCCAACATTCCATTAACAATTTACACAAAGACACCTGCAAAAGTAAAACCCCCTGAATGGCTTCACTGGTCCCAAACTTTCCAGTCAAACTTGACCTTGACTTGTAACTAGTGGAATCCTAGCTTAACTCCCCTTGGTGTAGAGCATCCAGCCCGCAAGTATTTTGTAAACATTCCCATCTAGTGAGACTTATTTACAGAGTTCCCCCCACCCCCATCTGTCAGTTTGTCAGTCCCCAAAGCACAGTGTGGTGTATGCTTTTGCTGGTGCCTCACGCATGTCTAAAAGCATGGACTACACCCTCCCCAGGAACCACTTACGCTATGCATTGATCCACATAATGTCAGTAACTAAAACACCTTTCAGTCTGGGACTGTTTGTACCTCCACTTACCTGAAATCCCTTTTCTCCAGTCCAGTGGGGAGCCCTCTCAGTCATTGACTGCAGTCACTGTCAATCACCCAACTACTAAGTAACATCTACTCCCAGACAGTACACCTGTGGTTACCCTATTGCCATCTGTGGGCATGCCCCCCTCAGTGCAGTGGAGCAGACAGCCTAATCCTTTTTTCCCTAAGCAAAGTTGTTTGCTTATGTTCTGGCCAGTTTAATATAAAACACATTTCTGAGTCGGGAAAATGACATGTGGGTTAGTCAAGTGCCTGAAATGAGATGGTGAAGAACTCCCTGTCATTACATAGTGTAACTGAACTATAACTTGCTAATACATGATTAAACTAGAATAGCATGTTGACTGCACAGGCTGTATCTAGCAGTCAGATGAGTAAGAAGTGGGAAGGAAAAGGAAGGCAGGCCATCAACTAATAAGCATGTAACAATTAGTTTGGTACAGAGAGTAAAATGCTTAGTTAGTTTGTATGCATTGTTTCTAGTTTGGTCTGACACATTTTAGATACTCACGTATAGCAACACAGAAAGGCCAACTAATGTATTACTGTTGCAGAGGTTATAGATAGGGCAGTATTATAGGCCCTGTTAGTTGTTGTATCCCTAGTTATTGGGCCTCATTACGAATCAGACGTTAAGGGGTTAACGGCGCCGTAAACGGCGCCAACCCTTAACGCCTGATTACAAGGTCCCTTAGCGCCATGGTGATATTAACTCCTGCTTTTTGCAGGCGTTAAAATCCATTGCGCTAAGGGACCATGGTGCTAATTACGCCACCGTAATTTACGGTGGCGTAATTAGCGCCTTCCCCACTCCCATTATGCCCTATGGGGCAAAAATGGGAATGGGGAAGGGTAAAATGAGAAATGGGGATTTACCGCCCCACTCACCTTGGAATGGGGCGGTAAATCCGCCATCCACCATGGTGTAAACATAGTTTACACCATGGTGGTAAGGGTACGACCCAGGCGGTAACTTACCGCCTGGGTCGTAATGAGGCCCATTGTCTGTAGTGAGGTATGTGGGAAGAGTTGAACCAGGTGGAAGATAGAGTCATGCAGGTATTGTGGTAGAAGCAAGGTTAGAGTGTTAACATGGCAGAATTGTCGCTATATTGGATGTTAAGGCTCACTACACCGTGAACAGAATAGAATGCAGGCCCTGAGGTGAAGCTGCAGCCCTGTGTAGCTCAGCTCCAAAAACAAATTCCCTTTCCCATTCCCCAGGAGAGAAGCCGAGGTTAGAGGTGCCTATGGTGCGCAGATAAATGCTAATTGTATCCAGCTGCAGGATCTGAATGTGGTGGGATCAGAATGTGAGCTGCTGGGAGAGCTGGTAGGGATGCGCCCTTTGAAGGACAAATTCATGAGAGCCGGGCATAAGGTTTTGTGCTGCCAATGGGCAAGGAGAAGAATTAGAGGACTAATGCCTGACATCCCCTTTGAACTACAAGCACACGTATAACCATAAAAAAATAAATATTTGTATCGTTTGGGTTTTGGGTTGCTATTTTCATTACAAATTGGTGACCCTGAAGGAATCCTAGCCTCTCTAAGAAGTCCGGGGTGTCCCAGCCACACATCCCGGGGTGCAGCACCCCTCTGCAGTGACCAATCCCCTGTTCACGACTTTAAGAGGTTTGCAGGCAGCATGTTGTCAGAAAGACTGTTGGCTCTTTGGAGTGGGCGCTGCACCCAAACTATGCAGGCAATTGACGGGACCCCATATCAGAGGTACTCGGGAGAACACATAGATGTAAGTGCACCATTGCAGGATAAAACAATGAGCAGAGAGTGTAGTGAGTTGATGGTGAGTGAGAGTAGTTTTTATATAAAGAAGGGGCCAGAGGGGTCTTCTCCGTTGAGAGGAAACCGAGAAGAGAGAGAGGAAACGGGATCTTCTCCATCGTGGAGGAAAAGCAGCACTGCAAATAAAATAGAGGTGAGGTCATGTATACGGAGGACGTGGGATCCCTCCACTCAGCAAAAGGGAGTGTGAGGAGGTACATGCCCTCTTCCCGTGGCAAAAGGATAGAGTAAGGGTCTAAACCAATGTGTAAATAAATGTGATTTTGTTGTGGAGGCCCATTATATGTCGGGCCTGGCATCCTGTCACCCGACATAAGGGGGCATAAGGAGGTAAATTCCCTTGTGTCGAAGAGGAAACTGAGGAAGGGTCTAAACCCGTGTGTTTATGTTTGTGTTATTATTGACTTGTGATTTAAGGTGTTTGGGAGTTATTATAGTGTGAATTGGTGGTGTCTGAGTTGTGTGAATAGAGGTGTGATGTGATAAGTGTGTGGGGTGTGAAGTGAAGAGGACAGGCAGTGGTAATGGGGTGTGCTGATAACATTGGGAGGGGCCGGGTAGATAAGTACTACTGGATCCATGTCTAGAAAACAAAAGTGCAGATTTGACATAACAATGAGTTCCCTTACCCCACTCGAATACATGTGTACAGCGCTCCCACTCTATCTGGAGAAAAATATGAAATATCATAGCGAGTGGGTAACTAATATTAGTGGAGCAAACAAATAATAAAGATGTTTTGGGCCACATGTACACATATTTAGCTGCAAAATATAAGGGGAGGAAGCTGAAGAATAGAAAGGGTATTTTGAAGCTTTGGTGAATGGTTGAGGATTTGGAAGATATACTCGAGGACGCTAGAAGCGGAGAAATTGTCATACAAGCACCGTGTGTCACCCTTGCACCTAGTGTAGCCCCTGAGTCCAGTGAGACCCCTACAATGCCCACAGGCCCATCCACAGGGGTGTTACCTTATACAAGCAGCCGCAGGTTACACTCACCCTGAGTATGTGCCCCATCCAACCCCACGACAGAGAACCCCCCAACTTATGAAAATGTTGCACAACCCCCAGCAGCAGATACCATGCATAACCCGTTAGTTATGGAAACATAGAACAGGGCACAAAGAGATTTAGAAACGCGGTGTGAAGGACAGAGGCAGAGCTTGCACAAGTTAGAAGGGGAGGAGGGTGAAAAAGTGGCAATAGGCACTGATGAATGGAGAGCAGTGATATTTTATTTAGAATTGATTGCACAATGATTAGGGGCGTACATGTTTAAAAAAAGGATGAGGGTTATAATGATGAGATGTATGGAGTGTGATTTCCATTGGGTGCCAGTTTAGACTATGAGTCAGTAAGATTAGACGTTGATGCAGGAGCAGCAGAGGAGGATGAATGGGGCACAGATGAGGAACAGGGAGGTGAGCTGCTGCCTAAGGTGACCCAGAGAGTATAATGTTTGTAGGGTCCACAGCTATGGGTCCAACCAGGTTGCATGGCGGTGGTGAAGGGGAAGCGAGTGGGGGAAAAAATCAGTTTTACATAAAGGTCTCAGCAGGACACAGTACGTGCCCTGGACATACATGGAAAGAAACAAGTTGATGAAGGCACTGCCATTGCTCATGGCAAGAGCGGTCAAATGGATATATGCATTTGAAAAGCAGACCGCAGGTATTACACTAGCGATAGGAGACATGAAATGTTAGTTTGCTGCATTTTTAGGATATCAAGCAGATGATATTTGGAAAAGAGCATGATATCCAGGGATACAGATGGGTCATGACAACCATGATGGGACACATTTTAACAATTGTCAGACTAAAGTGTGAGCTACCCTAAAATCAGCAGATCCCGATACACTGGACATACATTTGTTAATGGTGTGGACTATGAAAGAGGATAAAGACCCGACACAATATGTATTACATATTCAAGAGATGTGGAGGGCTGAGACAGGGGATTCATGGGATAAGACTGTAGCAATATTGTATCATATGTTACAGAACGGACTCCCCAAGGAGGTGCAAAAGGATATGGATAAGTGATGGGGAGCGAAGCGAAGGGATGGGCAGAGATTTAGGCAATTATAGTACATCATTGCAGGAAAAGGCAAGCTAAAGAGAAGGAAGTGGTGGACAGTGTGCAGAAGGCTAAAGTGAAGTTAGTACAGAAAAAAATAGCAAAGTTGAGCATTGAAGGAGCAGCGATTATGGGTCTGTCTTTAGGGCAGGTAGAACTATGAATGGCACAGGTGAACACAAAAATGGCACTGAGTGGACAGGAGGGTATGAAGGCTATCCAGACAACGGAGAGTACCTGGTAGGGGACCAGGGAGGTTACCATGCTGGGTCTCAGGGAGGCTATCAAAGAAGAAGAGGGGAATTATGAGAAGGTAGAGGACGATTTGAAGGGATGGAGCCGAGATTTGGTGTGCAAGGCCCGTTTTGGTCTTGTGGTAGAATGGGCCATTTTGCGTGAGAGTGTAAGAGCAGGCAAGCGGCTGCGTATGATCCCTGTGCATATCCCAGCGGACAGGGGGCCTGATCACATATCAACAGCAGTACGGAATGAAACCTCCAAGTGCCCTGTATGGTGCGGTGCCCATGCAGGTGCTCCAGCAGAGCCAACAGACCCAGCATCAACATCAAGAACCAGCACCACCACAGATGCAACTTCCAGCACCCACTAGCATGCCAGTGTATGCGCAACAACACCCACAGCAATCAGCACCACAACAGCCCGCAACACAAGTATGGGACAAAAATGCTTTACTGCATGGCACAGTGACACCTAAGACAGTGGTGAGTGGTAATCTCTTTGTATTAACATGGTCAAACACATACCCAAATTAGGACAGCCCACAGAGAGTTTTTTCATGCCCAGTCCTATCAGTTACTGTCGATCCAGAACAGTAACCCCTGGCAGATGCACAGATAGTCAAACAATCATTTGTTTTCATGGTTGCCACAGGTGCAACAAACTCCACATAAAGGAAGGATGCTTCCCCTTATCAGGAAAGGTAATGGGCATGCAAGGGTTTTCTGGGATAACACATTTGGTTCTGTTTACAGAAGACTTACTCATCAAGGTAGTTAACCAGGAGGTGTTAGCCCTGTTCCTATTTTTAACTGCAATACCGGCAAACTTGCTAGGCAGGTATCTGTTAAGCAAGTCCAATATGATCATATCATTCTCAGAAGAAGGGATGGTGTGCTCCACACCAGGAATTTGTTATGCTAGGATCCTGGTTATAACGCGAGCAGTGTATAGTGGTGGTGCTATGAGACGGATACCTTTGCAATTGGGTTTCTTTATGTATGGAGCAACAGTGTTTTTGAGTTGAGTGCCAGGTATCAGAAAAAAGCCATAGATGGTGCCATCAAAATTATTGTTCAGGCCAGCAGTGCCCCAAGATAATTTTCTGGGTACCATTATCATGTTAGATTTGCCAGGGGTATTGATCATGGATTATAAAATAGTGCTCATAGGGACTGACGAAGAGGGAGATGAGTGGTGCACAGTTATGTGTATTGACCCTGCTCAACCATTGAGTGGGGTGTCAGATGAACAGTTGTCTCACAATGCAGACAATGATGGGGAGATGATACTGGAGGTTTGTATCCTGTGTCACATAATGATTCAGCATAGGAATTTTCCTTGCCCTATACTCATTGCCAAATGCATGACTGCACACCAATAGGAGGACCTGTTACAGGTCACAAGCACTTTATGGTCTGACCACCCACATGATGTCAGGCTTTTGAAGAACATAGGAGCAGTACATATCAAGTTGAAGCAGGGAGTAGTGTTGCCCAGAGTGCAACAGTATCCATTATCATGGGAAGCAGGTGAGGGAATACATGAGACAATTTTGGCATTGTGGCAGGATGGTATTATAGTGCCATCAAAATCTCTTTTGTAGAACAGCCATATACACTGTCAAAAATGCAAACGGGTCAAGTTGGAGGATGATACAGGACCTAGATTGTTGAAGCTAAGTTCCCAGTTGTACCATACCCCACCACAATCCTCTGCAATATACCAACTGAGACCACACGTTACTGTTGTTGCTTTAAAAAATGCATTCTTTTCCATTCCATTGCACCTCAATTCTCAATATCTCACTGCATTTACCCATCACAGGCAAAGGTTCCAACACACCAGATTTCCTCAGGGGTACTGTGAGTGCTCCCTCCGGTATTTCAGCAGAGTACTAAATATGGATTTGGTCAATATACATGTACCAAGTATGGTCATTCAGTATGTAGATGACAGCCTAGTGTGCAGCGTGACAGAAGACCTATGTAGAGCAGATTGAATTACACTGCTGACATTTCTAGCGGACAGATCATACACAGTAGATATGGATAAAATCCAATACTGTCAGAAAGAGGTAGTGTACTTGGAACAAATAATATCATCTGCAGGGGAAAGAGTAACCCCAGAAAGAGCAGCTGCAGTACAGAACACAAAGAACATGTGTGTGCCCCGGACCAAATGTGCTACACCAACAAGTATTCCTTCTGATTGTTAGAACATTGAATATCAGTATTACAACAACACGTTGAAATGATTGTTAATAAATATACTGTTTTTAATACTGGTATGCCGACTCATGTTTCAATCTCTCCATGAGGTCTTCTTCAGGGTGTTTCTTAGTTCCAACCGTATTCTTAATCAGTACAGGTTGCAACCTTCCTTTACTTTGCTGCCTTAACCAGCCGTAAATATCCCTTCAAGCTTCCCTGTACTTTTTTTCATTGACTGGGGGCACTAGTCAATTCTCGGTGACCAATGCAGCTATACGCCAACTAAACTTACAAAAAATTGTGAATATAGGAACCAGCTCTTTGTGGTAGAGCCCAAAACTCATGTGTGCAGTACAGAACACACCACAGCCCACTACAGTTAATGAAATGCAGAAGTTTGGGGGTTTGTGCAATTATTGTAGAACATAGATATTTTACTATTCTAGCTACACAAAACCTTTGCTGCAGAGACTTAAAGAAGCACAGAGAAGGAAAGGGTCACTTACATGGATCGGAGAAATGATACCATGTTTCCTCGAAATCAAAAATGCCATAAGTAACACACTAGTACTGGCATCCCCTGATTTCACAAAGGAATTAGAGGTGCTTTTACATTCCAATGGACAAGTAATGACTGCTGTTTTGGCTCAGCACACATCTCTAGGACACAAACCCCTTGCATATTACAGTGGAATATTAGACTCAGTGATGCAGGTTCAATTGCCTTGTGGACAAGCATTGGCCGCTGCAGCCCTTGCCATCGAAAAAGTCCTAAACTGTCGCTACGGGGTGCTAAGTGACATTGGCCCTCATTACAACCTTGGCGGAGGACCATGGTGCTATTAGCACCATGGTCCATGCCGCTAAGGTTACGATTCCACCATGGTGGATGGCGGAATTACCGCCCCATTCCAAGGTGAGTGGGGCGGTAATTCCCCATTCACCATTTGCCCTTCCCCATTCCCATTTTTGCCCCCATAGGGCATAATGGGAATGGGGAAGGCGCTAATTACGGCACCGTAAATTACGGTGCCGTAATTAGCTCCAAAGTCCCTTTGCGGGTTGGATTTTCAACGCCTGCTAAAAGCAGGCGTTAAACACCAACCCCCAAAGGGACACTTGTAATCAGGCGTTAAGGGTTAACGGCGCCGACGGCGTGTTAAACCCTTAACGCCTGAGTTGTAATGAGGGCCATTATATGTAGAGCATCTAAATCCACTCCACCACACAAAGGACCCCGCTTATTATGTAATTAGTCAAGCCCATGCATTCACATTTTGAGATGCCAAACAGTTTATTGCGATACCTGTTGAGGAAGGTGAGGAAGTGCTTGATTGTGTTTCCTATGAAGGTCCTGAGGGTGATTTAATATGAGTAAGGGAAGATGCAATTGATGGGTCATTGACTATTGATCAGGAGACAGGCCAGAGACACACAGGTGCATCAGTGTTGCACCTTGTAGATGGTGAATATGAGGTTGCAGTCCATAAACAATTACCAATGTTACTCTGCACAGGCAGCAAAGCTGGTTGCATTAATTGCATTAAAAGCATTAGAAGCAAGGGTGCTTAGTGACCATTTATTCCTATTCTGCGTACATGACCATCACTGTAAATTCAGGGTTGTCTACGTGGAAAAGAAGGGGATTTCGGAGGTCCGATGGCTCGCCTGTACAGCATGTGGCCCTACTAGAGAGATTGATATATGCTTTGTCTCGCCCAACACTAGAGCTTAATCGTGAATTTAAGTAAGGAAAAGAAAATCCATTCAGGTCCCCTACACAAATTAAACCAAGGCTACAAGAAATGTTGAAAAGGAAAAAACTGGAGTATGTCCGAAAGCAGCAGGATAAATTGGAGCTAGCAGTTCAATTCAACAATATTAAACAATTCTGGAAGTTGGTGGCTAGGTGATTTTCAGCCCCAGGTGAAAGCAGGATTAACCAAGTTCTACCAGAGAAGTGGAATATTCCCATGTTCATGGGGTCCTCTTTGATGCTGCCTAAATGGCCTTAGAAACCAATGAGGATCTAGGTGCCAAATAAATTAGGTTCAGTCTCAAGGAGATTGCTCTGGCTTTAAAAACCCCTCCCTTCCGGGAAAGCCACTGAACCTAGTGTTATGCATTCAGACATCATCAAGGGCTTTTCGAATTGGGGGCTTCTGATCCTATTTACCCTCTTTAACTCAATTAGCAATTGCAGGGTCTTACCTTGTTCATGGGCAAAGAACCCATAAACAAGCTAAGACCCTGGAGTGGCTAATTGAGTTAAAGAGTGGCTAATTATTGTACCAATTTTTAAGCAAGGGGACATTAATTCCCTACGATGTACCGAGCAAGTTTACTCCAAATGCCTGCTATTCAGAAGAGAGTAATGGGCAATTTCCCTAAAGCTATTAAAACCGTCATAACAGGATTCAGAATAGGGTATTCCACCAATAGACCATTGTTTGCTGCTAAACACAGTGATACAATCAGAGGTGGGAAGCTATACGTAGCTTTCAATGAAATAGAAAAGGCTTTCGATTCAATCCCAATGCATGGCATAAACTAGCTGCATTAAATATACCGACTAGGCTCCTAAACCTATTATAACTTTGCTATAAGGATGCATATGCATCAGTATTGTCACCATGCACAGCAAGGTTGTCTGGAATTTTTCAAGCAAACAAAGGGGTAAAGCAGGGCTATGCTCATGTCCCGCTGTTGTTTATTCTGTTCCTCTCGGATTTTAGTCCTGTAGGTTTTTGGATCTAGAGTTAATCCCCTTTCATTACATGGTACCGCATTTGGGGCACCCCTGTATGCCGATGATACAGCTTTGTTGGAGTTGTCTCCAGGGAGTTGCAGAACACCCTTTCTTACGCTGATGAGTATTTCTATGCCCACAGTCTGAAAATGAATATGACTAAGATTAAGTTCCTGATCTTTGGGAGGGACGAAATCAATCACCATCGACACTCAATGTCAATAAAATTGAGGTAGTCGATGCATACTGATACCTTGGCTTATCTTTTACCAAGAACGGGAAGTGGTTAAGACACATAATGTTCATTGCCACAAAGGACACTGCCAGGCTAGGGGGACTACTTAGGTTTCATTTTATGTATGGCAGCTGCATGTTGGATTAATGCTTTAGTGTTTACAAAGCCAAGGAATGCACGCTGCGGCTATATGTGAGTGAGATTTGGGGCTTTACCAACTGCTCTCTTTTGGAGATGATCCAAAACAGAACTCTGAAATAACTAGTTGGACTCCCTCAAGGCGCTCCCAACACCACATTCTGGTTAGTACTTAGATCTGAAGTATTGAGACACAGGTGAAACTCAGATTTGCCTGTTATTTCCTGAAGACCTGCTTGGGAAATTCCGAAAACCCTAATTTGAAGGAGGTGGCAGGGGAAATTGTGGGGTCCTTACATCCTCTAAATATTTCTGGCACAGAGAGGGGTGCAAACTATTGGCTTTTTGTGGTGTTTCATGCAGGGATCCCTACAACTTTCCCTCCCTGTCCGGCTTGGTGTCCACAGTGAAACAGAGAGCAATAAGGATGGACAAGGAGAAGAGCATTAGGACAGTGGGTACACTGCCCTTGTTGCCCATTTATGCCGGACTACATGTCACTGTGCTTGGTGCCCCTATTCTCTTCAATTTATATTAATCAGTCGTTTTTCAAGAGGAAGGGGGACTTAGCACATTTCCACTTATTATATGAAAGACAAGGCTACCAGCATTGTTGCTTGTCGATGATATAGCCATTTTCGACATGACACAAATTGGCCTCCAAAAGGTCCCAAGCTACTTATCCTTTTATTTACGTAGCAATTAATTAGCAATGAACATTGAGAAATCAGCCATTTTAATAACTTCAAGCAACAAAAGCAAGAGGTGCTTTAATTGATACATGGAGGAGTGTCCTATGCCGATAGCAACCACATTGGTTTATAGGGGCTACCCATTATGCAAAAGGAGCCATGTGCAAGAATTAAAGCAAAATTGCCCCCACCCCTCTCTATGCACAACTGAGAAAAAACAAATATAAGTACAATCATTACACTCCTAGGATTTTTGGTTGGCAAAGTTCTTACTTCCATCTTATATGGGATATAATTGCATTGGTTGATTGAAAGCTCTTATAAAGCACAGAAGGCTCCCTTTGGAAGCATTTATTGGGGTTAGCACCATTGCTTCCATTTGTAATAATAAGACATGTGTTTGGTAAAGTGCCCTGGAAAACATATGTCAACCTAGCTAAACTAAGGCTGTATCAAAAAATATTAGTTCCATCGAAGGCTTCTTAATGTATGGACTGAACAGTAGCACTGTATAATAAAACATGTAAGAGTTTGAACACGTTTGGTGAAGAATGTGAAGATCTGCTAGCAGATATTGATTCTAATGAAGACCATTTGATATGTACACAAATAAAGACATACAAGAAATAAAAAAATGCTGAATGGTGTAAGGATCATGATTGGATTTTGCATTGCAAACTGTATACAGAACTGACCGTTTACATCTCCAGACCAATTATCGTCCGGTATACTTAAAGAAATTTCCATATCCCAGATATCGATATATATTTATGAGGTTCCATTTTGACCAATTTTTACAGAGAAGGGGGCAAATAATAGGCATCCCAAGAATGGTTAGGGTCTGTTGGCTATGCGGTAAAACCAGCTCAATGGAATCGCTGAAACATCTGCTAATTTCTTGTCCAGCCACTCAGATATGCATGAAGCAGCATTTGGGAAATGTGTTACTAATGTTTTGGGCTCGACTAATGAGTGGGGACTCCATATCACATGACTTGACTTGTAACAATTGCATTTTGTATATTGTATTTTGCATATAGTTTAATTGAGTGTGTTAAAGTTTAAATAAACAAAATACACAACAGAAAAAGTAAAACAATTGGTGAGTTGGTGAAAATGGAGCTAGATCACTTGACCTAGGCCCCACCCACCTGTCAATCACTGATAATCTGTTGGTGCATTCTGGTTTTGCCTTAATCATTTCCCCTATTTAAGCAGCATTGCAGCCTCTCTTATTTTGCCGTTGGTGAGCTGGTGCCACCTTCTTAGCCACCTTCTTAGCCATGCTACTTCCTTTCATTTCTTAACTGTTAGATAACAGGGCATCTTTTGCATGGGCACCCGAAGCAAAGGGCAGATGACGAAAAGGGCAATTCCTGTTTGGACCCGTTCTGACCAAAAGAAACCACGACCAGAGCGTCTGCTTTCCTAACATCAGTTAAGCTCCTTAAAACATGCTTTTCACCTTCTTCAGTGGAATGGGCAGCAGACAGGACCAAATACAGAAAAACAGGAACTGAACTGTAGAGGGAAGCTGACCCCATCTTGCTGAATAATGCCCATCTGTTCCAGAGGGGGAGAATGGAACCAGTCCTTGAGAGGGTGTCAATCTGTCTGCGAGAGAGTCAAAAGAAATTAATATGTGAATATAATGCCAAGAGGAAATAATCCTGAGGGGAGCGACACTGTAAAGGACAATAGATTAAACTGCGTCATGTTTAACTACTATGGGGTGGGGGCATATACCTTGACTGTACATCCTGAGAAGTTAGGAAATATTCCAGAAGTGTATGTGGTTGTGAAATTGATTATTTAATAGAATATGTTCTATGGTGTGTATACTGGGTAGTCCCCTGCCCCTTCTCTGTGTAATGATCAAATACAGACAAAGTATTCTGGGAGTCAAAATAATATCGTACTGTGTGCATACCAGGAAAAATAATGCAAATTGAAGTGCTTTCCTCATCATGTAACCAAGCAAAGTTCTTTTACTGACGCTGAACCATTCAAAATGAAGGGGAAAGGGTAATTAACTGCTAGCCATGTTCTGCCTTTTAAGTTGTACATTGAAAATGAGAATGGTACACTTTAACATGGATATGTAATATAAGCACGACTGAAGGGAATTAAGCAAACAAAGACTTTCGTTTTGTAAGTGATTCACATGCGGGAATGTTAAGCAGCTTGTTTCATTTGAGCTTTCTAGAATTCTGTTTAAAATTCTGATATGTCCATCGAGGAAGGGGGAGATATCTATTTTCAATGAAGGTGACGTAGATAGACTTAGATAGGCAGTGACGTTTTGACTCAATTTGATTTTTAACAATTGAAAACTTTATCCTGAACCCTCATTCTTTTTTTAATCCATTCTTCATTGAAGTTGGAATTTCATAGATGCATAATTTGTTTAAAGTTAAATACATTAATTTATTTCTATTGGATTAATAAATCTTCTGTGCAACCCTGGATGTTTTCTTGTCCCGAAAAGCAAGGGAGGTTGTAGGGCATCAATATTGTTAAATTGGGGATCCAAGTACATAAAACAAACTTTATTAAATGTTTAGGTATATGTTTACGTTTGAGTACTTATAACACGCCTTAGACCCAAAGGCATGCAGGCACACACAAAATACCAAACAAACACACAGAATGAGTACAAATGCAAGTCACAGCTACAAAGCAATAAAACACAGTCTAAAAATAACAGATTAAAACCACCAGAATAAAAGCAGCGAACATTAAAATACAAAATCATTAAAAAGATAAAAGGATAAAAACAGCAGGATATCAGCAGGATAAGAGCAACTGAGCAGACCAATACAGCTAAGTAAAAAAGAAACTCTTCAAGGCAGTTGTAAAAGATAAATGTAAGGAATCCAATCTCAGGTTAACAGGTAATTTATTCCAAAATTGAAGGAGCATCTTCCTGCTCTTTCAGGTTTTGCTCGTGGTACCCGGATCAGCATACCTTGACTAAATCTCAGTAATCTAGAGCATTGCCTCTCTTTAATCCTATTTTTCAGGTAGATACAACTTTTGCCATAAATTAATTTATGTGTGATGGTCAAGATTCTAAAGTTCAGGCGCATTTTACCTGGAGCAAGTGCAGTACCCTATGAGCTGAAGTGATGTGCACTCTTCTTTGAATTTTAGACACAATATGCACTGCACTGTTTTGTATCACCTCACTATAATACATGTTTGCACCTATAATGGCATGTTCAATGGTAGCACAGTTCCCATTAGAAAGAGAAAGGTTTAATGTGGCACAAGAGCTTCAGATTGTATGTAGATGATGAGGTAATCGCATTGACTTGACCCTGCATAGATAATGTACGATCAAGAACTACTCCTAATGTTTTAATCTTCAGCAGAAAAGTGGACGAAAAGAAAGTGATCTGCCGAGTAGCCGTGACTTTGTCTGTTTGCTGTTGCTACTGCCTGGAGGCGTGGCTGGAGGTGTGCCCTGTACGTCTGCCTGCAGCAGAACGTTCAAAACATCCATTCCGCCGCGGAATGCGGAGCAGAAAGTGGACGAAAAGTGATCTGCCGAGTAGCCGTGACTTGGTCTGTTTGCTGTTGCTACTCCCTGGAGGCGTGGCTGGAGGTGTTCCCTGTCCCTCTGCCTGCAGCAGAACGTTCAAAACGTCCATTCCGCCGTGGAACGCGGAGCGGAAAGTGGACGAAAAGTGATCTGCCGAGTAGCCGTGACTTTGTCTGTTTGCTGTTGCTACTGCCTGGAGGCCTGGCTGGAGGTGTGCCCTGTCCCTCTGCCTGCAGCAGAACGTTCAAAACGTCCATTCCGCCGCGGAACGTGGAGCGGAAAGTGGACGAAAAGTGATCTGCCGTGATCTCAACGTGATCAAGACGTACAAGCGTGTAAGCACTAATCGCGTGGCTGATAACTGATAGCTGACTGTCGAGCGACCTCACACAGGGGTGAGATTGGAGTCTGGACGTACCCACTGCTCTGGGTAAATAAGGTGAGCCGATTAGCGTCTTAAGCTAAACTCAGATATCATCAAAACTGTGAAACTCGAGCATAGCGTTAGGGTCCAATAGCCTAACAGCAGGGCCTGGGTGATTACGGGAGACTGCGGGGGCTTGACCCCTTTGATCCCTTAATCTCTTATCCCCTTGTGCCTTTGAACTGGGATTGCACTGTGAACAGACACGACCAGTCCAGACTGGAACACACATCTAAAAACTTTTGAGTATTTGCCCCCAGCAAGAGGATGTCTGAAATGCAAGGAACAAATGGAAAATCAAATGCGGACCAACTGGCTCGTACTAAAATGGTGCCATCTGGCCGCTTACACGTAGAAAATCAGATACATCCACAAACAAGACTACAACTGCGCCGTTGGAATTCGTTAGCTGCCTCTTGCAAACCCACACGGCAGCAGCTGAGCAAGTCTGATTGCAAGTCTGACTGCAAGTCTGATTGTGACTGCACGGGGGAGAGAAACAGTTTATCACCCGTTTCTGGTCCTGAATATAGACTAGACCCAGCCCAGTTGCAAAACAGAAGAAGGCACTCTAAAGCAGATGATGATACTAACATTAACCTGCAGAGCTCTATACAATCGCAAAATGCGGGTGAAAACCGGATGGTGAGTTGCCCAGCGGCCTTATGTCCCGTTCTCGCAAACACGGAAAGAGCCCCGGAAAGAGACCTACCTTGTACGCACGTGAGCCACGATGCTTGCGATGTCGGGTTAGGAACAAGTGGACCCCCCTGCAGGTTGACACTGGAAGTCGGAGTGGGGCGGATTTTGGCCCTGGATGAAAGCGGCTCTATGCCACAGGTTACCGAGATGGAGGCGATAGAGAAAAGCACGATCACAAAAGTAGCTGGCTCGTCCCCAACTATCATGAAGAGCCTCCCGGCAAGCAGAGAAGAGTCTCTGCGTTTAAAGCCAATACAGGGACTCAGTGCTGAATGGTCTGGTACATCTAACGATGACGAAGTATTCCTTCAAGCTTGTCACGCTACAATGGAGAATCTCTGTAGTAAAGAGCCTACTACTACGGGATCTAATAGAAGAAATTAACTGGAGGTCGTCAACAAAATTCTAAACGACATCTCGTTAAGGAACAAATCTCGACGTTCCACAATTAAAGACAAAGTAGACCCTATGACGCAAGAGCCTAGTGATAAGGAGGCTATTGAAAACATAGTAGATATAATGCAGGAGACCCTGGGAGCATCATCTCTATCGAAATGGAACAATGCCTACGGGAAACAAAGGTGTATCGATCACAGCACATCTCCTACTCTGCCGTGCTCTCAGAGGAAAGGCACAAAAACATCCTACCAGACAACAACGAGAACTACAATACCTCCTTTAAGGCACAGAGACGCCTTTGATGCGAGAAAATCGCCCACCTCTTCGTCTCCATCGTCTGATTCTTCCTCTTCAGAGCAACAGTACACCAAACCAAGGTGCCCTAAATCCCAAAAGCATCTAATCTCACAATATGGGAACAAGGATCTTTGCTCTGAACTAGTAGGATGTATAATGAAAGAGATCCAAACTATAGTGATGTCTTCTCTTGCCATATCAATAGCTCTGTTTTTAAAGCTATATGAGCAAGTGGTTGGGAACCTCAGAGATCTGCCCACACTGGTCGCAATGATCAACTCAAAATTGGTAGGCCTGGACATGGAAACTACAATAACTAATCAGGTACAGCGAGACTCCAATAAAATAATTGAGGCTTCCCTAAACACTCTCCTGGATCAAAGAAAAACTAATGGACTGGAAAAGAAGCTGCTGGCGGAAATCACAAAAGAAGCACTCAACCTACTAAAAACAAGGAAAACTCCAATGAAGACTGCCAGTTAGGGAAACAATTGCGCCTACCTGGATCCCCAGGGGCTGCCCTCCCTGAAAAAGAAAACGCGTGCTCAGGTGAGCTCAACCCTGGAGTCTAATTCGAACACAGTTGAATCTCCACTGGAACAACTAGCTTGTAACACAGATAGAAGCCAAGAGGAGATCTAACCAAAGAAGAATCTACACAGCAGGAAATAACACAAGAGGAAAAAAGACTGGAAGAGCAAAAGAAAACTGAAGTATCTGATATCCTGTTAAAAGCCATCTCAGTAAGTTCTCGCTTACACGAACAACAAAACACGCCTTGCTTTCAAAACATCCTAGAAAAAACGAGATCGACACTTAATCTGGCCTTTCCCGATCCACAAATACCAACTACTTCATCTGATACTAAGAAATGTGGTAGCCAGCAAGGTAGTGACTCCGGGAACCTTGACACTGAGGAAGAAAGAAACAACGACATCTTTGCGATCTTTAAGGGAAATCCTAATCAGTTGACTGGATACACACAAATCAAGCCAAAAAACCACCACAGAAAAAGTCCAAAAACCAATGCACTTAGAACTCTCGACGTGGCAACAATTCCAGAAAGTTCTTACGCAATATAAAGACAGTAAATGTTACTGTAAATCAAAATATAAGAACAGACAAACCAATTCAGAATAAAAAGATCTTAGAAAAGGTGACGATGGGCGAGCACTCAGAACAAAAAACTGAGGAACCAAACAAGGATGTTGAACAAATGAATGAATTGCTGAACCTGTCAACCTATGAGGACGCTGATGAATCGGAACCAACGGAATCAGAGACCCTAGCTGGTCTATCGCTAAGCCAGAACGATCCACCCCAAGAGACAGACAAAACGAGTCTCGAACCAAAAACCATATTTCCAATGACGCCTCTCACCGTTCCACTTCCACAAAGAACCTGTGCATTGATCCCCAAGATCACAAAGATCGATGAAGACTTGCACGTGGAGGTAAGTCTGATCTTCCTCACTTTGAAAGAAAGACGTGAAAAACTGCTTATGAAAAATGAGGATAGAGAACGCCGACCGATAAAAGTAACCAAAAGCATTCCTCAATTAGAACATAGGAATGAAAATCGAGAGGACTATCCCGAAGTTCGAAAATTTGTACCAAACAAGAGCAATGGGAATGGTCCATCAATAAGCAAAGCTCTTGTCCCAAAACAAATGTCTCGAGAATCCAAGGGAAGAGCACTACACCAAAATGACCAGATAGGCGGTAAAATCCCTGCCTCCATCTATAAAGTGAAGATGGAAAGAATAGAAAGTCAGGATGACCTGATTATGAACCGCAATAATGTCTTACGCCTACTCCATTGCGTCCCGTGCCTTAGAACGATACAATCGTACAACATCCAAACAGTGGAATTTCCACAGGAAGGCCAGAACGACCATGTGATATTACATCTGAAATCAAAAATGATAACTAACAGTATTCTAGATGCAACGCCTGAGCTGATGTCGCTTGGATTTGATATTCTGGAATTAACTAATGAAGACAAATGCAACAGTCTTATAAAACTACAGAATCTCAGCCACCCTCGCCGTTATGGAAGAAAATTAATGAGGGCAGAGCCCCGAGAAAACACGAGAGGTTCCCCGGCATTACAGAAACCAGAGCCTAGATAGCGACTGTGATTTAAAAAATGTGGGATATGCTCAAAGCGACTTGGTGGAACAAATCCAAATCACATTTGCTAGTAATCAAGCCTCCAACAAGAAAAACAGTTCAGGGGAAGCAAGAAACATCGAAAAGGAATCTTCGGACAATTGGGGGTGGCTTGCAAAAGCCCTGAATAAAACAACTCAAAGCTAATGCCAACCAGAGATCTCGACGGTCAAGTTTGGTTCTTGGAACACTAGAGGATGCGCGCACTTGTTTCAAGAGAGTTGTTTTCCAGGGTTGGATGTTGTTTGTCTTCAAGAGACTTGGCTGGACACCTGCCCTATTTCTGGAGATTATGAGATTGCATTCAAACAAGCGATAGGTAGGCCCATGGCAGGCCTTATAACCCTAGTTAAAAAAAGCTCCGGATATCAAATCCTTAACACCAAGAATGTGTCTCCCTATATTCAGACAACTATAATTACACAGAAGAACGTAGGAAATAGAAAAATATACATCCTGAATTTATACTGGAATCATAACACAACACGTGGCAGCGGATACATAGATCAAGTTACAACAGTCATAGACGATTGGTTAGTGGAAGATGCTGTCGCTGATATTGTGATTTGTGGAGACCTGAATATGAACTGTCTAACAGTAAACAACGATCTGAAACCAAATAACTCCAACAAAACACAACTCGCCAGCCAATGGGCGTTAAGAGTTGGAGTTAAGAAACCTTGTGTTGATGAATGGAAATCTAGCAGGTGACATTCCAGCTAAAGCAACCTGGTCTAGGGGTACTCAACGATCGACGCTTGACTACTTCTACGTTAGTGAGAAAATACATCAAAACTCGATCTCACTTGTGGTGCACCCAATGAACTATAATGATCAAGACTTGGTCATCCTGTCACTTGCCACAGCTAATGGATCCAAAACCTCAATATGGAACTTTCCGGTTACGATTGAATCAAATAGGGTCAGATTGAAACTAAAGAAGATGGATGTTAAACACATATTAATCACATATGTGAAGGAGCAAAAAGAAACTGAATATACCCACCTCCTAGCCGCTTTCAAAGAGAAACAACAGAGCTCTAAATCCTTCGGCTTTGTTGCAAAATATAAATTCGATTTAGAGGTGAGAAAAAGGAAGAGAGAATTGAGAGCGCAAATAAGACATATACCAAAAACAGATTCCAATAGTTACCAATTTGCGAAAAGAGAATGTAAACAAAAATACAAAAATTGGCTCCGAACTCATAAAGCAGCCATGCTGCAAAACGATTCAGAATTAATAATGGAAAAATTGCAAAACAAAAATTCCTCGGAATTCTGGAAGATAATTAATAACGAAGGAGCCCCACAAATGGCACTATTGACAAATGTAATTACTGAAGCTAAGAGGGTTAAACACTTCTCGAAACTGTACAGCAAAAGAAGAGCCGCAGTAGAGAGTCCATCACCCATCCTTGAAAACTGGAACCTAGATTTTGAAAAAAGTGACATCGAGGAGGTAATAAAAAAAGCCAGCTCCTCCAGAGCGCCAGGACCTGATGGCTTAACAAATTACACAATCAAAGAAAATCCGGAGATGTGGGCAGAGCTATGCCACGCACTGTTTAAAAGAATAGCGGCAAATAACTGCAAAAGCCCATAATCATGGAAATACGCAATAACTATTCCAGTCTTCAAGAAAGGGAACCGTGCTGATCCGAGGGACTATCGACCGATCGCGCTTCTAGATGTGCTGGGTAAAGTGTACGCGACCCTGTTACAACAACTTGTGAAATGGGCAGCCAACTCAAAACATCTTGACCCACAACAGACTGGTTTTGTCAAGGGAGTAGGATACGCCTTGAATCTCCTTCTGATAAATCTCCTTAAAATGGAAGCTATAAGAACAGGAACCAAGGTGTACCTTGCATTGATAGACTTCTCACACGCCTTCGATAGCATAGACAGAGAGCTATTATGGGATAAACTGAAGACGTGGGAATGTCCTGAAGATCTGACAGCGGCCATCAGAGAGCTCAACACTGGCACAAGCATCAATGTTCGCCTAGATCAAAAAGGCACCCTGTCTGAAGCAATAAACACCTTCTGTGCGGTTAAACAGGGTTGCCCATTGGCTACTATAATATTCAATTTATTTTTATCGGATATTGGAGGAGCAATCGACAGTGTACGATCATTCTCTCCAGGAATAAGCTGGATGTTATATGCAGACGATCTAATATGATTAGATGTCACACCAATAGGTCTGCAGCGAAAGATGGATGCCGTGGAACAATATGTGAGAGCTAATGGTCTACAAATTAACAAAAAGAAGTGCGAGGTGTTAACGCTGCAAAACCTGAAAACATCAAAACAGAGAAAACCTAAATGGCACCTGGGGAAAGAGTGCCTAAGTAACACAACAAACACAAGATACTTGGGCATGCAAATTAACACAAATCTGAATGATAGTCCCTGGGAACAGGTAGCCAAAACTAAATGCCGGCAATTTGCATGTCAAGCAAGCGTACTACACAAGAAGTACGGAAAATTCTCCATAAAACCTGTAAGGAATATTTACTGCCAAAAGGTTGTGCCGGCCCTTATTTTTGGTGCAGAAAATGCTCTTGGATGCTCTTCAGACGTCTGGTCCACTTTAGAAAACATATTCTGGGTAAGAGTCTTGCAATTACCAAAGGGAACATCAACTGCATGTATCAGATACGAGCTAAACTTAATATCAATCAACGCACAAGTCAGCTGTTGAGTCGCATTTGAAAGGTGACCATGAAGAAAGTGGCCTTGCAATTTGAAATATTGCACAATCCAAGCAAGGGAAATCCCTGGTGTCTACTGTCTCTATGGAACAAACGCTGTGAGGAAATTCTGGCTTTCTATGATATTGATCTAAAAACCTTACACGACAATCCAAATGCTGCAAAAAATAAAGTCTGGCGCTTGGATTGGATCTTGACTGGGGTCTCAAGGTCATCCAACAACTTAATGAAAGAGGTCCTGTGTGAAGCCAGAAACCTAAATACTCTGCAGAAACATATTGAATTGTACCCAGATAATGGCAGCAGAGCCCTGTTTATACATTTTCGACTAAATGCTTTTAAAACAAGAGAGTGGTCAAGAGAGTTACGCACAACAGAAGACTTTAGCGCAGAGTGTAGATTTTGCAATCAGATGGAAGAAAACTTAAAACACCTGACACTCTATTGCGAAGGGATTACATCGGGAGAGTTCCTTGACATTGGGGCCACAGTTTATTAAATACCAAACGCCAAGTGCGGAAGCCTGGTGGCAAGCCTTGCTTGATAGCCGGGAGAAGCAACTGAACTACGCCCTAATTCGCTTTTTGAGCCTGCTGAAAAAGCTGCTGATGTAATACCTAAAACAAGAACATAAGCTGTGACAACGCATCAAAGAAGGCCCTAGTGGATGAAGGCTTGAACGCGGCCCGCGAGCAAACAATGTTAAGGCTTGGATAGCCGAGGGATATGTGGACATATTAAGAAGGGAAGAGAGGATAATTTGTAATGTTTTATCTGTTTTTTTAAAGGCATTTGTGGCAATAAAAAAATAAATAAAAAATAAAAAAATGTAATCTTCAACAGGACAGGTATGTTGCAATTTGTGATGAAAAAATGACGATAACACTCTGATATCTTCGAAAGACTTTGTTGTGTGTCAACTATTAACAATGCTGTATCTGCATGCACTTTCCAGCTTGGAATGAGATTAAAAACATAATTTACTCTCTTGACATCTGTGGAATAATCATCTGTAAACTGTATCAACATGATATGATATGATATTGTATTTCTATTGCGCTCATACACAAGTGTTTCAGAGCGAAACAAGGCAAGGGAAGGGGAACAGGGGAGAACAAAACAGTGATCTTACTAGGCCCAGTGACATTGAGAATGCGCAAGTGCATGGGAGAGGGGGAGGGGGAGGAGTGCATGTAAGAGGGTAGAAAAGGAGAGTGCGGAGCAAGGTGAAAACAGATAAATAATAATACATTAATAAATAATAAAGGCAACAAACAATGGTAGTGCAGCCAGCAAGTGGCAAGTGCTGGGTTTAGGGCAGAAGACTTGGTAGGTCTAATAACTGCAGGAAGAAAAGGTGGGGACTGTATGGGTACAGATACAGACCCCAGTGCAAGGTATGGCCCAGAGGCAGTGTGTGAGGGTGGCAGGGTAAGCAGGTACCTGGGCCCGGAGGACAGAGGGTGGCCAGGTGCACAGTGCCGAGGGAGAACAGAATCAGCAGGGGAGAGGGGGGGCCAAGGCAGAAACATAGATGTAGATCTTAAGGTGCTTCCGGTTGAGGTGGGTCTCCTCAAGTTTTAGAGTGGCAGGGAGGCTGTTCCAGAGGGAGGCCCAGCCAAAGACTGAGATCTACCTCCAGCTTGTTTCTTTGCAAAACTACTGACCCTGAGGGAGTTAGAGGTAGAGGAGTGGAGAGGTCGAGAGGGGAGGTATTTGCAGAGGTATAGCTGAAGGTATGTTGCACCCAGGCCCCAGAAAGCCTTGTGGGCAATGCAGGGGGTTTAGAATTTAATCATTGCAACCGCTGGGAGCCAATGGAGAGATTTTAGAGCTGGAGAGATACGATCCCAGGGCTTGAGGCCACGGACAAGTCTTGCCGTCCTATTCTGGATAGGTTGCAAAGGGCAGAGAGTAGAGGCAAGTAGATTTAGAAAGAGGCTGTTGCAATAGTCCAACCTAGAGAGAACCAGAGCTTGGGAAACAGTGAGCTTCTGGTGGAAGGAGAGGAAAGGCAGAGTACCTCTGAGGAGGTGTAGTACGAAAATTGACTTTTTTGAGACATCAGCGATGTGGGCAGAGAAGAAAAGTGTGGAATCAAAGATGACCCTGAGATTCTTGGCCTCACTGGTGGGGATAGGAGGAGGGCCAGGGGAGGCCGGCCAGAGAGTGAGGGGAAAGGATGGTGAAGGTGTGCCGATGAGTAGGATCTCTGTCTTGCTGGCATTCAGACAAAGATAGTTGGCAGCACACCCATCTTGAATGGCAGTTGGGCAATCAGAGATGAGAGACGTAGAGGAGGTGGCTGAGGGCAACCTGAAAATGAGTTGAGTGTCATCTGCGTAGCACTGGAAGTTTGAGCAGAAAATGGCAATGCAGCAGGCAAGAGTTGCCAGGTATTTGTAACGCTTACCTGGACTCCACAGGACCGTAATGATCATCTAGCCTGCTAATCTGCTAAAACAGATGTTTTAAGGGTTTTCTCCTGTCATGAAAGAGAAAAAACAAGAAAGGCGGTGCTGTAATTGATAAGGACTGAATACTACTAGGGCTCTGTTCTGTCTTCCGCCCAGAAACAACTTCACCCTTTATCTGTAAAACCACACTCTCCTCACCTGTGTTTTTTGTTGAGGGAGCTCTCCATGCTGCTATCACACAGGGGCGCGTAGGTGTTAAGGTTCTGAAGACATATGATGCGGTTGAACTCTGGAAACCTCTGAAGGAAAGTGTCTTAAAATGTAATTGAGTCTCTTTACAGAACCAAGGAGAAAAAAACTGATGTCTCTGAGGAATAAACATTTTCTAAGTTGGAGAGATCTCTCCTGCTGACTATTTAATTCTTCTTTCCTATTATAGGTTCGCTGAGGGAAAATGCTTTACTGGTGAGTTCGGAGTTGCAAGGAATAAAAATTGAAATCTTTTCTTGAGGTAAGTTGGCGCCCTTGCTATAGATGATGTGCGCGAAACATGGTGGGGTCTTCAGTATCCTGACAAGGTGCTTTTACTGTGGTAAGTATGTGTGCGTAATCAGGAAGAGTTAAACGCTGCAAGCGTAAATTCACCTTGTCTGAAAACTACACCCTTCACTGTGAAGCGCGGTTATCAACTGTGAGGAAAAACACAATGGGAGCTTCAGGTACGTATGCATGTAGCAAAATGTGTTCATTTTTAATTCTGTAATATTCGTTCTTTAACTAAGGTACCTTTGTATTGCATGTCTTCAGAAGCTGAGATAACTAGGGAAGTTGCTGCGGCTGCAAACTTAGTCTGAGGACTGAAGAGGAACTGTGACGGAAGAAAAATTCTTCTATTGAAGACTTCCACTGTGGAAAACTTCGGTCAGGTAATTCTTGTCTGTGGTCGGTAGATATTCTGAGAGATTTTCAAGTTATTAATAATACTTTTCTTTGATTTCACAGGTTCTGTGAGCAGAAGCGCCAGTAGCATTACACCGCTGTCCGAGGCTTAAACCCCAAGCGTGCGTTACTGCAGAGGCGGGGCTTAAGTAGCCCTCAATGTCCAATGTCTAGTTCACTGCTCAAACTTATCCATGACCCACACGGTGGCCATTTTAGGGGTATTGGGATGCTATGAATCCCTATGGAAGTCTATGATTACTTATTGCTGTGAATTGTGAGAATGCCATGTGTGCCAGGCTAACACCCACCTAAAGCCTACTTATCTATACAAGAAATCCCACCTGGCCTGAACTTCTGAATCTATGCTAGAAACCCTGGATGTGATCATGACAGTATTGGTTGAAAAGCCAGGGCGAGAGGTTAGACCCCTGGGGAACACCACAGTTGGAGAGGAAGATAGATGAATGGAAGGACCCAAGTTGGACCTTGGAGGGTTGATCACAGAGCAAAGAGGTGAGTCAGGCCAGAGCCTGATTGGTGATATCCAGGTTATCACGGAGACAGTTGAGCAGGATGGAATGGTTGACCGTGTAGAAGGCAGAGGAGATGTCGAGTAGGATGAGGACAGAGGGAATGCTAGAGTCAAACTTGTAAAGCAGATCCTCACGAATGTTCAGAAGAGCAGTTTCCATGCTTCTGCCAGCTCTGAAGCCAGACTGATGGTCATGGGGACAGTCAACAGAATCAGAATAAAAGTTTAGCTGAGAGATGGCCAGCTTTTCAAGGAGTTTGCCCAAAATGAGAGTAATGGAAATTGGGTGATCGTTGGCCGGACAAGAAGGATCAGCTGTGGGTTTCTTGAGAAGAGGATGCACAAGGTAGTGTTTAAGAGGGGAGGTGAAGGATCCTGAGGCAAAGGAGTGGTTGCAAACATCGGCAAGGGATGGGGCAAGGGTATCAATGTGGTTCTTGATAGTTTTAGAGGAACAGGGATGTACCTGTTTTGATGAGGCTTTCATAGATCGGATTTGTCTAGCAACCTCATCAGGGGAGAAAAGAGGAAAGGACGTGAATTAGGGAGGGCGGATGGCTGAAAGAGTGTCAGCGTGTACAGATGGAGAGGGGAGAGGAGTGGACAAGATATCCTGGGTTTTTAGATAAAGTGAGAGGCAAGGACATTGCAAAGAGCCTGGGAGGCAAGTGGAGGTGCAAAGACTGCAGCAGGGTTGGCCAGCTCCTTGCAGATTTTAAAGAGTTTGGGCGAGTTGTTAGATGCCACTCTCAGCCTCCCTACACTTACGTTTAAGTGTAGCTAGGTCGGAGTCATACCAAGAAATGCACTTGGCTTTGGACTTCAGGCGGATCCTCATGACAGGGGCAACAGCATCAAGAGTGTCAGAAAGAGAAGAGTAGAGAAGAGACAGGCTGTGTCAGGGTGTGAGTCAGCCAGAAGATGAGGGGTGAGAGAAGGTGTCAGCAAAAGCCTCAACTGACACATGCTTCACGGGCCGGATGTCCAAAAAGGAAGCTGGCAGTGTTGGTGTATGCTTGGCTTGGGGTGAAGAGAGAGAGAGGGATGAGAGGAGAGGAGGCAGTGGTCACTCCAAGAGAGAGGAGTAGACAGAGGGATAGAGCGGGGGAGGCCAGAAGAGATCAAGACATCAAGTAAGTGTCCTGCAGAGTGCATTGGGCCAGAGGGGAGGATAGAGAGGGAGAGGGAATCACAGAGGTCGCGAAAGAGCAAAGCTGAGGGACAGGGAGAATCAAGCTGGATGTTGAAGTCACCAAGGAGATGGAGTTGAGTGGTTGAGGCCAGGAGGGAGGAGGAGAGGTCAGCCCACTCAGAGAGAAAATAGGTCATTTGACCAGGGGGCCGGTAGAGAGTGGCAACAGTAAGAGAGTGGCTAGGAGAGACTGAGAGCCTGCAGACAAGTCATTTGAAAGAGGAGTAGATCTGAGTGGGAATTATAGTGGCAGCAATCCACTCAGGAAAGATCAGAGCTACACCCCCTCCAGGGCGAGTGGATCTGGGTGCAGAGAGGATCTTGTAGCCATCAGGGAGGAGGGTGTCAAAGCTTGTGACAGAGCTGGCCGTGAACCATGTCTCAGGGAGACGGAGGACATCAAGGTCCAGGTCTTCAAGCAGGTGGCAGATGTCAGAGGAGTGGTTGACAGTAGAGCGAGAGTTGAGAGTGGCAAAATGAAGAAGGTTGCCATCCTTAATGACCTTCTGGGGAGGGGTACATATCAGAGGTATGCCCTGCAGAGGTGTGGAGGGAGCACGAAGTGGGGCAGAGGAGAAGGGATAAGTGGGCAAGGTAGCCAAGGAGTGGGGCGAGGGGACAGTAGGAGTTCATAAGAAGTATGAGGTGAGGGAACCACCTATCGAAGAGGAGGAGATTGGCCTGGGGACCTTGGACCATGACACTGCCATTTAGGTAGACATTAAGGATGACTCTGGAGGAATTGAAGGAGTCCATGAGGACTTCCCAGCAAGTGCCACCATTGATGGGCATGGAGGAGAGATTATATGCGGGGTCCATAGATCCGGCGAAGGGACGACAAAGAGGATGTCGGTGAGTGTCTGTGTGGAAGAGCCGCTGGAATAGGTATCCAGGATAGGGAGACCTGGTTTGGGGGCCAAGATATCCTTTTTAAACTTCTTCTTTCCAGACGTAGTGAGAAGGGAAGGATAGTTAATAGAGAAGCAGTTGGAATAAATGTAAGAAACAGAAAGTGCCATGGGTAGGAAGAGAAAGGAGGTAGTGGGAGGAGTATGCAAGTACAGTTGGATGAAACAGTCACTGGGCTAGCAGGTTACAATCAATGGCCAAAGTTAAATGTAGAATACACACAAGTTTGACTTTCAAGTTAAATGCAAAAAACACCCAAGTTTGACTTTCAAGTTGAATTAAAAATACATCCAAGTTTGACTTTCATGTTCGAAGAAGGCCATGTAGTTAAGGAATCAGGTGGGAGTCCAATGGTAAATGTGAGTACAGAAATGACTTAAATTTAGTCCATAACAAGGAGAATGAGAGTACCAGCAGAGATGGAAGTAAAAGGGAAATCAGAAGGAGGGACTAACCCATGCAGAATGTGGTAAAAGCGTCATGGTAGACCAATAGTCCAGGAGTAGCAGCCTCAGGGAGGGTTTGGCTGTGGCAGGAGTCTCATGTGTGTGTCATCTGCATAATTAGCATATACAAAATCCAGCTCATCTAAAATATGAAACAGTGGCTTCATAAAAAGTTAAAAAATAAATTAAAATAGTGCATGCCTGATTGTGGGTGAAAATTCTGCCGAACACCTCATGTCCAACAATGTAAATTTTAACCACACTAACATTACTTGTAATCCTGCGGTAAATCCTTGGGACTAAGGGCCTCATTACACGGAAGGCGGTAATGGTTAACGGTCACCGTTAATGGTAATGGTGACCGTTAACCAGTACCGCCTTAATACGAGGTCCCTTAGCGGGTTGGTGCTTTAACGCCTGCTTTTTGCAGGCGTTAAAAACCAACCCGCTAAGGGACCTCGGAGCTAATTACGGCACCGCAAAATTGCGGTGCCGTAATTAGCGCATTCCCCATTCCCATAGAGCCCTATGGGGCAGAAATGGGAATGGGGAAGGGCAATGGCGGAAGGGGGATTTACCGCCCCACGAACCTTGGAATGGGGCGGTAAATCCCCTTTCCACCAAGGCGGTGCCGGTATTTTACCGGCATGAGCCATGGCGCTAATAGCTAATAGCGCCATGGCTCACCGCCTTCCGTGTAATGAGGCCCTAAGTGGCGGTAACAGTAATTGAGTTTGTGGGTAATTTACTGGATTTCAAGACAAAATATTGTCAAACCCATAATGAGACCGGAGTTTCAATTTTACCTTACATCTTTGTCCTCATTCAATCAGCTATTCTTAGTTTATTATTAGTATGGTATTATTTGAGCTTTGGCTATACCTTTACTACGTGAAGTTAACTTGTTAAGTTCTCGCTTGTTCTATTGATCTTGTCAAACTACTGGCCATCCTTTTCGATTGTTTTAAATGTAAATTTTTGTATATTGAAAAGTTGATTTAATTCAGCTTCATCAATAAAAAAAAATGTGTTTAATCTTTTCCATCCTTCCCGTATACCTACACTGCTGGACATTTTCTTCTACCTCCACAGACTATGGTCTAGATGCCACTGGTGGTGGCACAATAGTCCATCTTGCAGACAGGTCTTGTCACTCTAAGACCTATACAGAGGTGGTTCTATGTCATTTTATGGACACCTATTTTTTCAATGGGTGTTTTTCCAAAGTGTTTTTGTTACAAAAACAAATCAAAATATTTTGTACATTGTTTTTGGGGGTTCCACCCCAACGCCCCCCCACTACCTATTTTTTGTTATTCCCAACTCCAAACCTTTATATGCATTTTCCCATCCCCCAAAATACATTCTGCAAAAACTCTTCATAAAAACACCAGTTGAAATTGTACTTACGGAGGTGATTTCCACATTATAAAAGCTTTGTAACATAGAATAACAGTGGATGGTAATGAGTCCATGGTTTGTCTCCAACAAGTTAAGCATCTATACCTCCAACCCTTACTCCTTCAATATAATAGGTGGTCATGTTTCTCTATATAGGTGTGCTATCTTTGAACACTTATGGATGACCACCAAAAGTTTAGAGGTATGGTAAAAGGACTCTGTTCACTAGGGATTAATCTCATTACTGCTATTGGTTTCTATTAGATCTAAGATACCTACTCAGGTATAGAGCACTCTGCAGATTGTTATGGAATACAGTGCCACCAGAGAGTATACATTATTAGTTAGCATTTTCCAAGTTGGGCATAATATATCTCAAGGCTTTTATTATCGAGGAATCAACTAGCCCAACCAATAAGGAAAGATTCATATCATGTGTAATCCTATAAACATAATTTAGCAATTCAAAGAAACAGTCACAAAGACCATCACAATCATGTCAGTTGACTTTTCTTTAAAGAATTACTCCATGCAGTAAGTTGTGTTACCACATTAAGTAATTAAACAAATCATCCTCTTTCCAAGATATTCACCAGCTTGGCATGTTCATCTCCAGAATTCCACGTGTGGTATATCTGAAAATTGGACCCCATTTTTCATTTTTTTAAATCCATTTCAGCCCTCATTTTTAGCATGTTAAAGGTTGTGAAAATCAACTGGCCTACATATCTCTGTGAACAAAAACAAGTAACCAGATGTGTGATGTCATCAATGACATTTGTGATGTCATCTTTGATGTCCTGGGTGTTATTCTTAGCAGTGCACGGTGGTGGCACGAGTTATGGTTGCTTAGCTTACAGTGTGAAAGTCAGCAGACATCAGGTAGCATCAACAAAACTCAGAAGCACAGGGGACAACAGAAAAGGTTGTACCTTTCAACCAAAAAAACATATACATAAAACAACCTTACTTATATTTTCTACACACAAATACACCGTTTTGCACAATTCATCATTTCAAAATGTAAACATTCTTTTTTCATCTAGCACACAATATAATGGAATGCACCATGCACAAACCATAACTGTGCACCAATTATCACTTCAGTACAACTCTTCATACAGACTCAGATACACCATGAGCTCATTCCAAAAAAAACTCTTACCAAATAGTAAGTACACTGTATTTATTTTTCTATTATTACCATTCATTATATAAAGATTTCTTATAAGCAAATATCACTATTTTTGTATTTTAACAGAAATGGCAAACACACTTGAGTGTTTGGAAGAAAACTTTCCAAAAGAAGAAATGTGTGATGATGAGCAATAGATCTTTCAATATAAACAAATAATGTAATTTATACAGAGTTTATTGAAATAATAATGTCCCCTTTTCTTATAGTACACACTTTTCATGAAGAAACAACACCCCAATTTAATTATTGAGAATCCCAAGAATCACATAGACAATCCCTATCCACAACTGTACATAATGAAATCATGATCTTGTCTGCAAAATTGGATGAACTTAGTTATGACTTTAAGGAACTTTTAAATTATGTTATTAGAAATGTTGATTATCACTGTCCTTCTTGTACCTGTACCCCAAACCCCCAGCAATCCCCCCATCAAATTCCCAAAATATAAATGAAAGACACTTTGATGAAACTTCTCTTCCTCCCTCCCTCCCCTGATGATCATTGTATATAAATTCCAAATTCTCGCATTTATGGTTCCCATTCCGATACCCCATCGCTTTTGCACATACATGTATTTTTTATACCATAAATATCTTGTGTATTTATCTGTCATAATAGTTTTTTTTAAAACTCCAATTAATAGTCCATGGATTTTACGACTGTTCACAGCGTCTGTTTACACAATAGGGTGTCCGCGGACATTGCGCCGTGTCCTGACATGTCTGTTTTTGCATGATGCACTTTTAATTAGTCAGCCGAAGGTGCACTCATTTATGGACATCTGTGCACATGCGCCGCCATCTCCCGCTCGAAGGGTGTCTGCGGACAACACGTTGCACCGGGGGCGTCCCCGGACATCATCATGAGACTGCACCCGTGTGGCATGATGGTGTGACAACGTGTCCATGGACAATTTGAAACTGCACCTGTGGCCAATCTAGGGTGTTTCAAGTTGACAGTTTACCCTTCCAGAGCTCCTAGACCCATGCTTAGTTTATCTAACAACTTTTTACAACTTTCCAAGGTCTATTTTCAACTCAGTAGTCCGCAGACATTTTTAAGTGCCACTTGGTGTGTTGAAGTTTGATATATTTGCAGTACATGCATACTTGCTAACATGACCCATTCCAATATGTAGGTGCTTATCCAGTCCTAGTCTTTTCTCTAATGGGAAAAGTGGAACTAGAAGGCCCAGAATGCATGGAAAAAACCAAGACTTGATATGCACCTACAGATTGGAAAGGATTATGTTGGCAAGTATGCATGTACTGCTAACATATTAAACTTCCACACACCAAGTGCCACTTAAAAATGTTCCTCAAATCTTTTCTATCTGCTTTTCATTTCTTTTAGAAAGAAATTACACACAGTGCTTCAAATGCACATAGGCATTTTTTTACTTTCATGAAAATGCTCCTTATAAGAAAAATTTTAAACACACAGGGCCCTATTCTCATTCAGGTGGTATGTACCGAAAAGGATGTTAAAAGACCTACTCTGAAGGTGGCATATTCCTCTGAAGTCAGAAGGAAAGTGCCACTTTTGGAATATATGTGGCGGTTACTAGGATGGGTTGGAAACCAACCTAGCAACCGCCACATTTGTAAACAGGCTTTTTGGAAGCCTATTCTTGTGGCACTCTGCCAGTTTAATATGTGCTCTAAATTAGCTCACATATATGGTACCCTTTTGGTGCCGTTAAACTGGAGGAGTGCCACAAGAAGCTTTGATGTAAATGAAAGTGTTCATATACACCCGTGTGTTGTATATGGACACTTTCATGTACACCAAAGCAAGCAGCTTCAACGTTACGTTTATACGCGACGTTGAACACTTTCATTTACACCAAAGCAGGCCGCTTCAACGTTGTATCCTGCATCCTGCAACGTTGAAGTTGCTTGCTTTAAATGAAAGTGTTCATATACACGATACAGGTGTATATGAACACTTTCCTATACACCAAAGTAAACAGCTTCAACATCCTGCAATGTTCAAACTGCCCACTTTGGTGTTTAGGAAGGTGTTCATCTGTGTTCTTGGCAGCATTTTTGTAAAATAACGAATATGCCGTTATTTTACAAAAATGCTGCTAAGATTGGATTGCGTCTGTTAGAACTAAAAACAGGCGCAATCCTCACAGATCACTGTCATGCTCTACGAGGACGCCCATGCCCACTTGAGAATAGTAGTGGAGCCTGGGCCAAGTTGAGAATAGGGCCCACAGTGTTTTCCATTTTTCATTCCATATAAATCTCACACTTTCCATCCTCTCTCATTATATCCCTTATTGTGCCACCATTCTCTGCCTGCTCACACATATGTGTGTATGGCCAAAGTATCTATATAGAACTCTCACCTTACAAATAATGTACTGCCTTTTCCCACCACTACTATAAGACACTAAACACTGCTGAAACCACAATCCGCCATTGAAATACCATTAGGCCACAGTTTCCCTATTCTTTAAAAGCACTGCAACACATTACAAATACACTGCACCACAAACACAGCACTTCTTCTCTTAACATCATGAGCACAAAACTAATCGAGATATGCATCTTTTTTACACATCCATTTTTTCGCTGTTCCTTTTAATGTCTCAAACAGCACTATTCCTACTGCAATTGTTGTAACAACATAGTTAACATACTCTACTACACCACCCATAACACAACTTCATTAGCTCTTTTTTCCAACAACTCCTCCTACCTTCATAAATAACAACCTCTCTGTCCAAAAATACTTCAACGTTACCATATATACCGACTAACTTTCTTTTACAATTACAGGAAAAAAGAATATTGATAAAAACAGCTACCAAAGAAAGAGCACTCTTCACATCCCACAAACTAAATAAATTAATATAGCATGTATGTCTCTCTAATTGTAACAATATACTTTCACAGTATATAAGCTAGAGTATTATTTTCAAGTCAATAACACTGTTTTTCACTCTTACTCATTATATTGCAACACTCTTTCTATTCCCATCTTAACATTGCTCTTTATTCAATACACCGCCCATTCCTTACTAGCTAACAACACATCCATCTCTCATCAACTTCTATTCCACACTAGAAGTTGATGAGAGATGGATTCACAATCATTGCATTCCAAATCACTATCACACATTAACACACATACATGCACTTTCTCACACATTTTCCATTACAACCACACAAACCTCATACCTATGCACTAAATCACACCATTATAGCAAACAATATTTTCCTCACATCATAATGTCCCTACTCATTATATCACACACCACTCCCTTACTCACTAACCCAAGCCCATTACACCTGTACAGACTTCCTGTCCAAACTTCCAACCACACCTATCATCCCACTACACAACCACACAGCACTCTATTCATCTCTACAATCACACCAACACACCCATGCATAATACATGCATATACATTCCACAACTTTCAAACCAAACATTTCTTCTAAAATGTCTACTAAAAACCAACTTTGTAGAAAACAAAGAAAAAATAAAGCAGATGAAAATAAAAGCAAGTCATACACTCATCCACCTCCAAAACAATGTATAGAAACCATTAAAGCAAGCAGATAGTAACCCCACGAAGCGAAACTAAACCAACAACAAGTTAAAAAAAGTGAGGCCCTTCTTGCAAAAACTAAAAAAAAGTAAAAAAGATGTACAAACAAAAGCAGACCTATTCATGAACCTAACACTATATCTACGGATGTGACATAGCTACCGTAAAGCTTCCAACAATTAATTTTCCAAAACATAACAGTACTTCATAATCTTATAAATACAGATAAAAAGTCACAATCTACCCTTGAAAACTACCACGGAAGACTAATCCGCAAAGATCCAATTGACAGAGCTTTTCTACTAAAGAGAAAGTTGTTAGTAATGATTTTAAACAGAATAAAGCCACTAATTAATCAATAAATTACAAAAAACACTTCAAAACATGTGCAATGTCAATATAGATACCTTTTCAAACTTCTGTGAAGGTGAATGAATCCACACAAGCAGCACAGAACCATATTTCAATGAAGAGGCTTATAAAAAAGAACAAAAAAAACAATTGCCATAGGCAGTAAAGGCAGAGGGTATGAAATCGGAGGCAACACCATTATGGCAAGAGAAACTCTTATATAAAAAACGTCCCCAACAAATTTTCAACCGAATATTCCTTTTGCCAAAACAAATGGTTCAGTTTACAAATGGACATTTAGCTCAATATGTAACATACGCCAACAATCCTTCAAATCTTTATGACAATTCCTCAATCCATATGTGAAACTAAAAGCCAAAAGCTGAATGAAAACTTTACAAACCATGGACTACTGCCCAGTGTACAGCCACACTGCACTGCAAGGAAATTCATTAGCCTGCATTTCAGGAACTTCTTCAAAAAACACATTCCACCACATCAAAATGTTGGCAATACGCCATTCTGCTATACAACATCTTGTACATAGAATGTACCAAGTTTAAATGACATTCACCTACATAGAACAGCCAAATAACTCCTTTGAGAAATGTACTTTGGATGTGCTCTATTGAGAAATAGAGCACATCCAAAGTACATTTTTTGAAACTGAAGTTAGAAAATTCTGTAACTTCAGAAAACATTCATGAAAAACCTCACAAACAACAACCTCCTAACAATCACATACAAAAAAAATAAGTTTCAAAACACATCTGCTGAAATAACAGACCAAGTATGTGTCTGTTGTTGCAGGACCTTTCATAAAAAGAACACAAATATAGTAGATATGGACTACAAAATAGAGGACACTGAGGAATCCCAATGGTTCAAATTAGCGTTATATCTACCAACAGAAAATAAATACAAAATAACTGACCTCTCAATTGTTTGCACGTACCGCAATACAAAGCTTGATAATAACCAAATGCCATCACATGCTATCACTAATAACTTGTATGAGAGCATTATTATCCAAACAGTACAACCATTTCATGCTATTCATTTATTTATTTATTGTATTTGTTGAAAGCGCCCACACCCGTGAGTATCACAGTGCTGATACATAAGTAGCAAAAAGAACAAAAAATAAGGTACATAAGCATGGTAGTAAATGTTGTGGTATAGTCAGGTAGTGGGGCTACCCCAAATAAGGTACATTAGCATCATAGTAAAGGCTGCAGAATAGTCAGGTAGTAGGGATACCCCAATTACAGGTTAGTCATATCTGTCAAACAGCCATAATGTACAATATGGCTATAATACTCCTTCAACAGAGAACTGCCAAATTGCCTCCAACTCAGTTATTTGGAGGTACTTGTGGCATAGTAGTATATTTGCCATTTGATCTTAAAGAAAATGTAGAAACTCTAGGAGTACAATGGCCAAACTTTGATTCTACTAGTCAATGGTGTACTAACAAAAGAGAAATAAATGTACCAACAACTAGTCGACTTACATGGTTAGACAAGGTGTCCAATATCTCAAAGAAAACAATGAATACTACAAATATATAAACATAGAGGAAAACTTAAGAGAAACCACACAAATAATTAAAGATTCACCATCAACTGGCCAATTTGAACATGTAGATCCTGTTACTGCAGCCAACATTTTAGACCAGTATACAATTCACCCACTACAATCCAAAGGCACCATAGAAGATGCATTAGAAACATATCAAATGCATCAAGCTAAAGGATCCCCAATGAGCATATGGGAAAAAGTGTAGAAGCATGTTCTTTTCCTCTACTCTTTCCTAAAGGAAAATGAGGAAGATATGATGAAAGAGCCACGCAAATTAGTACTTAAAAGAATAAAAGACAAAGATTACATTTTGCAATCAAGTAATAAAAATCTCTTGGCAAACATGCATGGTACAAAATTATCTTGGTTCCGAGGTCATGCTGATGTACGTTGTATGCTAAGGAACCTAGGCCCACCCACATGGTTTGTTAATTTAAATTGTGCAGAGTACACATGGGATGACTTGCACGACTTTTTATGCACTGCAAACCAAAATAAAGATGAAATAGACATAGAAACACCAGGAGAAATAAAACTACCCCTCCAGTAAGAGAAGTTCAAAAGTTCAACACTTCTTTTGGAGAAAAGAATATCAATCCAGAGGAGCACCACACATCCACATGGTTTTGTGGATAAAGGATGCTCCAGAATCTGGCCATGATAGTGACGCCACTGTTTTACAGTTGATTGAAAAATACATAAATGTGGCAAATAATGCCGGTGTAGGTATAAAAACAAAGGAAAATACTATACCAAATGTTGCTTTGGCTTCCCTAGAACAGTTTGCAAAAAAGGACGTAGCTTGATGTCTTCTGTTAGACACAGTGCAAAAGGCAAATCACCTAAAGATACATACAACATGAAAGGCAACAAAGCATCCAAGTACATCATGATTACAATCCAATCATTACCTACTTGTGGAATGCAAAATCAACATATAATACACTGCAGACAATTCCACTGCAGTTGCAAGAAATAGCACAGCCTATCTCACCAAAGCTGAGAAAACAGAGCTAAAGGACCTCAGGGATAACATTTTTTAAATTTATTTTCTCATTGTATTGGCTGTACATACAACCTTTCAATATCAATTAATAATTTCAAAAACAGATTTAATTCCAAACCAAACAATTACACCAGGTTCTCAGTAGTTCTCAATATTTACAGTATAGTTGAGTAACAATAATAAAAAATTCCTTCTTTCAAAACAATTAATTTAACAACATACATTGGATGCATAGTGCAGTAAACTCATGTTGAAAAGCCCTCATGTTTTTGCTCCAGAAGCATAAAGGTTCTGTTGGTCCTGAAGATCAAAAAATTGAATAGTGGCTATTCTGATTGAGATTGATTTAGTGCAAACAATTTGTGTTCATAAATCATTTGCGTCTACAATCTCAAAGCAAGTTAAATGCTATTTAAAAAAGAAACAAAGTTTATCCATTAAGGTCAAACATTCAGCAATTAGATGTTGTAAGGTTTCTTTTTGTTTTTTGTCTTGACAAAATTGGCAAAAGTTCTCTGGGATGGGTAATGCCTCTACGAGCCATAATGTCTCTTGTATATGATAGATTCAGTCTAAATCTAAGAAATAGGCTTCTAACTTGAACTGAGGGAGATATAACCAAATAGTCTTCTATAAGATTAATTTTTTTGCATCGGAAGGGATTTGTGCTAAAATCTACGTATAGCCCGCATTTGTGTTGAGTGTTTCTCCAGTCCATTTGATATAATCTCATTTTCACATGCGCAGGATTCTGTATTAGAAGTTCTATGTAGATGTCTGAATCGGCTAGAGCATTGTAAATGTAATTTCTCCATTTCAAGGCAAAATCATGTGTAGAGATTAAGAGATACTTTGCTAATATATGTAATAAATGTTTTCCAACGCTAGCCATTAAGAATTTTCTCAGTAAACAGCATATCTTCCACAAGTAGAGCAAATATAAAGATGGAGTCCCCAATTCAAATCGGAGTATAGATATTGGAGCGCAATTCGGAAGATTAAATATCCTTCTCCAGAATTTGCCCTCAATTTTGTCCCAAAAGGGCTGTTCTTGAGGCATATGTTAATATGGGCACAACCTTTTGGTTATAATAGGACAAAACAGGACAGCAAGAGAATTTACCATATTTATACATTACTATTCGAGCTTGTGAGGAGAGTGATATGAGCTTAGAGGCAATATCAATAAAATATTGGTTGTCATTACTTAGGTTATTTATGTTAATTCGTAAATATTTATATTGGTTGACTTCCATCAGGTCAATGGGGGTCATTACGAGGTAGGCGGTAAGCGGTTAACAGCACCGTCAACCCCTTACCGCCTCATTACGAGTTCTGCTTGCGGGACCCGCTAAGGCCTCCTGGTAAAAGCAGGCGTCCTTAGTGGGTCCCGCGAGCAGACCAGGGTGCTAACAATGGGCCCGTTATATACGGGCCCATTGTTAGCACCCTCCCCATTCCCATTGAGCCCTATGGGGGCTGGAATGGGGATGGGTTCCTTGAATGAGGAATTACCGGGCCCTCCAAGGTCGGAATGGCCCAGTAATTCCTCATTCAAGGAACCCAGACCCGGTACCCGTTAAGCGGGTAGGTATGCTGCTACTAGCGGCATGGTTAACTCGTAATGACTCCCAATGTCTTGAAGAGTCCATAAAGATTTTGAATTGCGGATGCTACTTTTTACACATTGCATTACCTGGGTCTTATCTAGGTTGATTGTCAATTGATTTTCTATGGCATAACACCCTAATTCATTTAGTAGTCTTTGGAGACCACCAGGCTTTTACAACAACAACACAAGGTTGTCAGCATATAACAACCACGGGACCGGCTACAATCCCAGTTTAGGGGCGTTGAACACAATAGAAAGAAAAATATCTTTCATGTCAGCATAGAAAAGTTAAAAAGAATGGTGGCTGAAATACATCCTTGCTTAAGGCCTCTGAAAGTGGAAAATGAAGCAGAAAGAAGGCCATCAAGGGTTAGTCGGACTTGCATTTTGGTGCTTGAATGTAAGAGATGAATGAGTGTCAATAGTGAGGGCGGATAGCGTCTGATTCTCAATTTTTCAAACAATAGCTCTCTGTCAATTGAATCGAACGTAGTTCAAAAATTGACAAAGGCATGGTATAGAGGTTGCTTTAGGCGACTGCAATGTGCTTTTAATGCATATAGAATTGTGGTGTTGATTGAAGTGCCCAGCCCTGCCACAAATCCATTTTGATGAGGATCCCGATTATTTGATGTTAAGGTCCAGATATTTAATTCACGGAGGATGAGACAAGCAAAAATCTTTCCAAGCATATCAAGAAAGGCGATTGGACTATAATTAGGTGGAATTTTGTGATTGCCTTTCTTGAATATTGGCACAATTATTGAATGCCCCCAAGAGTCTGCGATATTATTCGAAGAATTTATGTAGGCGAATAAATGGAACACAATTTGCATCCAGATCTCAGGATGTTCTTTTAACATCAAATTTGTGAGTCCATTAGGGTCCAGGGCTCTAGACCTGCTTGCTTTTTTTATGATGTATAATGTCTTCTCTATCAAAGTCCAGATGGAAGGGACTATTGGGAATAATAGCAGAATTACTGGGTTTATTAGCAGGTAAAGCATATAGATTAGTAAAGTGAGCTATGCACTGTGGTCCAGAGACTCCATTTATTTGGATTACAAGTTGAGGCTCAGAAGTAGTTTGATTCAATAGGGAACACATTTGTGCAGTATTCCTATTGTTAATAGCTTGTGACATCGCTTCCCCATCTTTTTGATAAGCATTTGCATTGTATGCCCGTGTCCAGTTTCTTTATCTTGTTTTAATAGATTTCAGGATTAAAATCCTTTGGTTAATTTATGTTGAAATGTTTTTATTGGCAATTCTTAAGGTAACAATGCAATGAATTATATCTTCAATATCTTGTGCCATACAGTTCGAATTCAACCAAAAATAGAACAAAACAAACCAAACAAAACCAACAGTAACTGTCTCCGTGTGTTATAATGCAATAGTTAATTTCCGTGCAAGGGTGGTGGGTGTAGAGGTGATGTAACATGTCCTGTTAGGGGTTGGCTAGGTGTACAATTCTAGTTCTTTCCCTCAGAATCTCAATCGCTTTCATTTGGCGGGGTATGTGTGTTCAGGGGGGTTTGTCATCCGAGGGGTGAAACAATTCCCAAACCAGTGCTTTCCATTCTTCGAACGTCACATTCACCCCTTCATCAGATCTGGAGACTCCATCCCCCCATGTTTTGGTCTCTGCTTCTGTCTAGCGCTCCAGTTCCCTGTACCATTCGGCGTATTGCGGGCCCTGTCTTTGTTTCCATGCCATTGCTATGGTTCTCTTGGTTAATATGCATGGTATGTCCATAAACCTCACTATGTGTTTTATCTTAGCTATCCCGGGATAAATTCCCAAGAGGCATTCCTTAGGGGACCAGTCGCATCGTGTTATACCTATCCTTCTGCAGGCCTGTTCCAATTTGGCGCAGAACACTGCGTTTTCGGACATTCCCAGAACATGTGTATCAAACCAGCCCCTTCAGTTCTGCACCATGTGCATAGAAGTTGAGTTTGCTTATTGAATTTGGCCATCCTATTCAGAGTCATGTATGTGCAATATAATACATTCAGTTGTATTAGTCGGAATCTGGCATTTCTAGACACTTCTTTAGGGAATGCTAGTACTCCCGCTCATACTTTCTCAGCAATATCCGCCCCCATATCCTCCTCCCATCTAGTCTTGAGTGTACCACCCCGGGGTTAGGTTTGTCGACCAGCTGACTGTATATTCTGGACACCGGTTTCCAGCCATCAGCCAAGTCATATAGTAACGTTATCAGTGGGTTCGCTGCTGGTTCCTCCTTCCATACTTCCCATTTCCCTCTAGCCGCCCGCCTAGCCCTTTGGTACCACAGAAATTGCCCTCTAGGCAGCGCTTCCTTTGATTGCAATGAGTCAAAGTCCCTAAAGACTCCTTCTTCATATAGGTTCCCCTACATGTATACTCCCCACCTCTCAAAGTGTCTCACATTAGATAAGTCAATACTAACTCTGCACACATCAGCCTCCATTCTGACCCCTGGTGAGTAAGAGTGTTCCAGATGTAGGAGTGTTCTAGTTCTGATCCAAACCTGCCTTCCTAAGGTCACTATCATGGGGTGGTCTTTAAGCATCCTAAAGGGACCCAGATTAGTTATTTCAGTTGTGTTGGGGCCACTAGGTTCCATAGCAGTCCATTTTCTGATGTGGTGTCGTCCGATAGCCAACGAGCAACAAAGCTAAGTTGCGCAGCTAGATAGTATTTTTTAAAATCTGGAAGTTGTATGCCCCTTCTCTATAGGGGAGGGTTAATGTGGCCAGGGATAGTTTATGTCTTCCATTGCCCCAGAGGAATTCTCGGACCAGTGTTTCTAGTAAGCAAAAGAATGAGGCATTAATATAATAGCACATGTTTTGGAAATGGTAGAGAAAACTCGGAAGTATAATCATTTTGACAATCAATGCCCTACCCATCATCGATAGCAGTCATTTTGACCAGAATTTATATGGATGTCCGCAGTCCTTTGACCACCGCTCCAGTGTTATCTGCATGCATTGACTCCGGTTTGTGTCGTATATTGTCCTCCAAGTACCTAAACGAGCTCAGTTGCCACTGCATTCCCACTTCCGATAAGTCCTCAATGCTTTTACCCCTTACACCCACCAATGGGAACAAACATGACTTTTGTTTACTAAAGTGAATCCCAGAGACCTGTGCATAGTTTTCTAACACTTCCAACATAACCGGTACATTCTGGAGTTGATCCCTTACATACAACAGAACATCGTCTGCATATAGCAAGATTATGTGGTTTACTCCACCCACTCGTATCACTGCATCAAAAAATTGCTTCCTAAAATAAATAGGAATCAGTTCAATACCCAGTATAGACACAGAGGAGATAATGGGCATCCTTGCTGGGTGCCTCTGCGTATATCCCAAGCTGTAGACACCACCCTCCATGTCTTCACCCTGGCCGATGTGTTGATGTATAAAACGCCACCCATCTGATGAATCTCTCCCTGAACCCAAACTCCCTCAGGACCGCAAGCAGCCACTCATAGTATATAGAGTCAAATGCTTTAATTGCATCTAACGATAATAATGCGAGAGGTCTTTCATTGGTCTCCATTTGGGCCATAATATGTTGAAGTCTACAGAGGTTTGCCGTTGTGTTATGACCCGGTATGAAGCCATTCTGGTCACTATGCACCAGCCTGCCCACCATCCTAGAGATCCACTTAGCCAATATAGTGGTCAATATCTTAACATCATAGTTATGCATCACAAGTGGGCGGTACGGGTCACACTCATCTGTAGGCTTCCTAGGTTTGGGTGTTGGTACCTCTAGTGTCTCCCTCATGTTTCCCAGCAGTGTCCCCAGCTCATATGCTTCATTGTACACCACATGAAGCAGTGGTGTGAGGGACGCTCCGTATGTTTTATAAAATTCAGAGGGCAGCCCTCGCTTCCCGGGGTTTTGCTGGTGGCTAGGGACTTTATTTCCTCGCTGATGTCTTCGGCAGAAATGTCTGCATCTAGTGCCTCGTGTTGTGCCATGTTCAATTTGGGCAGTCCGATCTCTTCAAGTGTGTTAAAATCATTTGGTTAAGAGGGAGACGCATGGCCAGTCTTCTTTCTCGTCGAAATAGTGGTTAGCGTTCCTTTATTAAAGGATGGTAGGAGTGGATGTTTTTAAATATCCTTTTGTCGTTTCCATTAGAGTTAATCCTGTAGAGTTGCATTAGATCCCTATATTGAAAAGAT